>NC_088335.1:21280000-21620000 GCF_036884655.1 Musa acuminata AAA Group
GGGTATGTTATGTCATGGCAATCCAGGTTGTAAAAGTATATTGCTCTCTCTACCATAAAAGCATAATATATTGCTGCTATAGAGGTATGCAAAGAAATGTTATGGATGAAAGAATTCTTATAAAAATTGGGGCTAAAATAAAAAAATTATGTGGTGTATTATGACAACCAGAGTGCCATCCATTTGTGTAAGAATCCAATGTTTCATTCCAAGTCAAAACATATAGATGTCAGATACCACTGGATTCGAAATATATTTGAAGAGAAACAATTGTAGCTTTAGAAAATTCACACAGATGACAATTGGGTAGACATGTTGACAAAGACCTTACCAAAAAAGAGACAAGAGATATACCGACAGTTGGTCAGCATGGCTTCACATTGAGGAGTCTTGAGACAGCCTCCTTATGGGCTGAAGGGGGAGGTTATTGGGTTGACAGCTCATATTCAGCCTAAAGTGGGCTTTATCAGCCCACAACTTATCCTCTCTTAACCTAACTCTAATTCATATTAAGGGGGGTGTGGTGGCTACGAAAATAAGCATAAAAGGGCAGCAACGAGGGCAGTAGGGCATATCTTGGTAGTAGTAAAAAGGAGAAGAAAAAGACAAAAATCCAAGGAGAAAGAAAGGGAAGAAAATAAGGATAACGCAGAGAGACTGTTCTCAATCATCTAATAGTGTTCTCATCTAAGGTAAGATCAAATCTATAGTAGATTCTTACTGTGATTATTTGAGGAGAATTAAGAAGAATTTAAAATTTTGTGTACAGTGACATGATCCTTGTATCTCAATTATTCTCTTATGATTGTTATCAGGGTTTTGGGCAAGAGATTGAGATTTGTATATTTATTATTCTTATAGTGGATTATCTCTAGTTTGCCTCATGATTTTTACCCTTCACATTGGAGGGATTTTTCACATATATCTTAGTATTTTATTTGATTATGATTCCATTTAATTTTGTTGCATGTTATAACATGCTAGTATTTGTTCATGTACAAAGTTTATTTATCTTGTCCATTGCTCGAACTAGTTATTCTAAACTTAGTTTCGAGTTCCTTTCCTTTGAACTATTGAGCTCTCTTAGTAGTTTGATAAAACTGGCTACCCATCAAATTATTATAGACTAACTCTAATCTCTTTCACTCACACTAAAGTTCAGCGGATGAAAGAAAAAAATATTTATCTCAATTATGATATAACACATGGCACCATAATAAGCAAGGAAAAATCGGATCTGGACTAATAATTGAGTCATATATACATTAATTTAATATAAAATATTAAAAATAAATATTTTACTCATATGGTAGAATATTCTTTCAGCCTACTATAAAAAGCACATCAGGTTACAATAATCAAGGTCAAAAATTATTTATCAATCACTCATACTTTTTGTTGACAGATCATGTCAAAAACCCTATGATCTTCATCTTTTGTATACAACAATATCCAATCAAATTTTCAAAACCATCTCAACCTCATCCAATTTCTTTGTAAACTACATTATCAACATCCACCCCATCAAAGGAGGTGTTATACAAAATACTATCTAATCAATTGATTTCAAAATATTTATCTACAAATTAGTTTTTCTATTAACAATGTAGTATCATTTTTTTAACCTTATGGTATGTTTCGTCACACACCTCTTTTTTTTCTTGTAATATGAATATATATCAAAACATTTATATCATTTCCATGTTTATGTTTATTAAATCAAAATAATTTAATTTATGACTAGTCATTTAATAGTACTGATTTATACTATTAAATCAGTACTATCAAAGATACGGTACATAAGAATGCACCACCTAAGGTCGAGATCTTTTAGATGGAATTGGGTGGGATCTCAATCACAATTTATTATATGTATTGTTTCTTAGTGACATGATAGAATAATTTAGGTTGATTTATTAACTTTTTGGTTCAATTACTAATTTTTTTATTTTTTTTTCTTTTCTTTTCTTCAGTTTAACATAAGATTGCATTTTAAGTATTGGTATGCTTTTGCTAACAGATATAGTTTGGATGTCGTAAGATTTAGACAAACTAGTTAATTTCGCAATAAATTATATAGAATGGGTCAAAATCAAATCAAGTCCGGTCAAAATTGATTGGAAAATCCTGGTTGCATTCGGGACAAACTTGTGTTCGCAATTCCAAACTCGGATCAGATCAAGATATATTATAACGATATAGGCAGTTGACTCGATTGACTCGATCTAAATTGGGGAATGGGAACGAACGCCCGTCACCATCCGCCGCCGCCTCCTCCGACGCGGTACGGCCGGCGAGTGCGCCGTCGGAGTCTGCGCGCTCTGCGTCTGCTGCCCCCTGATGCTGCTCTGGCACTGCGTCAAGCTCCCACTCGCCGCAGCCTGGCGGGAGACGCGTCCTCCTCGACGCCTTCTCATCCTTCATTGACATGGAACTCGACGCCGCTGGCGATCTCCTGTGGCGGCCGCCCTCCAAGCGGAGTCTTCTTCGGAGATGAGGATAGAGAGGAGGGACGAAGCTTCCATCGTTGGCCTTCCTCTGCTTCTGTTCCGTTCTAATTCTTCCTTTCTTGTATTCTTGATGTACACCCTCATCCTTCTTGTATTCTTGTTCATTGTAACCACAGCAGATTCAGCTGAATGATCGTTTCTTTGTATATTTAGCTGATGCATGAGATCTGTCTGATTTACATCAGAGTTCCTTCCATGGTGCATCTACATTGGCTAGCTTGCTTGCTTGATGGGTACTGCCTACAGAATCTCTTATTGACAACGGGAAGAGTCCATCGATGGGGGGCCCAAATGGTGCCAACCGGTTTCACCCCCTCCACTGCAACTCTCCGAACCCTGGACTGTACTGCGCTGTCCTCTGCTCCACGGCATGGGCTCCCCCATCGGTGCAATGATACGTCACATGCATAGCACAAGAGGAAGCGTTTAGGTCATCATGTCACATCATTTCTACCGACGTCCTCTCAAATTGTGTCCTGCAACTCGCATCCAAAGCACTCAGCACACCCGATCTAAACCGACTACAGCGCCGTTTCACTGCGACTGCAATGTGGAGACAGTGTGTTTAAGCAATGTCCTGATCTTGTGCTCTTCTGCAAATAGTAGATGCACACCGTAATCACGGCTGCTGGATCTAATGCAGATAGGGAAATACGCAGAAGCTGTAAAGCATGGCGAAGAGTTTCTAGGGTGCACAGGGCCATGATTGAGTCCCCCATGCTGGTGCACCTTTTCACGCAGTATGACATCTTTTCATCTATCCAACAAAAGTCCTCTAAAAGACTAAATTCAAGAGTTTCACTGTTCTTGTGCAGACTCCACAGGAGCATGACAATGACCCATGTGAGAGGGGCATATCATTCCTCTAGATTGCCCTAATCATTCCACTATGTGTTCTTTCCGAGTGCTGCCACCTTTGTTCCCCTCCTCCACATGCCATTGTTGCCTATAAATAGTGTCCTTCTCCCTTCCCCGTTAGCTTCCAATCCTCCATCAGCCAAATACTTGCCTTCAAGTTCTCCAGTGTATCATGAAGGCCTCAATCTTCGTCCTCTTCATCACTGCGCTTCTACTCTGCCGAGCTCCGACGGCATTGTCGGTGACATGCAACCCAGTGGAGCTGAGCTCATGCGCCGGCGCCATACTGACCGCGGCGCCACCCACCGCTGCCTGCTGCGCGAAGCTAAAGGAGCAGCGGCCCTGCTTTTGCCAGTACAAGCAGAACCCCAACTTGAAAGGCTACATCAACTCGGATAACAGCAAGAAGGTGGCCAAATCTTGCGGCGTTCCGATCCCCACCTGCTGAAAAGTGTTAACGTGGCCTCTTGTCTTCATGAATTCAAGTTTGCCATCCCCCGGTTAGGAGGAGAAGCTGAGCTCCTTCTAGTATGCAGTCTTGTACGTACAAGGTATTGTTTGTAGCGTGCTGCGGGCTTCTAATCGCTTGCCTGGTGTTTCTCTTTTGTCCTTGATCTCAAGTGTCGAAGATGACCTTGTATGGGTCTTCAATAATGTAATTCCAGTGTTCAAGAGTCTCTCTCACTCACTATGTGCTAGGAAGGAAAGGCCATACCATCAGAAGACTTCAACGTCGTAGATATACTACTATGAGCTTGAATGTCATTCTTGATCCAAACACTATGACTGAACATAGATCGACCGTGAGCTGAAGATTCAGGTTATGAAGAGAAATCGAAATTAATGATAATAATAATAATCTGCCAGAAGTTTTGGATGTGTTCTAACTGCTGTATGAAGAGAAAGGATGTTCTTCAAAAGGGCAAAGAAAAAGACTGCTGACATCAAAGGGCAGCAAGATGATGTCAAAATAATTAATCCTAAGCACAGAAAACATGCATTCTGGGGCATAAATCTACTGCAAGTGTTACAGCAGTACGTAGTGACCTATTTCTTGATCTCAAGAAAATAACCAAACCATTAACCCTAGAGAATAAATCTATTGCAAGCATTACGGCAGTTGCAGTGACCTGTTTCTTGCTTTTAATAAAATAGCCAAACTATTAACTCTAGAGTTTTTCTTTTCCTATTCTGAAGGAAAATATACAATGATGTACTAGAAAATCAAATCAACAAAAATCTTCTTAAGCCTGATGCTAAATTACATTACTACACATAATTGTTATCCTCACCAAAAAGAAATACACCGCCTACCTTTGCGTGAGCAAAAATGTATGCAAGCACATGTAGATTTTCAAAAACACAGAAATTGTAGATTATTAATGAGAAAAAGCAGATAATATTTTTTTAAAGCAGATAATATATTAAACTTCTTTCGGCATTCCTCGGTTTCCCTTCTTACTTTTACCCTCGATGAGACTTCGAACCTGATGAAATTATTAGTGTTGATGAGGTAAATCCGTGTGGTCAGCATAATATAGCAACCAAGAAAAAGAGATGCAACAATCAATGATAACAAGTTGATTTCCAGAAGAATTTAATGCTTATTAAGCTTGACATGTACGAGATTGGAAGGAGGGCATGCAAATGTCAGAGCTTCTCAAGGAAGAAAGCAAAAAATTTAATGTATGTAGAAGCTATTCAACATCTTCTGCTAAAGTATTATCGTTCTACCGCTGGGCTTGGCTTTCTTCATGCCTGGCCGTGAGCTAAGTCGCCGGCGCAATCGAAACGCCGAGCAGAATACGTGGAGGAATGCGCTTATTACCATATTGTTGGCCTACCCAATTTCCATGTTGTTGAGAAGAATATGCGTGCCTCGCAACTGGGACGTCTGAATTCTCCGGTCACAAAACGGGTATGAAGAGTGGTGAACAGAGGTTATCTTTGATTTAGATAAGCAAAACGCCCATGGTAGCGTTCCCCGCATGGCATCACACGTGGCCGATAATGGGTAGTTTGGGAAGAGTCAAGGATCTTCTCCAATCACAACTAAAGTTGAAAGCTCTTACTTCAGATCATGACCGTCGATACACCCAACCGGATCCACATTCTTTACATATGAACAGTCAGATCAGGACGAGACTTACAAATAAATTGCACAGGATCCGACAATTCGACAAGCCTCTGCTAAACTCCGCCGCTGTCCTCGCCACCGCCTGTCTAGTCTGCCCTCTCCCGCCGCTGGATCGATTGCTCATCGACCCTACGACTGCCTTCTTACCCTCCACGCCACCCGCTGCCTTCTTTTGGTATGTGAGAGAAAGCTTCGAAGATTTCAGCGGTCAATCGTGATCGGAAGAAGACTTGTTCCAAAGTGACGGGATCAAGCGTAGAAGGTGAGGACTTTGCATTCAGTCCATTCCATTTCGATCACCGCAATATGTTGAGTACTGGACTTCTTTGCTTCTAAAGCGCTTTCTTGGCAAACAAATCGGCATCTTTTTCTCAAATTTTGGTTCTTGTGGGAGAGGGTTTGATCCGAGCGAATCCGGTCCTGCTTGAACCCGTTAATTGCTTATGGTTTTCTCGAATTAGCATCTTTTTCAGTGCATCCTTTAAAATTCAGCCTCAAATCATGCATTGCATCACTACTATTCAAAAGACGCAGTTTGATATGAACTCAATCGTAAAAGACAGGACTTGTAGTTTTTTGTTTGTGCAATTCCAGTGATAACTGATTAGAATTCAGTTACTTGGATGAAATTGAAGTTATTTATTATAACTAACATGACTTTGGGTGGGACTTTGATGAAATTTGATTCCTCTTTACTTAACTTCAAAGCAACCCTGTGCCGCGATGAACAATCTTGCACTTCTTTCTTTTGACATATGTCGTAGTTTTTCTCTCTTATTTAACACCGAACTTGCACCCGACTCAAAGGGTATCCATGGGTAGGTTTAGGTATAGTATGTTTGTTGTCATATATGCAAGCCACATTAGCGAATTCATTGAGTTGGACGTGTTCAAGACAATCTAAACTATTTTTTTAATCTAATTAATTCTAAAATAAGGGTTCATTTTTGGGACTGATAAGTAAAGAATTGGCCAGTCCTATTGTGCCTAGTTGCATGAAGTACAAACTTATGGAAAGATTTTTCCTGGTAAAGTCATTGCATATTCAAATGTTTTAAGAAATTGAGCAACAAAATGCTTCATTTAATTGGTGGCTCTTCCTGAGGGTGGGACAATATCAAATTCCTACAATGAAGCAATGGAGGTTTCTTGGAGATTCAAGTGTCATTTACCTAACTATAGATGCATCATGCTTATTATACTGTATTCAGCAAGGAGTATGCCTACATTAAGATTCATTCTAGAATAATCCGTAAGATTGTTCTACTTGATCTTTGAACCTTTAAAACTTCTAAAATTTATCTTTGTGATGTTAGATGCCTATCCATAATATGATAATTCTGTACAACCCATGATTATGATGTTGACAATCCAATCTGAAACCAACTCAATTGAAAGGACACTTTTGTGACAGAGATTTAATTTTATTACTCAGAGCTGGCCTCACAATAGCCACAAATTGTCCTATATGCGGATTCTTAGTGGATACAAATTCAGGCCCATAGGTATAGAGGAATTTTAGCTGGCCTCTGTTGTTTCACTTTTGATATATATCACAAGTGACATAATGTTGGTCCTATGAGCACATGAGTTTGGTGCTCCAATAGATAAAATCACAGAAGCAACGAGACAAGGGGTTTCATGTCATGGCTGTGGCATGTGATGCTATATACCCTGTTGTGGGCAAGTGACTTACTGCAGAAGAGCATCCATGCTCCTCCACTATTTCAAGCTCAAGCAAACATCTTTAGCTTAAAATGGACTTTAATATTCTAAAAGATTCTGTAACTCTCAAAACTTTCTTAGTTTATACTACTCAGGACTCGTAATTTTTATTAAACCAGTAGTTGTTACAATTACGGACCGACTATCCTGACGAACATTGAACTCTTCTAATATTTATAGAGGGAATCTAACCAGTTAAAGTCAACTTGCACTTTACCCTAAAAATTGCACAATTCCAAAAATAATCCATAGATGAGTTTATCACTAGATGATGAGCGCAGTTAAGGTTGAACTTTTAAGCCTTAAAAAGATGATACTTAGTTTTTGATTCTATGTGTGACTTCAAAGGCTCAGGGAGACATGGCATCGAAGAGCACGAGTTTTGATATATATCATGAGTGACATAATGTTGGTCTGTGTATAAAAATAATGTTGGTATGTGTAAGAGAACTAAGTATAAAAATAATGTTGGTATGTGTAAGAGAACTAAGATTCAATGTTTTAGTATGCCTTTCTGAAGAAATTTGGTCTGTGTATGAAATTTATTTGACCTCTGCAAAAAGGCATACTAGCCATATTTTGTTTCCCCCATTTACCTTTATTGATGATCTTTCTTTTGAAGCTGATTATTTTTATACATGCATTCTCCCAGTCATTATCTTGATTCTGCTCTTAATCTTAAATTTAGATCAGAGTGATAAGGAGTTCTTATGGCTGGTTTAGAGGAGCTGAAAAAGAAGTTGGAGCCCTTATTTGATTCGGAAAATGACCCATCATTTGGAATGTCTATGAATCCTTGTGATTCATATATGGTAAGTGTAAATTTGATTGATTATTTCTTTAGTCTCTTTGAGAAGCAAAATTTTAAGATAGAATGTCAAGTTAACCAGAATTAACGATAATTTAACTTATTATTCTTTTTATTGGATTTCGATTGATGTCTCTCATCTTGACTTAGAGCATTTGAGTGGGTATACATTGAGTCTTACATTGATTAAATTTACAAATGTTCTTACATGAGTATGTAGTTCCATAGGTACATGTTCATACTCCTAATTGTAAGTATTTGAAAAGAAAACCTTAATGCCAATCTAATGAAATATGTTCCACGGGACACAGTTTATCAAGGCTTTTAAAAGACTATAGTCTTAGATCTCCAAGTAAAAGAAAGAATAAGGATGCTAGAAATTGAAATTTGACAGCAACATGCAAAGTTAGATTGAAAAGCTTTTGTTATAAAATATTGGGTTGAACTGGGACGTCAGCAGTGCAACTGGAGGCTTTTTGTAAAGAATTAGGCTTATCATGTAAAGTTCAACAGCAGGAAAGAGATTTTTATAAACTCTATATCAGAATGTTATAGTTAATTTGCTAAAATTTTGACAAGTAAAGGGGAATTGCACTTTCTCCACCTGTATTTTGTCTGCCTGCTTTTTTGTTTGCATATCATAATAAGGAAAAAAAATGTTGGCAAATGATGGAATCTGTTTATTGTTAGAATTCACCTCTTCCCAAGGATGCTTCCATCTTTTTCAAATGTGAAGTGCTAACGGAAAGGTAAAACCAGGGAACTGAATAAATCCAAATGTAGGTGAGGAATGTGCAAATATCCTTGAACAGAGGTGGGCAAAATGCAACTTATAAGTTTTAAGTGATTGAAAAGACTAAAGATATAGGGACTAGACATGCTCTAAATTGATAAATTTCATGCATCTAAGAAAATACTGAATGGCCTCAAACCTTATGCAAATAAGAAAACCCTCCTTCAATACTTCTTGTAAATATTAGTCAAAGTCTATATTACATCTGAAGGGACAACTTTTTCTGTAGTCTACAGGATCTTAATATCATTGAAAGTTCCAAAAAATAAAAAAGAATTCTTAAGCCCTTCAGAAATATGCAAGGAGATATATGTGCCCTCTAAGACTTGATTCTTAAGTACTTGGGAACTTTTCCAACCAAAACTATTCCAGAATGAGGACTTCAAAATAAGTCTACAACTGTTACGTGGAACCAAATGCTCTGTGAAGCAATAAATATAATAAGGATGAAACTTTGATAAAAAGATAAAATAAGAATCATGACTTTAACTCAACCTAAAAAGCTTTGATCAACCTAGGCCCAAAGGACAGCTTTAATTTGCATTTAATATGATACATTCCTGAGGTGGTTAGTGCTGAAAGTTCATATTGCAATGCATCACGACAGGCTACTGTAGTAACAAGGAGATTTCAATAGATCTTCAAAAACAACATGTTACTTGTATTAGATGACAAGGACAACTTGGTGAGGTTCTTTTGAATTGTTGTCTCTCCTTGTCAACAACAAAAATAAATAATTTTCAGGACCTAGAAATAACGTTCCCAAGGTAGGGTGATCTTTAAGATTAAAAAGCATGGAAAGCAGTTCTTGATCCCTTAGCCAAAGTTCTTGATTCTCAGCCACATGCTACATTATATTTCTAGTATGAATTGAAGCGTTAATGGTTTTGGGTTCCTAGTTGTAGCTATAACCTTTGTGGATTTTTTTTCTCATCGACTTTTTTAATGGTAGCTTTCGATGCTTTCTCGTATGTGTTTAAATAACTTGCTTCTGTTTTATGGAAAAAAGCACACAATAAGCTTATCCTTTATACGTAGTCCATCAACCACATAGATAAGTCTCTTTATATTCTTGGAATTGCAAAATTTTACTAGTTAGTTTTCCATAGGAAAGTTCTTCTTACTTAGAACCAAGGTTCGTCGTATCGTACCGTACCGGTGTTTCGACCCGGACTCGGTACCGGTATGGTACGGTGTACCGAGCGGTACATACAGGTGTACCGCTCGGTACACCCAGCTACAGTATAGATATAGTGTTACTACAGTCTGCTACAGTGTCGCTACAGTGTCGGTACATTCGAACCGGTACAGTGCGGTCCGCGTACCGCTGGTCTGTCGGACCGGTACATACCGCCCGTACCGGGTGGTACAATCTGGTACGGCAGACCTTGCTTAGAACCAAGGTTTGTCATACCACGACATATCGTCCGATATGGGTGGTACATATTGATCCGATGGAGGACCGGTACATACATACCAATTTGTTGTTATGTCTCATCATACCATGTGTTAGTACGTCGCTATGGTATGGTATGTACCATACCAATGATCGATTGGTACACCGGTGTGGATCAGTAAGGCAAATCATGCTTAGAACACCAATTTTGTCTTACTTTTTTGTGATCTATATCTACTGGTCTTCATAGTCTGTTTGTGTTGACATGGAATGATATAAGGTATTACTGAGCTCTTGTAAAAAAAAAATTTAGGAGCTATAGAGTTCTGAGACTTAGACAGCAGATGAACCTATACCATGACTTAATGCCTACAGATAGCTACTTATCTATGGAGTTATTCATCACCATTTACTCTTGTGTCCCCCACGTTCTATAGGTTGCTTCATTATCAAATTCTTTTCTAGATCTTGATCTTTGTTGAGGTTTTCAGTTGTTAATGTATTGGGAGTTCATCTGAGTGTTGCTTTAGAAGTTCAAGCTGGTAACCTACAGATGACTTCCATTCATGTATGTATTATGTCTTTTATGTGGTGATGGACTTGTTGGGATTGTCAGTTTTTCCTTCGTCAAGTTTGTTAGCTATTACATTTCATTTATGAAGCTTCTTATGCATGATTAAAATGAAGGATTGTTCATTGTTATATCATGTCATGATGTTATGTGGATATCTTCCTAGAATGCTACCAATCAATGTTGGGCCAGTCAACACTCCCATGTGGAGGTCAGCATAGGCTAAAATATGCCTAGCCATATCTACCTACGACAGAAGTTGAAATTGTATGTTTTGACCCATGAAGACATGTACGATTAGAGCAAAAATCCTTGTATGAAATTACATATTCAGGTTTTGTATGGCTTACTTTTATGTTTGCATTGAAGACTATATTGACTTTCGGTTTTTTGAAGGTTTCAGATGGTGGAACTGTTAACTTATTGAGCAGATCTTATGGAGTGTACAATATTAATGAGCTTGGATTGCAAAAACATCCAGCTGTGATAGGAGATGAAGCTGAAATTGGTGAAAAGACATACTGTTGTGCTTCACATGAAATGCATGTTTTTGGAACCATAGGTTGCGGAGCAAGCAGTGTGGTCCAAAGAGCTGTTAAAATACCAATTCATCGGATTATGGCGTTGAAGAAGATAAATGTATTTGAAAAGGTTTACCTCCATGCTTATTTTGCTTCCTAATGCTTGATGGTGATACAAATCATACGACAACATTATTTTTTGCATTTGATAAATGTGTAGATTGCAAAATCCTAGCCCTGAACAATTGTTTAGGGGCTATGTCTCTATTGTTAATCAACAGGGAACCCCTTGCTTGTTTTGTTTTAAGTGGAATTGCTTTTTCATTATCCAATATAAACTATTTACTTCCAGTTCCATTTTTCATTGAACAAATTTTTCATGATACATGAGGTACCAATTTGATTTTGTGGGTACTGGTACAAACTACAAAGTTTTACCACATATATTTAGTTTAAATAAATTTCTTTTTTCTTGTTGAGGTGTACTCATGATTGTTCAGACAAGTATATACCATCTGATCCTTAGGTTTTTGTTCTCTCCTGATGTTACTTAATAGGTCCAATGGATTATTTTCTTCTCCTAGGCATAAATGTATTTATTCATCCATCCTATCACAATAACGGAAAGTTTAAATCAGTGTAACATGATATTGGAAGCTTTGTGGGTAATAGTGATTAATCTTTTAGCCTTCTTCAGTTTAAATGCTGTGATGTAGGATAAGAGCTAGAGGGGACTCTTAGAGCTAAAACAAATTTTTTTTTAATTTGATAAGGGTGTAAGAGTAAAAAGGGTGAGAGAAGATATTGCTCAAACTGTACTTTGACTCCTAGGCCTTCACGCCATATGATCCATGCATGGACAATGGAATCACATTCTAGGAAAAGAACGTGATCTCACACCACTCACTCATGAAGAAGAAAATAGGGAAATATAAATAAAAAGGTTCTAAATTTTTTAATCAGGATTATTTAGATCAATCATCTCATGTTATTTTTGGAGTCTTTCACTTTTATTTTTGCCTATTATTTACAAGTTCTTTTTCTGAGATTAGTTTTCTTAATCATCTTCAATCAAACACATTTGCCGAATCCATCCTTTTTTAGCTTCATTCCCTTTTCTTCTCTTTAGACAATCATGGTGGATGATGTGGAATTGTATATGATATTGGCATGTGATAAGGTATATATTTCCAAAAAGAAACTTAAACAAACAAATTATTACAAAGCCTAAAATAGGACAGAATGACTTCTGCTTCATTTTGCATTATGTTTTCACACTGTTCTTGCTGCAATAGGTTCATCTGTGCTCTCTTTACACAAATATCTAATCTAAAGTAATCCAACAGATGATTTATATGAGAAAGTGATGTTGCAGTTTGTTGAATGGACTCCACTAGGTAGTTGTGAAGACCTAAGGATCAAGTGAAGCTTTGGTTAGTTTCTAACTTGTTAGATTAGATTTCAATTTCTGATGCAGATTTAGGATCAAGGCTTACTGTTCTATTTGTAATTCTATAGACATGAACTTCTTATTGATAATACTAGAAATATCGACCAGATGGTCTGCTTCTTTACCTGGTAAAATCCTTCCAAAGTCGATGCCCTAAAATGGATTTTTGGCAGAGGAATAAGTGTGCTGTGGCCAGTTTATCTTACTGTTCTAAGTGTAGGAATTATAGTATTATTCAGTTACAATCTAGCCATTGATTACTTGTTGGTCTAAAAATAGAAAAAAAAACAGAGATTATTGTACATGATTACCTGAGGACTTCAACTTATCCCTGTTGCTCTCTGTATGTCTCAATTTTCTACCGTCCAATCATTCTAGCAACAGATAATTTTCTCACTGTAGTCTTAAGTCAATACTGTATTATTAAAGATGTGGCCAACTTATTTGTCTCCTCAGAAAAACGTCAGAGCAAACTCTCAAAGTTAAAGCATTCATGCAGTCATACTATCACTCGTTAGTTAGATTGAGGTTATCTGGGACTTGTACAAGAAAAATTCTCTTATGTTGGGTATGTAACTTCCTATATATATGTTGTGATAAACCGTCATGATCAGTTCTCTATGGTGTGAAAAAACTTGACTTTGGATGTTCACTGTCATTTTGTACAATGATCAGAAACTCAACCTTCTTTCTTTTTCATTTGCCGGGGACAACTTAATGCTATTCACTTTGGCAAAGGAAGATACTTTGTATGCTTTCCAGGTAAATCCTTAAAAGTCATTGCCCTTGTTTGGTTTATGAATGTACAATCACAATATATGTTCCAAAACTACTGTCCAATGGAATTGTGCTCAATCAGTGGGTTAGCGTGACATGTTCCGAAGGTGGTTACTTGACGAGCCTATTGTTTGATGGTGTAACCACTCACCACCATTGAAGGTCTTAACTGGTCAGAAGTGCATTCATATGAACAAGTTTGTCCCTTCTCTTTCATCTCTGTTATTCTATGGCTATATTTGGTAATTAGAGTCTATTTTGCAGTTTGCAACATAATATAAATGTCCAATCAGCTACTCTACCTAAATACATTTTGGAGAACTAACAAGGGTAAGGTCATATAAAAGAATTTGCTATCTGAAACAATATCTCAGACCACATGAGAACTGCCCCTTAATTATGGAATTTACCATATTGAGTTTCCTATTTTTCTTTCTACCCACTGAAGAAAGATCCGAAGGTTGTAGAGCTTTGATGTCCTCACAGGGCAAGGAGTTTGATTGTTTTCTTATTATATTATAGGAAATCATCTTTTCAGGAATTTCCATGAGAGCTCATTCATTCCTTTGATAATATGTACAATTTCAATTTACTTATCATATTTTTCTCTTATGAACATTTTGGAAGTTGATAGGCACATCACACTTATTATTTTTACATGTTTTCTTTCACTTTGAAGGAAAAAAGACAACAGCTTCTTAACGAGATAAGAACCCTATGTGAGGCATCATGTTATCCTGGCTTAGTTGAATTTCATGGTGCATTCTATACCCCCGAATCTGGACAAATCAGCATTGCCCTGGAGTATGTGGATGGGGGTTCACTTGCAGATATACTGAGGCTTCAGAAACTTATACCGGAGGCTGTCCTTTCATGTATGGTTCAGAAACTGTTGCATGTAAGGATCTGTTGCTTCAATTGTTGATCTGATTATCTTAACCATTTGATAGTGTAGTACTTCTTGTTCCTGATGGATGATCTCCTAGATATTTCCAATTTAAAGGGTCTAAGCTACTTGCATGGAGTAAGACGTCTGGTGCATAGAGATCTAAAGCCAGCCAATTTGCTTATAAATCTCAAAGGAGAGACAAAGATTACTGACTTTGGTGTCAGTGCTGGTTTAGATAATTCAGTGGCTATGGTACGTGATCCGTAATTCATTGTTGGTGATCATGATGTTATTACTTTGATTGGTACCTACTTTTTTTTGGAACTTTTGCTAACAATTTTCTTGTTTCTACATAACATCTTTGGAATGGAACTTGAGAAGAGTACATAATGTAAAGTCTGTTTCTTTGTCAGTGTGCCACATTTGTTGGCACAGTCACATATATGTCACCTGAGAGAATTCGAAATGAGAGCTATTCCTATGCTGCTGACATTTGGAGTCTTGGATTAACCATACTAGAATGTGGTACTGGAAAGTTTCCATACATGGCAAATGAGGGGCCTGCAAACCTAATGTTGCAGGTGAGATGATTTTTTTTTTCCCATTTGTCTGCTACATTAATGCTCATGAGTTATGATCACCATTAATTAAATTTTTTTTAACACCAAGTGACTAATTGCTTATCTGAAATATCGACAAGTGTAACATTTTGCAAAGGTGTTTGTCAAATGCAAAAGTTGGGAGAGTTTAAACTAGTATTATATTGATAGTTGAAGCCTTAAACCCACTGGCTGAATATCATGGTGCTTTAGAATGAAGATACTTGGTCTGTAATATTTACAGTCAAGAAGATATGGATCACCCCTTCTTGCACCAAATATCTTACCATTTCTGAAGGGATTGGAGCTATATTTCTTTCAACAATTCTATGTGTTTCTACATCCTTTATCTGAGACGTTAAAAAATAAAATGGACAATTTTTTTTAAGGAACACACACAAACAATAGGATAATGGTGAACCGATCATTAATTACTTCTTTTTCATTTATGAATTTCATATTTATAGAAATAGTAATTTTGTAAAATAGTAATACGCAAGGATTGAAATATCGTACCGTACCGGAGTTTCGATCTTCTCTCGGTACGATATGGTACTGTATATTGAGCGGTATATATATATATATATATATATATATATATATATATATATATATTTATATTTATATATTTATATATTTATATATAAAATTTTAAAAAGCTATATGCGATGTCGCCTTTCTTCTCCCCAAGCAGGGCGACGTCGCATTAAAATGAGGAAACGTCGCCTATATATATATATATAATCTTTTATTTATATATCTATTTGTTTATATATTTATATATATATTATATATAAAAAATTTAAAAAAATGTGCGACGTCTTCTCTCTTCTCCCTAGGCGGGGCGATGTCGCTGAGGCAACGTTGTAGAAAAACGAGGTGACGTCGCCTATATATATATATATATATAATTTATAAAATAAAAAATATCGTTCGGTAGCAAGTGGTCTGCGTACCGGTATACTGTCGGACCAGTACATACCTCCCGTATCAGATGGTATCATTCGAAACTGTATACCTTGGTAATACGTATCCTATTAAGACAGAATATATAACTTAGTATCCTCTTTCCTCAGGCAAAGGTTTACCTTTATTGAATGATTGATTCACATTTTGCTTATTTATTTGATGAAGAAACAAACAAAAGATGCATGTTGCTGAAGCTCTTTCGAATTAAGTATGAGTTAGTCTTAATTGTTCTAATAGATATTGTTTTGATAGTTGAGTATCAAAGTTGATCCGTTATGACTTGGTCTAGGCCTAGAATAACTCAGCTGAATTTTGTTATAAATTATTAAGTTACTCAATTAGAGATATTAAACTAATTTCAACAATAGATATTATTTGCTTTATTAATCCTGATGGATTTGATTTATGAAAAATTGAACCAAACTGTAGATAGTATGAAACCATTTTGCTGAATCAAATTTGGGCAGAAACTAGTTTAAAGCGTTGGGGAAACCTGATTTGTGTGTGTGGTTAGATAAATTGGCAACTTAGATTTAGGAACTATTTTGATATTTACTTTTGGAATACGCTAGTTGCGCATCAGGTTAATGTTTACATGATTGACCCAAAAATGTTCATTGTGCATAGTTTTCTCACCTATGCGATATAATATATATATATATATATATATATATATATATATATATATATATATATATCCAAGGATTTTCTGAAAATTGAATTGCATTGTGTATAAACCTGTTAACAGACACAACTTTATGGAACATGCAAATGTGGAACTTTGATGTGCATGGATTACCTTTAATTTGGTTCCCGAAGGTTTCTCTCTAATGTAACAATTGTCGAAATTTTATTTTTTCTTTCAAAATTTGTGTTAATCTAATCATTGCATGGTTAATCAAAATGTGTCATTCTTCAATGTGATAAAATGCCACTGAAACCTTACAATTGCTAACTAGCATGAGGCATGTCTCAGTAGTTGTATCAGATATATAATGGAGAAAATTATACTGTTTTAGTACAGCACTTGCCTGAGATACTTATTTTATAAATTGTACCTAGGAAGTGTTGAATTATATCAGGTGAAGTCGCCTTGCAGTTATCTGGCTTTTGCTTTGTTTTTGAATGAAAGGAGTGATGATCAGAAAGTAGTGTTTATATCTGTCTTCTCGTTCATCTATTAGAAAGCAGTAGAAACAGTAGCAAGGATATGGATACAACCTGAGCAAGAAAAAACATGGACCGATTAACTCAATCTCATTGGAATTTATTGATTGTTTACTGCAACATTTAACTCCTTGCCTGTATAATGAGTTTGCAGATCTTGTATGATACATCACCAACGCCTCCAAAAGATTCATTTTCGCTGGAGTTCTGCTCATTTATTGATGCCTGTCTTCAGAAGGAGTCTGATGCAAGGCCTACAGCTGAACAGGTAAGAAAATCTTATTATCCTTCGTGTGTGTGTATGTGTTTTTGTCTGAATAAATTTTAGGAACTGAACTTAAACCTGATCTCTTCATATTGACATGTAATTCCTTTTATGTTAATAATATATCTTAATGTTATTCCTATCATGTGTTTAGCAGAAGCTGCTAGGAAGTAGCATAGTTTTCCAGGAAACATTTATTGTAGTTGTGAAATGATTAGCACGATCAGGATTCAGGATTTGCCAGTCTTTATTGATAAATGTTATATAGTACTGTTGTCAATCTTTTGTTTACTTTTTCTTTTTTAGCAAGTTTTTGTATTTTAGTTTGCCAGCTGACAAGCATGAGTATGTTATCTACCTATCAAGGATTCTGGTTCTTTGGTATGGGGGCCTGTTGTACTTTTCTAACATGACATAACTCCATATCATTCTGGCTAGCATGTCCATTTGTAGGCCAAATATGTCAATAATTAGCCTAGCCATGAATTAGCACTTTTAGAAGGAAGCGGCAAAATGTGTTGATACTTCTGGCATAATATCTAGTAATGTGTTGATGAAAATTTGTTAATTGACCTTTAGTGATTGATAATTTAGTTGAGAGGTTATCAGAAAAACTGCATTAATTAAATACAAAATAGAAACAAGTTGTTGGTCCCAATAATTTTTGGGTCTTGCCACATGTATCTTTTTCGCCACTGAGCTCCATAAGTAGTAATTATACATCAGCAAGTTATGGAACAAATGGGCAGCATAGTACTAATATTCTTTCTTTTCTTTTGAGGCAGAGGTAGCAGGAATAACAACCTATTTCATTAAGATTATGAAATGAGTACAGGAAATGGGGGAAATGAAGAGAAAAGAGAGCAAAAAAGAACTAAAAAGTAACAAGAACTGGGAGAAACGAAAGCTACAAGTATAGTCTCAACTCTCAAGCGTTCAACCCCAAAATCATTGAAGGCATGATCTAGGATATGGTTTTGATGCCAGTGGACCTCTGAAAATTCTGTTGTAACAAATCAGAGTGGGTAGTGTGTCAAGGAACTGTGGTTCACACCTCTCATGTCACTTATTACCAACCTTTATCTAGTGAACCATGATATATTGGTTCTGGTGTGTGATCATGCCAATATAGCAAGTAAAATGGAATGAAATATTCCTAGTGCTATATGCTTCTCTTATGTTTTTTACTTCTTTTCTTTCAAAGTTGCAAATTTCTTTTGCTAACTTCTTCCATTATCTTTAATCTCTTGTTTATTCTAACTTATTGAACTGATTCAGTTCTTATTCTATATGTTAGAATTTTTTTTCTTTTGTTTTGTTTCTTTCATACTTTTTGGTTCTGCTTGACTTTCATATTTTATTTTAAGGCATAAATTTCCAAAATGCTTCCGAATAATTTTGCAGTTCTGTGAGATATACCAGTTCTGAATTAGAAATATAATAAACACAACTAACTGCTTTTTAGATGATCATAGATGGATTATTCAACAAAGTTATCTCATGTGATTTGTGCTCCTCAGCTCCAGATTGTGCAAAAATAATTGAAGAAGTATCCATGTGACATTTTTGCTCCCTGAATGTGCATCTTTTGCTTCAGTGGTATTCTATTCTGCTAATAATTCTCATTTTGCAGCTTTTATCCCATCCATTTATCAAGAAGTATGAGAATTCTGGTGTGGATTTAAGAGAATATGTTAGAAGTGTTTTTGATCCAACTCAGAAGTTGAAAGAAATAGCAGATGTGAGCTCATTGATCTGTTTCACGATCATGTTTCTTGTATTCTTGATTGTAGTCTTTATGCTGGATGTGAAACATGTGGATAATGGCATAGTGTTGAGTGCTTCTACAAGTGCTTGATTGCCATCTCATGATCCACGGGCTTGCTATATGCCAGAATTGTGTTTGGGCTTCTAAGAGAACATATAGACATATATACATGCTTACACAGAGATACATTCATGCGTATGGTTTTTTTTTTTCCAAAGAAGTTAAACTTGATCAACTATTTCAAAGGAAACATTCATGCATATGTTAATATTAGGCAATGTAGGTAACTTCTCATTTTTCTTAACTATTGAACCATGTTCTATTGAAGTCCCAAGTATCGATGTCCTATCTTATGTCTTTTAATGATGATTGATTTGTATGATTGCAGATGCTTGCTATTCACTATTACATGCTTTTTGACGGATCTGATGAGCTTTGGCATCACATGAAAACATTCTATACTGAACGCTCAACCTTCAGGTATCCTGTTGAGTTAGATGAAGAATGTAATCTTTGCAGTGTTATTATGCATAAATATCGCTACTCATGTCATATATTGGCATCGAGCATTTGTAGTGGAGTATGCATAAAGTTCATATGAAATGCTGTACTTGCTGTATGGTTGTCTTTATGAGTAGGGCTCGTAATAGGCTAGCCAATTATCCTCTTTTCTTTAAGCTGTGCACCGAACTTTATTTTCCAGATGCCTGTTGAGATTATAGGGTTGCTTCAGGCCCATGATGACCATTTCATTTCCACCTAACAACATAGATTATAGTTTCTAAAGGGTGTGATCATATAATTCATATGAAGATAAAGCATTAGCTATAATGTAATACTGGACATTTTAGAAATATCCATTAAGGTTCTCAATTTCGATTTGTACCGGTGTACCGAGCCTTGCTTGGTATGATATGTCGAGGCATCCCGATGGTACGTTGAAAAAGAGCTGAAAAACCTTCAAAAATACCTGAAGGTAACGATCTAAAAATATCGGGGCGTATCAAATGGTACGCCTCGGTAACGATTGAGATACATGGTGTACCAATTGATACACCTCGGGAAATCCAGGGCGTATTGATCAGTATGCCTCGGTAACGGTCGGATTTCGACTGTTGCCGCCCGGTATAAACCTCGTATTGCCCATTTCGGGGTCAAAACACTGGTACCGCTTGGTAGAGGGCGGTTTGCGTACTGGTTTCCTCTTAGATTGGTGCATATTGCTAGTATCGACCGGTACACACATCGAAACTGAGAACCCTTTAAATATTGAATATTAGGTTCCGCGATTGTTTGGACCACTAGGTATAGGTATGTTGTACAGTATACTGTTCTGTGTCACTGAAAAAAATAATGAAAAATTAATTATCAATTGATGTTGACTTATGTGGTTTGATACCATGCCTTTGTCAATGTTTCAAATATTAGTCATTATGTACCAATCTGATTCGTATTTGAAACTGATATCAATATCTATATTTGTGTTATTGGAGTGAATTGACAGGACCCATGTGAGGTAAAAACTTTCTTATTTGACTGTATTAATACACCCTTAGGAAGATAGATTTAGTTATGACATGATATGGCTTATCTATAAATATAGTAATGGTTTTATAAACTAATGGTTTCAGACAAGGATTGCAATTTCATGTCGACTGGCCATACTAGTCTTTGGCCGATCCGGTATGTCTCGGTGTACAATACATGGTGTGTCAGAACATGTCGACAATTCCAAAAAATGCTCAGAAAATCTCCAAAAATACATGAAAATTAGGAAAACGCTTAAATTAGGGTATTTTAGTTAGAAGTTAGAACTAAATGCAAATTTAGTTTTATTTCACTAAAAAAAATCCAAATAAGGAAGGGATAACAGATTTATCTTTTTTGGATGTTGACGAGTTTGCAGCATGTTCTAAATGGTTCTTCTGTTAATATTGAACACGAGTGAGAATTTGTGAGAATGAGAGTGTGATTGAGTGAGAAAGAGTGTTTGAAGATGTGAGATTGAAATAGGATAAAGGATAGGGGAGGAATGGGGTTTAATAGGCATTCATATGGGTCTATTGCTCAAATTAGCTGTCAAAACCAATACAATCTAGGTCTTGATTGATGTCGATCGAAATCCTAAAATTACAGATCAGTAATGGTCATATTTTAACCATTTCACTTGGTAAAGGGTGTATCGCCTAATACATCCCACCCAACTACTATATTGCCCGGTACAAGGCAATCCATGTTCCGATCAACTGTCAGACCGATATGTACCGCCTGTACCATACAATTTCAATAGTACGTCAAACTATGGTTTTAGATTAAGTAGGATTAAATTGAATATAGATACACTTTTGTTAATATTAGGAATAGACAGAAGGATATAGTTAAGTTAGATGGGCAAAGTAAGTAAAAATTTTAGTATCTTGGATCTTAGCTCAATTAAAAAGATGAAGAGATTAATGAAGATATTATTCATAGAGTAAAAACTAGATGGTTAAGATAGAGAGGAGCATCAGAGTGTTATGTAATCAGGTATCTTTGAGATAAAAAAAAAAAATATATAAGATAGTTGTTAGACTAGTAATGTTTTATAGATCCGAGTGTTGAGCAATTAAAGGAACAACATATATAAAAAACTTGTGTCGCAGCTAAAAGTCCCCATAAGTGCCTAAAGGACACTGTTGCAGAATAGAGTAGCGAACCAACCCTTGACACTACTCCAAAGGCCCATCCAACCATGTGCCACCCGGGTAGCTCCTGGGAGTTGCGTTGGCTGTTGTTGAGTAGTCGAACTTTGATCCGCCACGTTGCTTCAACTTGTCAATGACTCTGACTTTGGTGTGGGGTCGATCAAGTTTTGTTAATCTTTATTAGTTCCTATGGATCCCTTTGATAAAGGAAAAGACCTTATTGTGTGCGAGTCTCTCAATCGTCTTGCGTCGCTTAAACTAATTGAATGCCTGTTGGAGCATTAACGAGCATCGCCTTGCCGACTTTGAAGTTTTTCATGTCTTTCTTCTACAAAATTTACCAAATGATTCCTCTTTTACTTAGTTGTCGCCTCCAAGTAGGTTTGCATCACTTTCGCTTTTGATTGATATTCTGATGGAAAATGAGACGGACAATCTACTCTGTAGAACCGATCACCATTGCTGAGAATTTGACAACTATTGTCTTCCACTTTCTTTGAAGGGTCTTTAAACATGTGCAAAGCTCCTCTGTTGGATAAATAAGAGAACTGGAATACTTGGTTTCACCCATTCTCTTAAGGGTTGAGAAGACAAATGTTACTCGACTTCACTCACCTCCTTAAGGGTTGCACTCAATACATCGAGCTAGTTACTAGTTTTCATCTGCTCTTTGCTCATGCTTTCGAAGCACCCGAAGTTTTTACACTCCTTGCGTTGAGTTAGCTACTGCAAGTCACCTTGTCATTTCTATCGAACTTCTAGAATGCAAGAAGTTTTGTCCGAAAAGAGCAAAATTTTGCCCTGACTTGAAACAAGTATCCTATAGTTTTGATCGCCTCTAGGATTGTACTAGCTTATCTATCATTTTTGTTTGTCTACTTTGAGTAATAAAGGTACAACATGACATACTGGCTACTTCGTTTCTTAGTCGACCACTTCTACATTGACTCGAAGTGCCCTCACTTTTAGCTATTTTGATAAGAAGCCCGTTGACATCAGTCATACGTAGTCATTTTTGTTTGTCTACTTTGAGTAGACAAGTATCCCATAGTTTTGATCGTCTCTAGGATTTGTACTAACTTCTCTATTATTTTTGTTTGTTTATTTTGAGTAATAAAGGTACAATATGACATACTGACTACTTCGTTTCTTGGTTGACCACTTCTATATTGACCCGAAGTCCCCCCACTTTTAGCTATTTTGATAAGAAACCCGTTGACATCGGTCATACGAAATTTCTTGGCCTCTATCCTTCAGCTTTGTCTCGGTACTTGGAGATTGTCTCTATATTCTCCACCTCGGCTCTTTTAACGATCGAGCGCTTTCCCTTCATGAGAGTAAGGGATCGATAACTCCATGGAAGTCTTGTCTTTACGGTAACATGGCGCTACCATGGCCATGGCCCTACTATTCGTTACCTCATATTTGCATCATTTTCTTCCCGATCGGTAGATCCATCTCTACGGCACTGTGTACTTTTCTGAAGCCACCTCCATTCTAACCGACACTTAGTTTTGAGTAGTTAAGTCTCTCTAGACTTATCGTCGCTTCCTCGCCCCTTTCAATCACTTGCTTCAACACCTCTGTGTTCTCTGAGCAATTCTCCTTGGTCGATGGAGACAAATTGCAACTCCTATGCATGGCCTTTGCCATTGTGTTGTAGGGCTCGCACCGATTCTGTTCTCTTTTACGTCCTTGGTTACAGCATTCGCTTACTTGGCCTTGTCCTCTGCCTTGCTAGGCTCCCTTAAGCAAATATCAGCTCTAGAGCAGTTCAACTCTCCAGTTGCTTCGATTATATCTTTGTATGATTAAGACCCCTATGGGACTAACTGGTACTTGCACTCGGAATTTTCTTTAGATGATACACAACTCTCATATATTGATGACCAAAACTTTTATCTGATGCACGTACGGAAGACTTGCCACTGCGTTACCATGACATTCACTCGAATCCATAGCCCTTCTTGTCGTCGTGTTGTTCACCAAAGTGGAGCCCCTAGTAACTCTAGATCATACCTTCGTATGATCAAACCCCTCGTAGGACTTGTCCCATATGAATGACATTTCCTCAAACTGTTCCACCACGATCCGTTGCACCATGTCGCCTCTTGATGACATCTCCATTATATTATGATCTTGTGGGATGAACTTGAATAGCGATGTGTACGTGTGTGGCCCCTGCCAGCACTTCGTAAGGCTTTTACCATCTCCGATTGTATTCGCTCCTTTGGCAATCAATCTTTGTCCACCCATTCTTGGGTTACACCCGAACGAAGCGCAGCTCTAGGATAGTCCATCGTCTAGCAATTCTCTTGAAAGTCCATTGACTTTGTTGACATAGGTACGCCATTGTCTAGATTATTGGCTCTTGCCCCTTAGCACTACTGTATATTCTTTAAGAATACTTGCCTCCGCGTCCTTTTGTACAGTGTTAAGGTCTTTTGACCCCAACTTCGTTTTTGCAAGTTGAGTTACCTTAGTTCCTCGTTCAAATGCTTCACCAAGAAAAAGTGCATGTGCCTCGAAGCTCCCTTTGACTTTGGCATCATGCAAAATGAGTTTGCTCCATCAGAACAAGGAACCCATAGAACAACATGATCTCGGTCTTGCCTCTACAAGAGTTCATATCCTTGACCTTTATTTAAGGAAAACTTTATGTCTCCGCTCCATGTTTTGTCTTCTATGTTGACTCTTTTCATACGATTTGGGCATTTTACCAAGTTCCACCCAAGTTGCTCCACTCGGTTTGTATTGGGTTGATGGTGGTCCTCGCGCCCACCATTCCATGGGTCAGCTCTCCGTTGAGCCCCTACGAACACACTTGCTAGATTGTGACTCTTTGCCAATATAATCCTTATTACGCCTCTCAAGGCTTAGTAACATGTTGAACTTGTTGCACACTTCAGCCTCTTAAGGAAGTATCCTTTTCATGCAGAAGAGAAAGTTTTAATGCTTCATGTCACCGAGTTTCAATTGCCTTGGGATAGCCACAGACACTCCATCGTCTGCATACAAGCTTTTGCATGAGTATCAAATTTTTTGAGTTAGCAATTCTCGTTCTGTGAGCTTTCCACAACTCTTTCTATCGTCAGGCAACCCACCCCTCCTTGCATAATCTCATCTTTTGTTAAGCACCTCGCTTGCCTTGAGCATCGTAAGTTTGGTTGCCAATGTTGAGCCGTTACACAAACTCAACCATCCTAACCTTTGTGCGTTACGCATTTTTTCTAGCTCGCTTGTCCTCGTGGTGTCTCTCGCGTGAAGGGTTGGCTATTCCTCTAAATGTCAATCTTAGATGCCTGCTCCTTTGAGGGAATTCTTTCCCCTACATCTCAATCACGTTTTCCTAAAATGGTTATACGTGCTGGCTATCGGAAAACCTAGGGGAGCATTATATATGCAGTGGAAAAACAAAACAGAAATCAGTTTTCCAAAAACAGATTTATATCAAATCGCTTGTGACGATTGGGAGCGAAAAACTTGTTAAATCGAAAATTGCGTAAGACGTGAGACGAGCTCACCTAAGGGAACTCGTATATCCCTGATCTACAGATCCCAGTCCGTGGATGAAGGAGATCTCGTGTTCTTCTCTCTAGTGGTGATCCACATGACGGATGAAGCGGCGACACATCTTCTCTTGCAACGCGTTCTTTCCTCGCTTTTGCGCACCACCACCAACAAAGCAGGTGTAGTCCTTTTCGCTGCCCTCTCGCATAAAAGAGGGGGGTAGTCGGTTGAGGAAGAAGCAGGGGAGAAGTTAGGGAGGTGGCGGCTAAGGGGTCTAGCCTTATAATCCTTTTAGTCCCACATCCCTTTTTATAAAGAGCTCCTGTTGTTAACCCTAATGGATTTTACCATATTGGGTATTGGATCTCTATTCAATTACCCATAGCTTAATAGAAATTGGATCTCTATCCAATTATCTACTTTAAGCTCTTATTGGGTCTTACCCAATGGATCCAATAAAACAGGGGTTTATTGGATATCACATATCCAATCCTTTATTCGTCGTGTCATCTACCATATGTGTGTGACCCTCTAGGCCCAATACCGAGTTGGTTGTGAGTTGTACCTGTCAGAACTCCTTCTGACTTAAAACTCCTAATTTAGTCAATTATCATTCCATAATAATTAACTCAACTCATTGACTATGGACGTACTAAACCACTACGCCATAGCCCCCAGACGGTACAAGAGGATCTAATCCATTGGACCTATCTGTCCTCAGTTACCATGTCTATATAGTCCCTCATCCATCTAATATTCTAAAGATCATATACTGGGCATGATGCTGTCAAGCCCATATGGAATCTACTCGAGTCTTGCTCTAATCGGATTCTCCCGGAGAACTCGCTCAATCTGAATGACCCTAACTAGGACATTCCTCTCATGACACCGAGAGTGGATGAGACTCTATCGACACTCAATTGCCCTCATAAGGTTGGCTACTACTCCCGATGATCGGCTGTGCTAGATTTGGAACCTCCAGACCTATGAGTTTGGTATCAAAGAGCGGAGTATTCCTGTAGGACATCCTTGGTACCTCAAGTCTAGGGACCAGACACACAATTAGGACCACGAAACCGCTGTTTGACGATGAGGTATTATTAACCATCCAATATTTTGTGACGGATCATTTAGTGAATTTATTCTCTAATGAGCACCTGCACTATATCCCTAGTGTCCCCACACAAGCAGCTATGAGACTAGCTGCCTTTATCATATGGACGGGTATATAGTACATCGATTTGTCCGGCTATCTCGATATCTCTCTCGAGTAACTTATGACCGGGAATCTTTAGGGTCTATGTTTATAGGCGAATTTGTCTCATTATCATGATCTTATCATAATCAAATTCTCATTACACAGATCCAAGGACATCACAATATATTTATCTAATATAAAGTGAGACAATAATAATAATAATAATAATAATAATAATAATAATAAACAAAAAGACTATGTAGCATGTCATACATACTATCACTCACGTGATTGGCTTGAGGGACACTAGTAACTAGCAATCTTCCACTTGACCTAAAGTCAATCATTTATGTGCTTAATCCTCATCAGACCTCTATGATGCTAAAAAATAATCTGAGACAAGGGCTTTGTCAGTGGATCTGCGATGTTATCTTCGGATAGAACTCTTTCCACTACTGCATCACCACGGGCTACGATCTCTTTGATCAAGTAGAATCTTCTCAGAACGTTCTTGGATTTTTTATGAGACTTGGGTTCCTTCTCGTTGTTGTTGCAGGGAATCGGCTCCTTGCTACCCGACACAACTCCAGATCTGCGATGAACTTCTTCATCAAGACTCCCTCCTTTGTCACTTTTGTCGCAGCAATGTACTCTGCTTCTATGGTCGAGCCAGCAACAATATCTAGCTTGGAACTCTTTCAGCTTATTGCTGGAGATTATTCTTACATTATTCCCAGTGATCAGGATGCCATCCACATATAGCACCAAGAAGGTGATAGCGCTCCCACTTACCTTCTTGTACGCATAAGGCTCATCTTCGTTCTTAACGAAGTCATAAGATCTGATCGTCTCATCAAATCTTATGTTACAACTTCGGGAAGGTTGCTTTGGTCTATATATGGATCTAAGCAATCTGCACACCTTATCTAGACTCTCATTGGACACGAATTCCGCAGATTGTATCATATACACCTCCTCCTCGAGGTTGCTATTTAGGAACACAGTTTTCACGTCCATTTGCTAGATCTTATAATTATGGTGTGCTGCGATAGCCAATAGAATTCGGATGGATTTCAGCATGGCTACGGGTGACAAGTTTTGTCATAGTCAACTCCTTGCCTTTGACAATACCCTTTTGCCACTAACCTTGTCTTATAGGTCTCTACCTTTCCATCTACTCTGATATTCTTCTTGAAGATCCACTTGCAACTAATGGGTACGATACCCTTAAGTGCATCAACTAAGTTCAAAATCTTATTGGAATCCATCTTAGAACTCATGGTCTCTTGCCACTTCCTAGAGTCTATGCTCGTAATAGTCATCTCGTAGGTTTAAGGGATCAGTATCCTCAATGTCCTCTCCTATGATATGTCCCACATATCTCTCAGGAGGGTGGGGCACTCTATCGGACCTACCCAATGCGGTGTCTCCCCATCGCCCACTGTAGACATCTCAATGGCCTTGTAGTGGGTCGGCTGCATCCTCCATCAGTCGCCCGATGTGGGCACCTTAGTAGCCCCAAAGTGGGTCTGTTGCATCTTCCATCTATCGCCACGATGTGGGCACATCAGTAGCCCCGTAGCGGATCAGCTGCATTCTCTATCCGTTGCTCGATAGGGCACTCCGGTGGCCTTAAAGTAGGTCGGTCAAAACACTCCATGCCCAATTATTATAACCTTTCAGTTGGTATTATTTTCCACCATACGATGTGAATCTCTCGATCTACTATGGTAGAGGTCAGTCTGAGACAAGCTTCCACCGCTTGATGTGAGTTCTTCCTACCAATGGTGGCAAATCGACATAATTGGAGTCAAGGGTCGGGGAACTCAGAAAGAAAGAAAGAGGCTAAAGGGACCTAACCTAGACATGGAGAGGTCAGCAATGATTCCTTTGCTTGAGGTATCTGATGTCGTTTAGAAGTGGACATTGTACTTCGCCTAGAAAGTCCTCTATGTTGAAGCACAATCGGGGACAAGTGATATAGGATAAAATGAACCATTCCAAAATCAACACATGGACACCTCCACCTTAGCAACGAAGACTGCCACCTCATCAGGACAATTGTGACATGGAACCACATAAGAGGTAGTTGAGCCACTCGGCAATTGGTTGAGCCACCTCGACCGATAGTTGAACCACCTTGGTAATACGTTACACTAGCAGATGGTTGTGCCACCCCCACAACTACCTAAACCGCTCAACCGCCAATAGTCACAAGACCTTGGGTATAAATAATCACTCTCATTTATTTACCTCTGTTTTGCGCCCTATTTCCTTTGCACCTTGGGCATTGTTGACTTAAACATCGGAGAGATCGAGGGCGGGCGAAGCCCGTCTTGGTCTTCTACAGGGTCTTGGGCTCCATATCGAGAGATCGGGCAACATCTAGACTCCATCGATCGATTCCCCTTTGACCATCCATGACTTCTCGGGACGACACATGCCACCTTTCACCAGGTCTGAACTGGTTTGAGTTGTTTTTCCCTCTCTTCATCAACCAACTTTGAAGTTAACAAATTTGGCCCTTGCAGTTCAAGGACTTGTGCTATGAGCATGTGCTCAAGAGATCTGCCAGAAGAAATCATTACTAGTATGAAGAGGTTGAGGAAGACTTAAAAACACTTTAATAGAAACTATAATAAAGGTTTAAATACTCTTAAAACATATATTTTTTATCGATCTCACTGATAGCAAAATATCGCTGATACCAAATAGTTGGGACTTTAGGGCTTTGTTGTTGTTTGTATGATTGTCATATATGTAGCTAATGAGGAGCATAAGAATGGTCTTGTGTAAGTCTTTCCACAGAAGTACATTACACCCTGACACAAACCTTAAAGAGATTATAATCCAAAGTCCAGATTACATACTGCTGGAAGTTGATGCTTTTACGAGCCTTACGCAGATGATATACTTGTTCTGCATGTATAGGCTGCATTAAGGAAACTGTAGATACTAGTATTATGAAGTGATCATAAATTATATTTGAAGTATCTAACATGTACTGGAGGGGATACACTCTCAGTATCATGTTTTCGTATGTGCATGACATGAATATTGCATCATTTGAAATGTCCATCCTCGTTTAGCAGCCCGATAGGTTCAAGCTAAATCCAACTCAAGTCACCTTTTTGTTAATTCACTAAATCATTAAATAACTCCAAAAGTGGCATAATCTAAGAACAAACTTTTTTTTTGGGTACAATCAGCTGTCTAACTTGTCTTTTTGTTGGATCATTAGTGTCTCAAAAAGTTCCGTTGGAACACCCAAAAAGAAAATCAATTAGGTGCAGATATGTGTGTGTATAGAAGCCTGCTCCTTGGTTTATCTGTTTTTTCCATCCCTACTCGGGAGTCATGATTTCAGATTTTTCAAATTCATAGGCCTAATCTATCACTGGTAAGGAAGACAACCACATCATAGTTACACAGATCAGTTTTATGTAATATGCTTTTATGAACCTGTAGCTTGTGATATGGAACTAGCAAGTAATGTTAAAAAGAATTTTTATATTCATTCTAGTAACCTGACTCAATTAAGTATGTGAAACCCAATAAGTTGTATTTTTATATATATCTTTGTTGGATATACATACACTTGTTGTACATCTACATGATCTAGGCAAACAAAAGATAAGATTCCTAATTGATGAGAGATTAACCATAACAGTTAAAAGTAGTGCTCTTATTGGATTAATTTAAGCATTTTCTGATTGATGTTTGTATCATTGTGGATATTTTGTCATAATACTTCTTCTGCTCCTTGTATCCTGATATCATAAGTGCACTTTGGTGTTCTAAAGTTGCAAATATCACAGATGCCTCTTCAAAGCTATAATTCATAATTACCCATCAGAATGTCATGGATATCCTCTAAAATTGAGAAATTTCTTGAACGCTGCATCTTGAATTGTTTCATGGTATATGTGAAAGAATTGAGTGTAATATATGAAGGTATGTTGACTATAGGTGGCTACACATGGCATTTGTAACTTTAAAATGGAGCACTCAAAAATTTACCTATGCCAGAGGGTACATATGAAATTGGCCCCTTGAATATATTTTGAGAATGAACTTCCTTGTAGATGTGCTAATACCCATTCTTTTTCTGATCAGCTTCTCAGGAAAGACATACACTGGGCAGAATGATATATTTTCAACTCTATCAGATATACGGAGAAAATTGGCAGGTTGTCGGCCTCAAGAGAAAATTGTTCATGTTGTGCAAAAACTTCAATGCCGTCCCCATGAGCATGATGGAGTTGCAATTCGTGCATCTGGATCATTTATTCTAGGCAGCCACTTTCTCATATGTGGAAATGGTGTTCAAGCAGAGGGAATGCCCAACATTGAAGAACTATCACTTGATGTCGACAGTAAGCGTGTGGGAACCTTCTACGAGCAGTTTATTATGGAGTCGGGGAATTCCATTGGTAGTTTCTTGATAAGCAAGCAAGAACTGTACATATTGCAGGCGTAGGCACATTTCGAAAGGCTGATCTTTCAAGGTAAATGAATCCAAACCCTTCTGCTATTTACTAATGAATTGTACGTTCTAGTTCTAGTCTTTTTAACAGCAAACTGCAACATGTTCTCTTAACTCAAGACCTTGGACCAGTGCTATTGGCATCTTTTCCTTAAACTATCTTTGTTCGAATAGATGGTAGTGGTTCATTAAGAATTTGTCATCGAAGGGTGATTGGTCTTCACCGCTAAAGGATACAACCCTACTTAGATAATTGTTGCATTTGCATTTAGGTTACATTCGCAGCAAAATGTTTCGTTTTCTGCTTTATTTTTGACATTCCCAAGTCCAGATGTTAGTTGTGATTGTACTTACTGTTAGGATCGAGTCGACACTAAGAGAGGGGTGAATTAGTGCAGCGGATAAAAACGTTAAATCTGAAAATCATTTTGTTCGATGAAAATCGATATCGGAAATGCGTAAGTTGAAAGCATGCGGAAGCATAGTGAAAGTAAGAATTCAGTTTGCAATAAAAGTAAATAGCAATAAGTAAATGCAAACTAGATTTTTATAGTGGTTCGGTCGTCGTGACCTATATCTACTTCGTCGATTCCTTTTCCGTCGTGGCTACTGATATCCACTAACAATCTTTCTTCAATGGGCGAAAATTAACTATCCTTTTACACCTCTCTTCTCCTTTTCATAGATTTAGGAAACAACCTTTTACAATCCTATTTTATAAGGTATCTCTCACACACCTCCCTTAGAACTCTCTTTAAGCTTTAGGAGGAGGGCACTCAACTTTCTAATAGGGTTTACAACTTTAGAATTACAGAGTTTTGCTCAACTTTCTTGCTATTCCATGCAGGAATAGCTAGGGTATTTATAGACCCCAAATGACTTTAAGATTTGGAGCCAAAATTCAAATCCTCGAGATTTCAGGGTACAGGCGGTACCATCGCCTGACACTGGGCGGTACCATCGCCTACAGCCTGACACTGGGCGATACCACCGCCTGGCACCCTGCCACTAGGCACTACCATCGCCCAGTCTGACGGTACCACCACCTGACAATCTCTTGGGGACTATGTTTGGGCGGTACCACCGCCTGGCATAGTCTCGGAGATTGTGCCATGACGGTTTCACCTGTTGGGTCACTGTTTGGGCCTTTTCACTTGGCCCAACATAACCCAAACTTGTGCTCAATTGACCCTTAATTGAGTTGACTTAATTACATTCTAAACCGACTCAATTAGACTCTAAACTAACTCGATCTAGACATAATCGATTATAAGCGAATCTTATGTTGTCCGACATGTCATTGGTTCTTCTGGCATTTCGTTTGATCCTTCGGCGCATCATCCTCTCATTCGGCGTATTGCCCAATAAGAATGTTGTTTTCTCGTAACAGCTGATCTCCTTGGCACAATGTCTGATCTTCTTGGCCCGATGCCCGAATTCATGGACTGAAGTCTTCTGCCGACATGTCGACCGATCCTCTGGCCCGACGTCTAATCTTTTGACATGTGTGCTCCGGTCCAGTATCTGATTCCTCCTACTTTAGTTGATTTGTCTTTTCTGATCGAAGCTAGTCCTGCGTTACTTAAACTCATATTAAATCATAAACACTATCAATTTGTTTTATCATCAAAATCCGAGATTCAACAATCTTATTCTTTTTTATGATGACAACCAATTGATGATAGAGTTGACCTTAACTCCCCCTATCAATATGTCATATTGTTAAAACCTTGAATTCAAATTGAATTCAAATCAAAGCAATCATGATTCACATCATTCTATATATGATCATCATCATAACTTCTCCCTCTTTATCATCAACAAAAATGAGAAGTGCAATTATCAAGTCTTAGATATGCAAGTTTTATAACATACAAGTTAGCAACAATTTTGAGTTGTGCAAATTTTACTTCTTGAGATAGGCACGATAGAACTTTTGCTTCTCTTGAGATTGCAAGCTTGCAATTCTTAGTGATGTTCAAGATAGCAAGTTCTTTCTTCTTTTTTAAGAAGTGCAAGATAGCTTGTTTTTGTATTTTCTTGAAGTGTGCCAGCTAACAAGTTTTCAATGTGTAAACTAGCAAATTTAGCAAGTGTTACATTATATTAGAACATGCAAGCGAGTAAATTTATCTCCTCCTTTTGTCATTGTCAAATAGAAGGGAAGAATATAATTTTATAATTTTTTTCCTTTACATCAATTTTCACATCATGACAAAGATAAATTTAAATCAAATGTGATGAGGTATACAATTTATGAATATAAGAGAGTATCATAAATAAACCATGAAAGATATAATATCAAAGATTATTTGAATACCAAAAGACATGATTCATATAGAAAATATTTTTTAAATCAAAATGCAAGAATCATACGAGAATAAAGAGCAAGAGATCTTGATTCATAAAAGAAAATCTCAAGTTAAGAAATCAAGAGAAGGTTCTTGATTCAATTGAAAACAAAATCTTATTTAGATTCAAATCATCAAAATTATTTTCTGAAGATTCAAAATGACATAAATTGATTTATCAAGAGATTCTAGTGATTTTCTCTCTCTCCTTTTTCATTCTAAACAAGAAAGAAGAAGAGGGGAATTTTTAATAGTGCAATTCATTTTTTTTTTACATCAATGCTCTAAGCATCACATAAATACAAAGATAATCATATGAAAATCATAACATGAAAGATGAAAGATAAAAGAGGATCAATTCGTAAATGATTCAACTTGACAAATCTCCTTTTTAAATAATCAAAATAAAATCTTAGGAGATCAAATAGTAAAAGATCTTCAGTAGAAATTTTTAGTCATGAATTCCGAAAAAGATATTCTCTTTAGTAAATAACAAAAGAATTGTAGGAGAACAAATAATCAATGATCTCGATTCATGCATAAGAAATCTCATGATTTATATCGAAAAGCTTCTCTTAAATATATAGTAAGTAGAATCATAGGAGAATAATGAAAAGTCTTAATTTATATAAAGAAAATCTCAACTTATTACGATTTGATAAATATTCTCTTAAAAGAGTGAATCATACGTGCATTAAGAAAGATGTTTCATGTTGAATATATCACAAGTCATAAATGCGATAAATGATTTAGTTGAATATATCATCTCATTAGTAAAACAAGTCATATGAAAATAGATCCAAAATCATCATCAAAATTACTTTTCGAAATATTCAATAAAGGCAACGTAGATAGATTCCTATAAAAAATAGCTTTTGTGATTGATTTTATGTAAGCATGCTTTTGTCTTTTTATACCAAATCAAACCATGCATCATCATTTAATATCGAAAAATAAATTTTATCATCAAAATCATCATGACAAAAAATATAACACATTAAACATAAGGCTTCTTTAAACAAGAGATTTGATTTATCATTTTAATTCCAATGATAATACATTTTTCTTTTTATGTGTTTCATTTTATGTAATTAATTTTATACAAGTATACTCAAGTTGTTTTCCTTATGAAAACCATCTATCATGTTTAAAACCGAAAAGCAATACAAAATCATCAAGATACACATAATTGTTTCTTATAACATATAAGTAACATATAAGGAATTAATCTTATTTGATGTGCAAGTATTATTACAAAACATGCAATTGTCATGATAATATATATATATATATATATATATATATATATATATATATATATATATATATATATATATATATATATATATATATATATATATATATATATAATCATGAAAAGCATTAAGTAATTTCATGTTAAGGAAAAAGAGATTCGATTGAGTCGCTTACCTTGTTGACATAAAGTCATCAAAGCACAGTTTGCCACCTTGCCCTTGTTCTTCAGATGAACTCGTTTTCTCCGTAGTCACCTTAAGTGTCTTTTTCTTTTTTGATAGCCTCTTCTTTTTAAGTTTATTTTTATTCTTCGATTCTTGTTTTAAAATTTTCTTAAGCTTTATTATTAAGAGTTCAAAGTCATCATCACTTGAGCTTTCGCTCGAGTGGTCTTCATTTGTTCTAAGTGCTAAATCCTTCCTGTTCTTTGGAAGGTTCTTCTCAAGTTCATCATGTTCCACATAAGTCATTTCGTAGGTCATCAAAGACCCGATAAGTTCTTCAATTGGAAAATGGTTCAAGTTCTTACATTCTTGAATAGTCATTACTTTAGGATCCCAACTCTTTGGAAAAGATCTTAATATCTTGTTAACAAGTTCAAAATTTAAAAATTTTTTATCAAATGCTTTTAAACTATTGATGATATTCGTAAAACAGGTGTATATGTCTAACAATAATTTTGCTTGGTTTCATATGAAACAACTCGAAATCACTCTATTAGTGCCTTCGTGTGTGATTTCAAGTGTGTCAAATCTCATAAGCCGTTCGCAAATAGAAACACGATTAAATTCATTTTTGTCTAAGGCGCAAAACAAAACATTCATAGCTTTGGCATTCAAAGAGAATGTCTTCTTCTCCAAATCATTCCAATCGTTCATTGGAAGAGAAGACTTTTGAAATATGTTTTCGACAATATTCTATAAATTCAAATCCATATAAAGCAAGAAAACTCTCATCCGAGTTTTCTAATAAGTGTAGTCCGTCCCATTGAACATGGGAGGACGAACGATAGAAAGGCCCTCTTGAAAGCCGAAAAGAGTCATTTCTTTTAGCTCTGATACCAATTGTTAGGATCGAGTCGGCACTAAGAGGGGGGGGGGGGGGGGGTAAATTAGTGCAGCGGATAAAAACGTTGAGTTTGAAAATCTTTTCGTTCGATAAAAACCGATATCGGAAATGCTTAACTTGAAAGCATGCGGAAGCGTAGTGAAAGTAAGAATTCAGTTTGCAGTAAAGGTAAATAGCAAGAAGTAAATGCAAATCAGATTTTTATAGTGGTTCGGTCGTCGTGACCTACATCCACTTCGTTGATTCCTCTTCCGTCGAGGCCACTAGTATCCACTAACGATCTTCCTTCAATGGGCGAAGATCAACTACCTTTTTACACCCCTATTCTCCTTTTCATAGGTTTAGGAGACCAACATTTTACAACTCTCTTTTGCAAGGTATTCCTCACATACCTCCCTTAGAACTCTCTATAAGCTTTAGGAGGGAACTCAACTTTCTAATGGGATTTACAACTTTAGAATCACAGAATTTTGCTCAACTTTCTTGCTATTTCATGCAGGAATAGCTGGGGTATTTATAGACCCTAAATGACTTCAAAACTTGGAGCCAAAATTCAAATCCCCGAGATTTCGGGATATGGGCGGTACTGTTAGTTTGGCAAGTCCCATAGTCCCACATCGGGAAAATCAGACTTGTTGTCTCGTCTTGGAACTATAAATAAGGGCCTGAGCTTTGATGTTAGATACATCACGAGAAGTACCACAGACACCACAAGAAGTACAGCAGGCATCACAAGAAAACCTGCTTATGGTTTGAAGTCTTCTTGTTTAGGAAGCTGAAGGTGTTTTATGGCCTAGGAACATTTCCTAAGGCATTTGTAAGTGTCCCTCTTTTATAATAGTAGTTTGCTCCTCTTTCTTCCGTGGATGTAGGTTAAAGTCATTTGACCGAACCACGTATATCTGGTGTTCTGGTGTTTTGTTTGTTCTTGTCGCTTTTATTATTTCCGCTTTATTGTCTTTGTTGTGTTGTCAAAATTACCCTTTGGTAAATATCCTGGGGCTAGCTCTAACAAACTGGTATCAGAGCCTGGTTTTGGGATCTTTTGGCAACGATGACAATAACAAAGATTGTTGTCGAGAAATTCGACAGAAATGTCAACTTCGGCATGTGGCAACTCAAGATGGAGGCCATTCTGGTTCAAGACGGAGTTGATTTGGCACTTCAGGGTGCTGAGAACATTCCAGATGGTACGTCAAAGGAAGATCTTGCGGGTATGGATAAGAAGGCCCGATCCAGCATCATTCTAAACCTCTCTGACGAGGTTTTACGGGAGGTAGCTACGGAGACTACGGCTAAGAGCATGTGGGACAAACTTAAAGCCTTGTACATGAAGAGGACAGTGGAGAATCGTCTCTACTTGAAGCAGAGACTGTATATGCTTCGGATGGTTGAAGGTACATCTATACTCTCGCATCTTGATAAGTTTGATTCTTTGGTTATGGATTTAGAGAATATAGATGCAAAAATTGATGATGAGGATAAGGCTTTGTTGCTCTTGTGTTCTCTTCCCCAATCTTTTAAGCATTTCCGTGATACTTTGATTTATGGAAAAGAAACAGTTTCGTATCAGGAAATTAAATCTGCACTAAAATCTAAGGAGCAAATAGACAGAGATATCACTGGGGAAAGTAGAGGAAATCAGGCTGAGGGTCTGGTTGTCAGGGATAAAATGGATAAAAGAGAATTTGACAGTAGTAGATCTAAATCTAGATCTAAATCCAGACATAGAAATTTGGAATGCAGATATTGTCATAAAATGGGGCACATTAAATCTGATTGCTTTAAATTGAAAAATAAATTAAAGCAAAAGGAAAAATTTGTTGAGAAAACTATTGAATCCGCTGAAGCTAGTGTAGCATCTGATGAGAATTTTGGAAATATTTTCTTTGCTATTGATGACAGGACAAAGTCTAAAAATGAATGGATTTTAGATTCAGGTTGTTCTTATCACATGTGTCCCAATAGGGATTTGTTTTCCACATATCTTGTAATGGTGGAATTGTTTTGATGGGCAATAATGCCGCATGTGATGTTGTTGGTAGAGGAACAATCCGAATTAAAATGCATGATGGTATTGTGAGGACGCTCACTAATGTTAGACATGTTCCCGATTTGAAAAAGAATCTCATCTCTTTAGGCACCCTAGAGGCCCTTGGGTGTAAATACACAGCTGAAGGTGGAGTTATGAAAGTTTCTAGAAGTGCTCTTATTGTTATGAAAGCTTGTAGGTCTGGTAGCTTGTATATTCTGTAGGGAACTACTGTCACAGGTTCAGTTGCAGTTTCGTCATCATCATTGTTTGATTCTGACATCACCAAATTATGGCATATGCGTCATATGAGAAATATTCGACCACCACAAAGGTATGCAAATTTGGTTGCATATGCTTTGTCTGTTGCAGAAGAAACAAGTGAAGTTGGTGAGCCTACTTCCTATTCAGATGCAGTTTCTTGTGATAATTCCGCTAAGTGGTTGATTGCTGAGGGAAAGGTCCTTGTTCAGAAAATTCATACGAAGGACAATCCAGCTGATATGTTTACGAAGCCTCTTCCGGTTTACAAGTTCAAGCAGTGCTTGGACTTGGTTGGTATTCATTGTTGGTGATTGCCCGTTGGGGCTTTTGTGAAGAAGGTGGAGCAAGTTTTGTTGGGACATGCCAAGGTGGAGATTTGTTAGTTTGGCAAGTCCCATAGTCCCACATCGGGAAAATCAGACTTGTTGTCTCGTCTTGGAACTATAAATAAGGGCCTGAGCTTTGATGTTAGATACACCACGAGAAGTACCACAGACACCACAAGAAGTACAGCAGGCATCACAAGAAAACCTGCTTATGGTTTGAAGTCTTCTTGTTTAGGAAGCTGAAGGTGTTTTATGGCCTAGGAACATTTCCTAAGGCATTTGTAAGTGTCCCTCTTTTATAATAGTAGTTTGCTCCTCTTTCTTCCGTGGATGTAGGTTAAAGTCATTTGACCGAACCACGTATATCTGGTGTTCTGGTGTTTTGTTTGTTCTTGTCGCTTTTATTATTTCCGCTTTATTGTCTTTGTTGTGTTGCCAAAATTACCCTTTGGTAAATATCCTGGGGCTAGCTCTAACAGGTACCATCGCCTACAGCCTGACATTGGGCGGTACCACTACCTGGCACCCTACCACTGGGCGGTACCATCGCCTGACATAGTCTCGGAGACTGTGCCACTACGGTTTCACTTGTTGGGTCATTGTTTAGGCCTTTTCACTTGGCCCAACATAGTATAAACTTGGGCCCAATTGACCCTTAATTGAGTTGGCCTAATTATATTCTAAACCGATTCAATTAGACTCTAAACTAACTCGATCCAGACATAATCAATTATAAGCGAATCCTATATTGTCCGGTATGTCATTGGTTCTTCCGGCGTTGATCCTTCGACGCGTCGTCCTCTCCTTCGACGTATTACTCAATCAACATGTTGTCTTCTCGTAACATCTGATATCCTTGGCGCAATGTCCGATCTTCTTGGTCCGATGCTCGAATTCACGAATGTAAGCCTTCTGCTGACACGTCGATCGATCTCCGGCCCGACGTCCAATCTTCTGATATGTATGTTCTAACTCAGCTTATGATTCCTTCTACTTTAATCGATTTGTCTTTTTTGATCGAAGCTAGTCCTGCATCATTTAAACTCACATTAAATCATAAATATTATCAATTGGTTTCATCATCAAAATCCGAGATTCAACACTTACTGCTCTTCTCTCTTTCTCTCTTCTCTCTTCTCACATAAGATTCAGTTCCATAGGTTGCATGTTCTGCTAGACGTTGTGAAGTATTCAAGAATGAGATAATTGATCAGCTTCTTGGCTGTTGGTGGAGCTGCTCATTCACGGGTGGAAGAATTGAACATGACACGTACAGAACCTGAGTTACTTGTAGTGGCATCTTCTGTATTGTTTGATGTATCAATTTTGGGGTATTTGAAGAATCTGATGTTGTGTTCGAAAAGGCTTCTTCAGCAATCAAAGTATCGTCAATCTTTAAATAAACAGAATTTCTAATGGTATGTATTCTCGTCTGAGCTGTTTCTTTCTCGCTTTTGTTCCTTTCCAACTAAGTTGAACTCGTTCATTGTGAGCTTTACTACATTTTAGTTGTCTTATCTGGCTGCAAAGATCTGTATTGCTTCAGATGTCATTGATTTGGTTGATGCGTCTCATGTTGGTGACCTGCAGCTTTAGGGTGTAGCTGTCTTACGTCCTTAGTTTAGTATACTCCAGAATTATATTTTTCAATAGAATATCTGAATCAGAATTATCTGTGTGTTTGGTTGAGGAATTTCAAGTTTGGGACCTAATGATTATAGAAATTCTGTTTCGGAATTATAAGGTATACTTAAATCCCCATGAAATGTTAGGAGCGGAATCTTTAGGTTTAAAAGTTTAGTAGAAATTATATATAAGGATGTAAGCACTCTTGGTTTAATTAAAGATCTTTCCCATAAAAAAAAGATTTATGTAGTTGATTCTAAATAGATAGGATAAGGGTAATGAGATGTTTATGAAAGTTTGATGATTTGTCTAAAGATGCCTACTGAAATCAATGTGCCTAATAGGGGATGTTGTACAGGATCCCTTAGTGCAACATTACTTTGGTCCACAAAGGGACGTTGGAAACCTAGTAACCTAAATCCTTCTACGTGTATAAACTCAATCACCAGTATAAATAATATTATGATAATTATAATATTATGACTGTTTTGACTATCGAGATATACAACAAAAAAAAAAAAACAAACAAACTGTATTTATATTTTAATTAAAAATATTTAAATTTTTATTTATAGTTTTTAGTAAAATAATTTTAGGTCTTATCAGCTTCCAAGAATAGCAGGGTGGATCTATAGGGCGGTCGATCGATCTAAATTATCTTCTTTCTTTACCTCTTTTATGAGTGTCCAAAAATAGCATGGGTTGATCTATAGGTGAATTTAACAGAGGTTCTTTACACAAGATGAAGAAGATAATGAGAATTTTCTACTTTGAAGAGTATATAATTTGCCGAGTTAAACTCACGTCACACCCAACCAGCCACATAAAAATTTGTCCTTTCCTATCGATTGTAAGATCATTCTCAGAAGTACATTTGCCAAGCAAAACACACACGGGAAACATCAAATCCATGGTCTGCTTAGGTTGCTTGTAGCTGTTTCCAATATTGGCTTCTGAAGAGGTTTCTCCGGTCTTTTGCATTATTTCCCATTTTTCTCTGCTTGCTCTGACAAAACCCGATAATTCAGAGGTCCCAACTTGAACAAATAAAATATTGCATTGGTCAAAATAGCAATTGAATTGTTTTCAATATCTATATGGGATTCATAAAAAAAATCTGCAAATAGATCCAAATTAAGAGAGTGATCTGATTTTTTTTTCAGAAATCCTCAACTTTCAGGTACTTTAATAAGTTGTTCCTTCCACAATAAGGATTTAAACTAATCAATTTTAACTTGTCAGAGTGGCATTGAATATTTAGTAGCCATAAAATACAATAAAATATTCTCTTTTCCTTCAATTTCTTTATATATATATATATATATATATATATATACTTCTTTCTTTTTATTTTTTTCTTGTCTATAGATACAAGAGTGATACAAATGGTGTGATGCAGCTCAAGTATTCAGACTATAGGGTCTCTGTGTAGATCAGGTTATCCTATTTTCGTCACAGGTTCATGATGTTATTTGCTACAATATTTTATATAACTGGGCTAATTTAGTTAGTAAACTCTGAAAGTTGAGAAATTAAATTTGATCAGAGTCTTAATCACAAGATTTTTAGTTGCTTTCTCCTGGATAAACATATTTTTTCATGGGTTATTTGCTCCAATATGTCCATGTCTGATAAAACTGGGTTTAATTAGTGAGCAGCCGCAGAAAGGCCAGGAATTAAATTGATTCGGGGCTTAATTAGAATATATTTAGTTGCTTTATCCAAGATAAAAATATGGTTAAATGATGATACCTTCTTTTCTTTTTTGTTTGCTTAGAGCTTAATGTTTGTGTAGGCACTCACTCGTAGGAGGTGGTTTTAGAATGAACAAGGGTCTAACGTTACACTGGTGCCGCATAAAATCTTTACGAGACAAATAAATAATATAATGTATAACTTGCTACATATGGTTACTAAGTTGATTTATAACTAATCAGCATAAATTATTTCCATTATCTTTTCTAGTTTCAAATATAATGATCAAACAACAATAAACTAATCGTATGACGACTCTTGACTCCGGTTAAAACTTAAAAAGTATCATTATGAGACAAATAAATAAGTCGAATCATCTCTTGGAGGCAAATCCATATGGACACTCCAAATAATCGAGTTGATTATTGTAAGATATAGTTTATTATAAAGTTTAAAGAAATCATATGAGACGATCACAACTAAAAAAAGTACATATCAATGAAATCGTCAAATGCTCGTCTATAGGTATCTAAGCGGACCAAGGCATGGCCCGAGCACTCGCTTATTGGGTTGAGCGGGCGAGCTCTCCTATTGTCGAAGCTCCCCCCTTCCCCAACGCTAACCTCCCCAGCACATTCGATTCTCCTCCCTCCTCCCTCTCCCCCTCTTCATTACAACCCTCTCCCCTCTACTATCGCACCTCCTCCCCTCCACAGCACATTCCATTCTCCTTCTCGCGGACCACAATCCCTTATCCTCCCTCTTTCCCAATCACCTAACAAAACAACCATCCAACCAAACTTCTCCACAGAGCATCCTCTTCTTTTCATGTTAATATTTTTATTAATATAACATGTAAATTTTGTATATGTTAGTCTTTGCAATTGCATTATTCTTACTTTTTAGTATTTTGGATTGTTGCTGCAGTTTTAGAATCATGAATCATTGCTACACTAGTGGTATTTCATATGAATCTTAAGTAAGAAACTCAAAAAAGGATCTTGCATTGAAGGACACCTATCTCAAGGATCCAAAGGATCCTATTGTCAACTCATCAAGACATACAAAATGTATGTTTTGCAATAATACAACGAGAGGTGGTATAGTTTGCACAAAACAATATCAAGTCATAAATTTTAAAAATGCATATACATGCAAAAATATCATGAAGAGATTAAACTTGAGTTAGAAGCATACATGAATGAGAAAAAGATCCAAAAGATTGAATCATATGGCTATTTACCTAAGGATAACAAAGTTCTAGAATATAACGAGGTGGAAGAGATAAATGTAAGTGGTAAGAGAGCATGAGATAGAAGTGGAAAAAAAAATTATTGTTGTTAAGAATTCAAAAGTTTCATAAAGGAAAGGACCAATAGATTTACATATATATTTCAAAAATCAAATAAATTAATACAAAGTCAACGAAGAGCTAACAAACAAATATACATAATGCTTATAATAACAAAGCAAGAGTTTCTTTATCAAATAGGTATTACATTCATTATAACCTGTTTAGATAGTTTTAAGTGTATGATTGTAGTAATTGGAAAGCATGGTTCTAAATTAATACCTCTAAGTTATCATAAGCTAAGAGTTTCATATTTAAAAAATGAGTTGGATTATATAAATAGTTTGATAAATGGATAAAATACTGACAAAATATGATTGTTCAATTACATCAAATACATGCACCGATAAGAGACAAAAAAAAAGGATAATTAATGCAATTGGATTATTGCTACTTTTTAGTATTTTGGATTGTTGCTGCAGTTTTAGAATCATAAATCATTGCTACACTAGTGGTACTTCAGATGAATCCATTGCTACACTAGTGGTATTTCAGATGACTCGTAAGTAAGAAACTCAAAAAAGGATCTTGTGAAGGACACCTATCTCAAGGATCCAAAGGATCCTAATGTCAAGTCATCGAGACATACAAAATGTATGTCTTGCAATAATACAATGAGAGGTGGTGTAGTTTGTGTTAAATCTTAGGTTTTGACGATGAAACCAATTGATAGTATTTATGATTTAATTTGTATTTTGAGTGACGTTAGAAGCTTCGATCTGGGAGAGACAATTAAAGCAGAAAGAATCATGTCGGGCCGGAGAAAAATACGTCAGAAGATTGGACGTCGTGTTGGAGGATCGGTCGACGTATCGATAGAAGGCTTTGGGCCATGGTTTCAGGCATCGGGCCAAGAAGAGCGAATATTGCACCAAGGATATCGGAGTTGCGGAGGTCAACTGGCCGATTGGGCAATAGACTGTAAAGAGAGGACGATGCGCCGAAGAATCGGACGAAGCGTCGATGGACCAATGACATGTCGGACAATATGATTCATGCTTAGTAATAATTGTCTAGATCGAGTTGTGTTTTATGTATGCATGATTAACTATGATAACAATGCATTAAGCTAAATAAAGTTTCGAAGTCAAAAACGTGATTTCGTTGGGAGTACGAGAGCTCGTCGGAAGTCCGGACGTTCGTCGGAAGTCCGGACGTTCGTCGGAAGTTCTACCAAAATTGATCGAGAAGTCCAGGAGCTTGCCAAAGAAGCTCATCGGAACTCTCTAAGAAGATCGTCGTGAAGTCCAGAAGCTTGCCGGGAGTCCGCTAGAACATTGCCGAGAGATCATCGGAAGTTCGTCGAAAGATCGCCGGAAGTTCGTCGAAAAAAACCTAGATTTACGGACTTTGTTTAGCTTAGTAAATGTCTTAAAATTCATAGTTAGTACATAATTAGGATTAGAATTGGGCCAACCCAATTAGGGGATAGTTGGGCCCAAGTTTGGGCTATGTTGGGTCAAGAGAAAGGCTTAAATAGTGACCAAATAGGTGAAACCTGTTGGGAAATCAATGGGGGCGACATCACATGCGCAGCGGAAGAACAAGAAAACAAAATCCCCGATTCCCAAAAAGATGTTCGTCGTCGTGCGAAGATTGGTGCGAAAAATCCGCGAAACATAAAACTGCGTATAGAGATTGTGTTACCTAGGGAGATCATATATCCCTGTTTCCTTGCAGATCCTTAAGAGAGGGTGAAGGAGGTCAAACGTCCTCCTCTCTAGCGGTGATCCACACAGCAGGGTTGCGACGACGCTCCTCAAAACTCCAGGCCTACTCTGAGGTGGAGAGGGAGAGGAGAATAGGAAAGGCAAGCAAAGACTCTAGCCTATGAGGCTGTGAATCCCTCCTATTTATAGAGATCCCGTGTCAAACCCTAATGGGTCCTTCCCTAGTGGGTATTGGATCTGCATCCAATAAGACAAGGGCTCCGTCGGATATCTCATATCCGAACCTCTACTCATCGCAATGCCTACCATATGTGTGTGACCCTCTAGGCCCAATATCGAGCTGGCCGTGAGTCATACCTGTCAGAACTCCTTCTAACTCAGTGAATTATTATCTCTGTAATAATTCACTCGACTCATCGACTACGGACGTACTAGGCCACTACGCCGTAGTCCCCAGACGATACAGGGGAATCCAATCCATTGGACCTGTCTGTCCTCAATTACCATGTACCTATAGTCCCTCATCCATACCTATATCCCAAAGACCGTATATCGAGCATGGTGCTGTCAGACCCATACGGTTTCTACTCGAGTCTCACTCTAATCGGATTCTTCCGGAGAACTCTTTCTCTCTCAACCCGAATGACCCTGGCTAGGGATTTGTCTGAGCAAGAACACATAGGATATTCCTCTCATGACGCCGAGAGTGGATGATCCTCTATCGACACTCAATAGCCCTCGTAAGGTCGACTACCACTCCCAATGACCAGCTGTACTAGATCTGGGGACAGCCAAACCTATAAGTCTGGTATCAAAGAGTGGAGCACTCATACAGGACATCCTTGGTGTCTCAAGTCTAAGGACCAGATACACCACTAGGACTACGGAATCACTGTCTGACAATAAGGCATCATCAACCATCCAGCATTCCGTAAGCGGATCAATCAGTGAACTGATTCTCCAATGAGCACCTGTACTGTATCCCTAGTGTCCCTACACGAGCAGCTATGAGACCAGCTGCATCCATCATATGAACGGGTATACAGCACACCAGTCTATCCGGTTATCACAATCTCCCTCTCGAGTAACCTATGACCGGGATTATTTAGGATATGTGTTTAAAGGTGAATCGATCTCATTATCGTGATCTCATCACGATCCGATTCCCATTGCACAAATCGAAGGACATCACAATATATGTATGCATTTATGCAATAGTTATAAAGTGATATATGCCAAAATATAATAAGCAAAAAGATTCTGTATCAAGTCACACGTGCCATCACTCACGTGATTGGCTTGCTGGGCACCTATGACTAGCAAAACCATCGTGGCACTGTCTCCGAGACTGTGTCAGGCGGTGGTACCGCCCATGCCCTGAAATTTTAGGGGATTTGAATTTTGGCTCTATTTTTGAAGTCATTTGGGGTCTATAAATATCCTAGCTATTCCTACATGGAGTAGCAAGAAAAGTGAACAAAAACTCTGTGTTTCTAGAGTTGAAAACCCTTGTAAAGTATATAGTCCCTCCTTCTAAAGTTTAGAGACCATTCTAAGGGAGAGTGTGAGGGAAGCTTTGTAAAAAGGGGGTGTAAAGGTTCTCTCCTAAGCCTACAAAAGGAGAATAGAGTTGTAAGAAGGAGGTTTATCTTCGCATATTAAATGAAGATCGTTAGTGGATGCTGGTGGCCTCGATAGAAGGGGAATCGGTGGAGTGGATATAGGTCACAGTGACCAAGCCACTATAAAAACTTGGTTTGCATTTCTATTCTTGCTATTTACCTTCACTGCAAACTACTTACTTGCTTTACTTCCATTATGCTTACAAATACGACTTCAAAGTCAACATTTCTCCGAAACAGTTTTTGTCGAAATCAGTTTTAATCGAACGAATATTTTTGAAACCGACGTAATCTTTCTACTACACTAATTCACCCACCCCCCCCCCCCCCCACCTCTTAATGCCGACTCATTCCTAACAGTTGGTATCAGAGCCTCGTAATTTCTCATTTGGTTTAACACCCAAGAGAAATGACTCTTTTCGGCTTTCAAGAGGGTTATTATCTCATTCGTCCTCCCTTATTCAATGGGATGGACTACACATATTAGAAAACTCAAATAAGAGTTTTTTTGCTTTCTTTGGATTTAAATATATGGAGTTTTGTTGAAAATGACTTTAAAAAATCTTCTAAACCAATGAACAAATGAAATGATTTGGAGAAGAAGAATTTTTCTTTAAATGCGGAAGGTATGAATGCTTTGTTTTACGCTTTGGATAAAATTGAGTTTAATCAGGTTTCTACTTATGAAACGACTTTCGATATATGGCACACTTTCGAAATCATACACAAAGACACAAATAGAGTAAAAGATTCGAAGATCAATCTTTTAATGCATGATTTTAAATTTTTTCGTATAAAACCAAGCGAAACCATTGGAGACATGTATACCCGTTTTACGGATTTCATCAATAGTTTAAAAGCACTTGGTAAAAGTTTTTTAGATTTTGAACTTGTAAACAAAATTTTACGTTCTCTTAATAAGAGTTGGGATCCGAAAGTAATCGCAATACAAGAGGCAAAAGATCTTAATAATTTTTTACTTGAAAAACTAATTGGGTCTTTAATGACCTACGAAATGACCAATGCGACATAAAACAAACTTGAGAACAACCTTCCAAAGAACATGAAGGATTTTAGACTTAGAACAATCGAAAACCACTCGAGCATAAGCTCAAGTGATGGTGAACTTGAACTTCTTACTATAAAATTTAAAAAGTTCATGAAACAAAAATTAAAGAACAAAAAGAACATAATTACTTGCTATGAGTGTAAGAAGAAGGAACCACTTTGGGACGAATCGAGCTAATCCGAAGACGATGAGAAAATCAACAAAGGCAAGGTGGCAAACTACGCCTTAATGACTTTTGATGACGAGGTAATCAAAATCCCCTTAGTTTATTTCGAAATTACATGATACTTTTCATGAGTTATTTTTAATTTATTTTAAATATTTTTTTTAAAAATTATATGTTTAATAATATAATAGAAATGCTAAAAAATTGGGATCATGCTAGTAATTTTGAAAATGATAATAAAAATTATATATTTTATGATAAAGAAATAAAATGTTAGATTTAAATCTAATGATAATCTTATGTATGTTTTTAAGAAGCATTAATGTGTATCATGTTGATTTCCATATTGTTTCTCAATTTTCATTAAAGATGCTCTATGATTAATGATATTATGCCCAAAGTAATGATGCATAATGATCATGCTTAATAAGTTTATATTTCAAAATTATATATTTTTTGTGATTTATGGCTTATTGGTTTGTACTGTAATGAAAATTACTTTTTTGGTTTTAAAAATGATATATTTTTTTTATATGACATAAAATAAAAAGGTATGCTTATATGAAATAATGTAAGTATCATGCTTGATGATTTTATATTTAAATTATGCATGATGATTTGAAGTAATGATAATTTTTGGGTAAATTATGGTTTATTGATCTTGATGATTAGATTTACTCTTTCGATTTTAAACCATGATGTATGGTTTTCATACGAAAAACTTGAGCATGCTTATATGAAATCAATCACTTAAATTGAAATAACTAAAACGAGGAAAATATTTTTTTGAAATTTTTTTTCTCTATCTTATTGATTTTGATCAATCTATTTGTATCATTTTTATGAATCTCTTAAAAGTGACTTTGTTAATTTAACAAGTTGAATGATTTGAAGATTAATGATGATTTTTCTCTTGATTATAACTTGTGATATTTTTTATATGAATCATCATCTTGATTTCTCTATATTTGATACATGAGATTTCTCTATGAATCAAGATTTTATTTTTGAACTCCTATGTTTTTTCTTATCATTTTTCTAAAAAGGAGAAATTAATGAATCTATCTATGTCCTTTTTATGAATCTCTTGAAAATGATTTTGATTTGATGATTTGAATTTGAATGAGTTTTATTTTGATTTTTTGAGATTTATAACTAGAGGTTTTTTATACGTCAATCAAGATATTATATCATTTTTTTCTCCTATATGTTTTAGTTTGACAATTGCAAAAGAGAAAATAAATGATCAAAATGTTGATTTAATGATGAATGTTTGGTACCAACAATCATAAAGTGATAAATGCTTCAAAATATTGATTTAATATTTGGTATCATGAATGCTTTATTATCATGCATGGGAGTAATGTTGAAGGTTTTGAACACCAATGTTAGTATCATGTATGATATGATAATCGATTTATTTTTTAGTATCAATGACAAAGGGGGAGATAAAGTTTGCTAGTTTGCATACTTCAAAGGAGAAGCAAAGATTGCTAACTTGCATATTTCAAGAAGCAAAAATTACTATCTTAAACATCTCAAATATTGCTAGCTTATATTTTTTTAAATATTGTAAAAATTTGCTAGCTTAAATGATGTAGAACTTACTATCTTGAATATCTCCAAGACTTGGTAGCTTGTAATATCAAGAGAAGCAATAGTGCTATGTTGCCTATCTCAATAAGCAAAATATGCTAAACTTGTACATATAGCAAAATTAAATTTTTGCTAGCTTGTATGATAATAAAACTGAAGATTATATTTATAATGCAATGATTTGAACTGTAATATGTCCTAAACACTTGATAGTTGAACTTCTCCTTTTTGTTGATGACAAAGGGGGAGAAGTATGATGTTATGCATCAGTTTATGATAACATGTTGCATGGATTTTTGAATCCAAGAGTTCTATCAATATGACATATTGATAGGGAGAGTTAAGGTTAACTTCGTCATCAATTGGTTGTCATCATCAAATAGGGGGAGATTGTTGAATTTCAACTTTTGATGATGAAACCAATTGATAGTATTTATAATTTAATCTACGTTTTGAGTGACGCAGGAAGCTTCGATCAGGGAGAGACAATTAAAGTAGAAAGAATCATATTGGGCCGGAGAAAAACACGTTAGAAGATTGGACGTCGCGTCGGAGGATCAGTTGATGTATCGACAAAAGGCTTCGGACCATGGTTTCGGGCATCGGGCCAAGAAGAGCAGATATTGCGCTAAGGATATCAAAGTTGCGGAGGTCAATTGGCTGATTGGGCAATAGGCCGCACGAGAGTACGATGCGCCAAAGAATCGAACGAAGCGTCGATGAACCAATGACGTATCGGACAATATGATTCATGCTTAGTAATAATTGTCTAGATCAAAGTGTCTTTTGTGTGTGTAGGATTAACTACGATAGTAAGACATAAAGTAAAATTAAGTCCTGGAGTAAAGAACGCGATTTCGTTTGGAGTTCGAGAGTTCGTCGGAAGTTTTGCCAGAATTGATCGAGAAGTCCAAGAGCTTGCCAAAGAAGCTCATCGGAACTCTCTAAGAAGATCATCATAAAGTCTAGGAGCTTGCCCGGAGTTTGTTAGAACATTGTCAAGAGATCGTCGGAAGTTCGCCGGAAGATCGCTAGAAGCTCGTCGAAAGAAACCTAGACTTACGGACTTTATTTAGCTTAGTAAATATCTTAAAATTCATAATTAGCATATAATTGAGATTAGAATTGGGCCAACCCAATTAGGGGAGACTTGGGCCCAAGTTTGGGTTGTGTTAAGCCAAGAGAAAGGCCCAAATAGTGACAAAACAGGTGAAACCGTCGTGGCACAGGCTTCAAGAATATGTCAGGCAGTGGTACCGCCCATACATAGTCTTTTAGGCGGTGGTACCGCCCGGTGTCAGGCTGCAGGCGGTGGTATTGCCACCACCACCCAGACACAGTCTTCTAGGCGGTGGTACCGCCCGATGTCAGGCTACAAGCGGTGGTATTGCCCAGTGTAAGCAGTGGTACCGCCCATACCATGAAATTTTAGGGGATTTGAATTTTGGTTTCATTTTTGAAGTCTAGGCGATGGTACCGCCAGATGTCAGGCTACAAGTGGTGGTATTGCCCAGTGCAGGCGGTGGTACCGCCCATACCATGAAATTTTAGGGGATTTGAATTTTGGCTTCATTTTTGAAGTCATTTGGGGTCCATAAATACCCTAGCTATTCCTGCATGGAGTAGCAAGAAAAGTGAACAAAAACTCTGTGTTTCTAGAGTTGAACACCCTTGTAAAGTATATAGTCCCTCATCCTAAAGTTTAGAGACCATTATAAGGGAGAGAGTGTGAGGAAAGCTTTATAAAAAGGGGGTGTAAAGATTCTCTCTCAAGCCTGCAAAAGGCGAATAGAGTTGTAAAAAGGAGGTTGATCTTCGTCTATTAAAGGAAGATCGTTAGTGGATGTCGGTGGCCTCGATGGAAAGGGAATCAGCGGAGTGGATGCAGGTTACGACGACCGAACCACTATAAAAATTTGGTTTGTATTTCTATTCTTGCTATTTACCTTCAGTGCAAACTACTTACTTGCTTTACTTCCATTACGCTTACGAATACGATTTCAAAGTTAACATCTCTCCAAAACGATTTTCATCGAAATCGGTTTTAATCGAACGAATATTTTTTAAACCGACGTAATCTTTCTGCTGTATTAATTCACTAACCCCCCTCCCTCTTAGTGTCAGCTCGTTCCTAATAGTTTGCACAAAACAATATCAAGTCATAAATTTTAAAAATACGTATACATACAAAAATATCCTGAAGAGATCTAACTTGAGTTAGAAGTATATGAGAAAAAGATCCAAAAGATTGAATCATATGGCTATTTACCTAAGGATAACAAAGTTCTAGAATATAATGAGGTAGAAGAGATAAATGTAAGTGGTAAGAGAGCATGAGATAGAAGTGGATAAAGAAATTATTGTTGTTAAAAATTCAAAAGTTTCACAAAGGAAACGACCAATAGATTTACATATATATTTCAAAAATCAAATAAATTAGTACAAAGTCAACTAAGAACTGATAAACAAATATACATAATGCTTATAATAACAAAGCAAGAGCTCCTTTATCAAATAGGTATTACAGTCAATGTAACCTATTTAGATAGTTTTAAGTGTATGATTTAAGTAATTAGAAGGTATGATTCTAAATTAATACCTCTAAGTTATCATAAGCTAAGAGTTTCATATTTAAAAAATGAGTTGGATTAAATAAATAGTTTGCTAAATAGATAAAATGCTGACAAAATATGGTTGTTCAATTATATCAAATCCATCCACCGAGACAAAAAAAAGGATAATTAATGCAATTTGATTATTACTACTTTTTAGTATTTTGGATTGTTGCTGCAGTTTTAGAATCATGAATCATCACTAGTGGTATTTCAGATGAATCGTAAGTAAGAAACTCAAAACAGGATCTTGCATGGAAGGACACCTATCTCAAAGATCCGAAGGATCTTAATGTCAAGTCATCAAGACATACAAAATGTATGTCTTGCAATAATACAACGAGAGGTGGTATAGTTTGCACAAAACATTATCAAGTCATCAATTTTAAAAATTCGTCTACATGCAAAAATATCTTGAAGAGATTAAACTTCAGTTAGAAGCATACATGAATGAGAAAAAGATCCAAAATATTGAATTGTATGGCTATTTACCTAAGGATAACAAAGTTCTAGAATATAATGAGGTGGAAGAGATAAATGTAAGTGGTAAGAGGGCATGTGATAGTTGTGGAAAAAAAAAATATTGTTGTTAAGAATTTAAAAGTTTCACAATGGAAAGGACCAATAAATTTACATATATATTTTAAAAATCAAATAAATTAGTACAAATTCAAAGAAGAGTTGACAAATAAATATACATAATGCTTATAATAACAAAGCAAGAGCTCTTTTATCAAATAGGTATTATATTTAATGTAACCTATTTAGATAGTTTTAAGTGTATGATTGAAGTAATTGGAAGGCATGGTTCTAAATTAATACCTCTAAGTTATCATAAGCTAAGAGTTTTATATTTAAAAACTGAGTTGGATTACATAAATAGTTCGATGAATGGATAAAATACTGACAAAATATGGTTGTTCAATTATATCAAATACATGCACCGATAAAAGACAAAAAAAGTATAATTAATTCTTTAGGTAATTGCTCAATAAGAATAATATTTATTAAGGTATATAATCATACTTGGGCTTTGAACACAATGAAATAATTCACATGCAATAATGAATTGATAAAGTATGGTGTTACACAATTTGTCACTTTAATCCTGATATTACACAGAGTATTCATAAGCAAAAAAACAATCTTAGAAATATATTTATATTGGAGAAATGGGTTAAAAGTAAATAGACAAAAGTGATAAAAAGCAAGTGAGCAATTGATACCATTTTGATGTCATTATTTTGAAATTATATAGTTTATATACGAAAAATGATAGACCCTCATGTTCGAACCAAAAGCTAGTAAACAATAAGAAAAACCTAATAAAGGAATGTATTTTTGAGACTATGGATAGAGCCAAAAAAAAATAATTCAAAATTTTTTTGGTCGAAGTGAAGAAAAATATAAAGATATCTTTATAATCATTTATAGAATATAAAAATATCAACTTCATCATCCACTATATGCAGTTAGACACTATTTAGATTCATAATTTTTTTTATAAAAGCACTTCTATTAAGTTTGATACATAAGTTATATCTGAGTTATTTGAGCGTATTACTGGTTTTCAACATTCAAATTCAATCACAAATGAATTATCTTTATATAAGAAGGTTAATGGTATGTTTGAAATCCTAATGATAATTTGATCAAGGGCTATTATGTCCCCAAGTTTTTATAATTTCATGTGATTAACATTATATAAATTGTTAAGGTACAGTTGAATTTAAATTGACAACTGAATAATGGTGCTTATTTCGAAGTACTACACCAAACTTATAGCAATTAAATATAAAAATTTTGAGCTTGACTTGTAGCACTATAGTTTATGAGCAAAATTAGAGTCTTTTCAAGAATATAAATATATAAAATATTTTAATTCTAACTAAATTATTATTTTTAGATTTTAATATAACTAAATGGATATTTAATTTGTATGATATAATATTGCAAATATCAAGTATAATCAAGCATGTAATTTGTCAAACAAGATTGATTTGATTTTATTGGATGATATAGATGATTTAAATGAATAGTTGGTGGGATAAATAGATGTAAATTTGAAAAATACTAAAAATTATCCTTCCTTGTACTATGATAATTTGATATGAGGAGATATAGTAAAAGCTTGAGGCATTAGAGAAATAAAGACATAAAGAAAAAAAAAAAAATGAATGCAAAGGATTTAGGCTTAGGCGATTATGGAAGATGAGGAAACGATGAAAATAAAGAAGGAAGAAGAGGAAGATGGTGACAAGATTCAAGATGATGAATTGGATGTTAATGATCTTTGATATTAATCTTATTTTATTTTATTATTTTTAAAGTTAGATATATAAGTAATATAGTTTGGTAGGATACAACTTTCATGTGTTATTTTAGTTTTAGTTTATATTTATTTATTAATCATGATATATAATTTAAAAATTATAATATTTGGAAATTGTCTTGTTTCGTTTGGGCAATTGATATCTAACGCTTTTGACAACAACAGTGATAAAGATGGAATCAAGTCGAAGAAAGAAAAAAATGATAAGAAAGTAAAAGTTTATATTGTCTATTCTAAAAGCTTCAGTGTTTTTTGGGGGCCTGATGTCTTAATATCGCTGTCGCCCTCAGCCTCATATCTCTCTCTCTCTCTCTCTCTCTCTCTCTCTCTCTTGGTCTCGCTTTCCCATTCCCCCTAATTTTTTTACATAGCTACTTGGGTGCAATCATGGGGGCACCAACACAATCCGAGGTCTTTTCGGTGAGATTTTAATCTGGTGGTGACCAATAATAACATCAAGAATTCTTGATAGTTTACAAGAGGCAATGGGTTGACAACCTTTGAGACCAAATATATTAATGTGTAACAATATGGAAAAACACAATTTGGCAAATGTTTTTGGATTACACAACAGTATCCTATGAACTTAACTTTTGTAGGATTTTTTTTTCCATATTTTAGAATAAGTAAATTGTGGTAATAAGTCTATGAAATTGAAAACCATAATTACAGTATTAATATTTTTAATAATAGATAAAATTATAATTCAATAATATTAACATTTCTTAAGATCCTAGTTCATTAGATTGACTAATTCTTAAAAAAGCTAAATATTTGTTTCTTCAACAAATATTTTTAATTATTGAAGGTCAGATTGGGATTTTTAATTATTTGTTTCTTAAACAAATATGTTTCTTAAGCTAGTTTATTAAAGTGCAGCTTGGGATGCACAAATGTCAGATTTTTAATTAGAAACTCATGTTAGTAAGATATAGTACAGAAATTTCATGTGGTGTTCAAGAATATGACAATGAAGCTACTAAAAATACTATTAAGAATATGACTACTAAAAATACTAGTAAAATAGTCAAACATCCTAACCAACTAGACTAAGATAAAAAGAGGACTTTGGACTTTGAATCCAATAATTGGAGTTCAAAATTTTTTAAACTTATTAAAGATCGTGGATTCAAGATATCTTTTTAATATTTTAAATATGAATATGATACTAATGTATCAAACCAATTTACTAAAGATTTAAGATTAAAGATTTAAGATTTAAGACTTCAACTTATGTATATTTAAATATTAACGATGAACCTAACTCAAAATTTATAATATTATAATTCAACGAATAATCCAGGATCCAATCACGAAAAACACTCAAATCAAAATTCACTTATATAATCCACAATTCATAAAATCTGTGCAGTTTATAATCATACCATTGTATCACTTAATGATTCACAAAATCTAAAGTCAACTTAACTAAACCATAACCACATTATAAATCCATAAGCATGACAATCTATACAATCACAGAACCAACATATACCACAAGTTTATATCATTACACAACTTAAACTTAACATTTTCAAAATCACGATATAAGAGGTACTTTCCAAATATTTACAAGATACATCAATCTAGATTTGTCATTGATATTACATTACACACAAAAGGAACTTATACAACATCAACTTATTAAATACGAAATATTTACCCCAAAATCTTCTAGCTCTCTACTGCCTCAACCCAATTTACATATTTTAGCAAGCGGTAAGCTATCCTGAAAATTTTATATAACAACGGGGTGAGCATATAAAGCTCAGGAAGTGGCTAACATATCTATAGCAAAGAGGATAGTTTTCAAACAAATAATGTATCAAAAATACAAAACAAAGATACAAGATGAAAACAGAGGCATGTTTTGTTTGAATGCAGAATTACAATGTTGTTTCGTTCAAAGCATATTTTGTTCATATAATCGAGGAAAGGTAATCGGAGTATATCATTGGCATAAGGAGCATATCCATGGCATATCATATTTTTCGAGACATAACAAAGACATATAAACATTTTGGAAACATATCAAAGAACAATACATGAATAGAAGCTCAAATGTCACATGACATTGCATTCATTTCATTCTTATCCAAAGCATACATAGAAACACAACCAAAACCTTAGATATCATGTCAAACATATAGAAGGTGAAGTGGGATCATAACATAATATGATCAATCCATTTTTAAATAACCACCAAACATAAGTCTTCCACGTCTGAGTGAAGTCATAGGAGACCGGCAGAGCATCGCAGGCTCTAAGCATAACTCCCTTTACCATTTCTAGCATAGGTTCACATTTATCGCACAAACACCGGAGTACAAAAGGATAGTGAACAATAAAATTGGGACATATCGAAAATATATGCGGAAACAACGGAATGCATGTGCCTATACGAAACATTGCGATACAAACTTGAACTTTACATAATAAATACAGGTATACAAATAATTGAAGGACAAAAGTATATAGGAATTCAAGACAATAATCTAAAGCTTAACTTAAGTAAGAGTTTTTGCTGAAATCGATTTCCAAAAAGAAGAAACAAGAGGAGGCAAAATCAACCAAAGCTCGATTCTAGTAGAATTTAAGAGGTAGATTGTATAAATTATTTAGATAACCAATTATGCTCCAATTTATATAAAATATATGTCATTCGAAAGATGTGTTAATCTATTTTCAGATAAATCAAGTTTTGCTAAAATTAAATTTTACAATAGAGAGTTACAAATAATTTCGTTGTGAAAGGTTTGAAAACATCAGTTCTGTTTTACTGAATCCACAAGGTTGATAAAAATAGATGTTTTCGGTTTGCATTTGTATTCCAAAAAATTCAAATCAGATAAGCACAGAAATATGTTTGAGTCTAGTTTTCAATAAATCATATTTTGCATAAATCTGAGTTCCCAACAGAAAGTTATAAAGGTAAGAAATTATAGTCCCTATTTTGTAAAATCTGTAGGGTTAATTGAAACAGAAGTCTGAGTAGGCATTTAAACTCTAAATCATTCAATCTCGGTATCAAAATAAAGATCTTTAAGTCTACTTTCAAATGAATTAGACTTTACCTAAATCAGAGTTTAGTGCTAAAAGTTAGGTTTAAAACAGTACATAGAGGTCAGATTACTGAAAAATTATAGATTAATGGCTTTGTATCAAAATGAAAGAAAGGTTTGGTTCTAAGCTGAAATCTTTTGAATTATATAGAATTAAAATGAAAACAGATATTAGGATTTCTGTGGGATGAGATTAGAACACTTGCCTTGGAATAGTTTGATTCCCAAATATGAGAAAATTGATGCAAAACCTCAAGCTCTTCTTTTTCTTCTTCTCTTTTCTTCCCTTCTCTTCTCTTCTCAAATCCACGCTTTGAGTTTTGTTTTCTTTAATCTTTTATCAAATTATTTGGGTTTGACTAATACAAGGGTTGCAAGGTGTCAAGCATGCATGAAAGGGCTTATGTGTCATCCATAGAATCAATAAAAGTGGCATATTTAGGTTAGCTAGTGACACATATCCTTTTTTTTTTAACTTAAATATGAATATTTCATAAATCATATCAAACTTCTAATATTTACTCTTAGGTCCATAGCCATAAACTTCTAAAATAATATTATTTAATATAAAAAATTATTAAATAATTCTCATATTTACAAATAAGAATTCACTAATTTTTTTTTAAATGAGAGATGTTACAGTACCAAACTAATTTATCAAAGATTAAGGCATCTTGAAACAAATTCCATATATATATATATATATATATATATAAGGAGGAGGATAGTTGTATTCATTGGTTTCTCTGTGGTAGTCACATTGCTAAAGACTCTCAGTACGATATGTAATTTATGATTCATGAGCTACCTCAAATGGCACCGGCCTTGGCTGATGTCATTGTTTGATGAGGTTGGAAGATGTATATACTAAAATATCAACTATAGCTCAGATTTATAGGGATGGATGATGGATTATCAGGATGATTTCCTTTGACTATAATATTAAAACTGATACCCTGATTGGTGTTTTTTCATAACAATATTTGTGTATTTCTTTACAGTTAGTATAAGTACATAACTGAAATATGCAATGTAAAGACCATAATCTTCATGCAGCAATAAGAAATAATAAAATAAATAAATGTACCATCATCATCATCATCTTCATCTACCCATTTATCCCAATCAAAAATAAAATAATGGGTAGAAAAAGTATGATATATCAATTTATAACTGTAAAAGAAAATCTCACCTCTTAATTTACTTTATCATAAAGATCAATTTTTAGCTCACAACTCTTGTTTTCAGCAACAGAAGTTTCTGTAGAATTTTTTTTATAAAAAAATGCCATTAGGTTCAACATTAACTTTCACATCTCTAGTGTCAAGCAATCGTTTACATTATAGTTAATTACATTAACTAAATTATAGTTAATTACATTAACTAAAATGACCCAAGCATAAGATTGAGCTAATTACATTGTAGTTTGTCACCTGCAGTATCTCGATCTCTATACTTTAAAAAAATTATATTATCAATTCATCTTACAGAGACCTAGAGATCGAGATACTAAATGTGACTAACCACAAAGAGTAATATGTAATTAGTCCACAAAACTTGAAAGTAAGATAAGGACAATCGATCACGTGATTATTAGAATAAATAATATTTCTTGGATGATGACTGCAGCAAAGACTCAACAAGAGAAAAATCCTAAAGAAGCAATGGAAAATTCAGATTGTGAAAGGAAAGCACACACCTTATGTTCTCGAACCCTTTCGGTGATGAAGCATGTGAATGATTGGCGATGTCTAAATCTCTCGTCGCATGCCTAGGACATTTAACTGTGTCCCTTGAGACGGTGCTTTTAAATCTTACGAGGGCTCATACGATTATGTTCACTTTCAACAGAGCCTTAAAATGAAATACACATATGTGAATTGTATGTTAAGTTATTAGAATGAGATATCTTTATCATTGCTAAACATTTGGACGGTTTGAGATTTAGTTTGAAGATAGGAGGACCCTTTGGAAAGAAAGCGATTTTAGTTATTGTGAGTATCGATATCTACTCCATAGCTCTCATGCTCAAGTTTATATATATATATATATATATATATATATATATATATATATATATATATATATATATATATATATATATATATATATATATATTATATAGGATATTCAGTTATCTTAAGCAGAAGAAAAACAGCTCGATCTTAAATAATTCGAGCAAAAAAAAAAAAAGGATGCAGCTCATGGTTATCCCACTTGTTTCATTGATGATCAAGAGTTAGACAATGTATGAGTTATCCCACTTGTTTCAAACATATTAGTGGCAATTGATTCATAAAATTATTAGAGTTATTATTAAGAAGATGACAAGTTCATTTTGAGAACTTAAAAAACAAATTTGGGACTAAATTTTAATTCTCGATATAATGCTTTCCAACAATGGAAAAAAGAAAAAGGTAAATCAGAGAAGAAATATTAGATAGGAAGCACGATAATAAATGGAGTCACAAAGGGCATCCAACCAAAGGAGGAGGAAAAGGAGCAACACCAAATGCTTTCCTGATACTAACTAGCAATCATTCTAGTTGGCTTAGACTCTCAGTCCATCAAATCTAAACGAAAAAATTGAAAAAGATAAACAATTATTAAATCTCTATATTCGTACTTTTTTGGGATTGAAAGTTTAAAAACCAACCTCAAGTCAATATTTCCTACTTATATTTCTGTTGAAAGCCATAAACACCGATCGCAGCATTCAAAAAAATTCAAATGATAGAAGAGGTTTTTGTAATAAATGCTCCTTCAGCTGCACAGTTTATGTACACAGATAGATACATACATGAATGATCTCTCTCGTCTTCAGAGTTCACTTCCATTGGATTCCCATGTTTCCTAAGTGAAATCAATAATTTGTGTGGGCTTTGCTTGTGTTGTGTGTGTCAGGAACCTCATTTCTGAAGAGTTCAGTCCATCATCAGCAGGAAGGACATTGTCATCTCTAGTCGTTATGTGATGACTCTCCGATCACAGCCCTAGCAAGTTTGATATGGGCTGCCATCCAAGAAGCCATGGCTTCTTGCTTGCTGGCAGTGCAAAGTTCAGCTCGAACATCTCCTTGGCCATATTATTTCCTCCCTCACAGAAACCGACCAGCCTGGCCACTATGTCAGCACTTTCTTCGATGTGTGCTGCATCATTTGGATCTGTCCACAGCTTGCTCACCAACTGAAGCTTTCTCTGCTTCCCTTCAAGGGGCACTTGCCACTTGATGTATAGCCGCTCTCGCTCATCCTCTGTCAATCTCGATTGCAGCCTCTTGGCAAGGAATTCTCTTTCATGTCTCAATGCTTTGATACTGCAACGCAACGAAAATCCAGCAATTAGACCAGGATCACAAGTTACATGTCCAGTGTCTTTGAATGTTTGGAAAAATTGTAAAGAGGAAAACAATATTGTGTTGTAATAACAATGCGTGCTCAAATTGTCTGCACCTTGATGACAGAGAAATTGGATCATCCCCCGTCGGAGCAGGACTCGCATTTCCCACTTCATCGAAGTGCTCTTGGAGCCATGTCAATCTCCTGACCTCTACTTCAATGTATATCTGATCCGCTGGATCACCTCTGAATAGCAAATAAAACTGAGTGCGATGTATTATCGATACGTGGCAAACATCCCATAGATGTATAATCTGCTGCATTTGTTCCTCGAATCTGGACTTCCATGCAGCAGGGGATTTTTCTAGATCTGAAATATTCTCTTCACATTCTTCACCATCATCATACCCTGAAGCCTCGTTAGCTTCTAATTCCAACACCTGAGACCATTAAAATGAGATCAACATGAAAACTAACAGCCTGCCTATAAAGATACAGAACCTAATAACGAACAGTTGAGATGGAAGTTAGCTTCAGACCTGGCAAACTAACAGCTGCTTTTGATACTGAAGCTTAGCAACACGTTCTTTCAATTCTATGACATATGCTCTTATGCTCCTCACATTTTCCTCCGCAGCATTCTGGAACATCTTTTGCATCTTTTTCATGTTTACCGAACTGGAACGCTGATAGCGTGGTGTTTCATCCCTTGATGAGATGTCTCCACCATCCTCGCTCTTGGATGGTGTGACTTTCTCTGAACCTGAAATGTTCTCATGGGATTCCGTATCATTTTCTGGAACTTTGTTCTCCACCTCAGAATCCAACACCTGCCGGGAAGATGAGAGAGGAGAGCATGGTGCTCTTATGATGTGTGGTCGGTTTGCATTGCTGCTCATGGTCAAAGGAAGCATCTTCTTCTTCTTGAATTGCAACTTTGAAGACTTTGTATTCGTCTCAACAGAACAATTGCTGTTTGGAAGAGACATCACTAGCTTGTCTAAAGATTTTTGGACATTTTCCAGCTTTTCCTCGAGATTGGCAATGGAATTGCCCTGTGTATGGAGTCTTGTAATCTCGTCTTTCAGGTTTGCTCCAGCATTCTGGCTCATATCCTCATTGCAAAGGCCAACCTCTTTACTCAGACATCTAAAAGCACGCATCTCCCTTATTTCTGCTTGAAGTTTGGCAATGGTTTCAGCGGCATCTTGGTTACCAAGTCTGTGGCAAGCCACCTCTTTCTGCAAAACTTCAAGTGCTTGGTTTGCTTCCTCTCCAAGCTGCTCCTGTAATTGTTCGAGCTTGCGAATTTCATGCACGAGCATGGATGGAATAGTCGATGATTGCCTCGTTGGATTTCTCACACGTTCAACTTTCCCATGACCCTTTTCACCGGTATATGGTGATGGTGATGTCCCAGAAAAGGTGAGAGATTTTACAACTCGCCGAGGTGATGATTCACATGGATTTAAACCCTGAAGAGAAGTATTGCCGAACAAAATTTATACATGATGAAGATTGCAACGGGAAAATAGTAGTTGATACTAATCGCATGAAAGACTTTTACCGCTATATGACCATCACTAACTTTCCGTTGTAATTCATCCAACTGTAATTGGGCAAGATCTCTTTCTCGCTTTAGTTCTTCCATTTCCATTTCCATCTAATTATGTGACAATAAGATCATGCTCTTAAACTCTATTTTGTCATGATATGTTCATAAACATTTGGCTTATAATATAGACGAGAAAAGATGATGGTCATAATTAGAAGCATTAAAATTACCCGCTTAATTTTCAACTCTTTCTCCATCAGAAGGGCCTCAGGGCATGCAGAGGTTTCTGGAGTGCGCAATTCTGCTTCGAGTCTTGCAACTTCCTTTTGCAGCTGTTTAACCATCTGTTTGTCTGATACAACCTGATTGACAAAAAAACATTTTATTGCAAGACTTACAAGGACTAGTACTTGTGTGCAATTGAACAAATGCGAACATCTCTAGTTTCAGTATTTTACATACCACATTAACTTGTGCTGAGTTGGTAACTTCCTTAGCACAAGTCGCAAAGAATAATGTATTTCGAGATTGTTCTACATGGCTTATTGCTGGACTCAGAGTACAGATAATGGCAGTCCTCGCATTCCCTCCTAAAGAGCTCTGTAATATACGTGTTATTTTTGAATTTCTGTACGGAATATGGACACCTCGCTTCCCTTGACTGCAAACAGAAAATAGATAACATGAAACCTCAATTTTCAGATCTGATATTGCATTTCAATCAATCGTAGTCTCCCTGAACCAACATGTAAGAAAATTTATTTTTTTCTCAGAAGTCAGAACATTATTTAATTGCTGCATCATGCAGAACCAAACTACACATATTGCAAGTGTTGAAAGAACTTGAACGAAGCAGAAACAAAAGGCATGCTGCTTGTATAAGTGCAGAACAATAACCGAACATATCCAGGTTAAAGATTTTCATGCCTTCCTGGTTCCTATAAATTGCCTCCAATAACAGGAATATAACACAGGGCCACCATGTGCAAATCTAAAATTTTATATTATGCTATTCAATTGTCTCATCCAATTCATCAAGAGCCTAAAAACATTTTTTTTTGGAGAAAAGAAGGGTTCAGACGACCTTCCACTTATCTACAGTCACCTGCTTGATTTATTCAAAAGAATCGATTTAGTGGTGTTCCTCTACACTTTTGCCCAGGATTAAATGATTCTTGGTGGTGTTCAGTAAATCTAATGTTTCACGAATCATGTTTATCAACCACAATTTGTGGTATAGTTCTTATTCTACCCAAAGTTGTCTAAATTTACTTTCTAGAAATCATTACCTCAATGTTCTAATTACTGTTGTAAGATTCAACAAGCTTCGATTTATATGGCAGCCTTCTTTAAGCCTAGCACCACTTGCATGAGTTTGTCCAGCTCTTTCACTTCCCGCAAGGTCCACAAAGTTCTGCAGAAAACAATTATAAGCCCAAATGCCACAGTGAACAAAGAAATTAGTATTGTTGAACCAATAAGAATAGTTCACCAGGCTAGCGACAAAAGATTTCACACAGTCTGAATTCTCACGTAGGGTACTTTCCACTGTCTGTGAAATAAAAATATAAAATAGTATGTTATTATTTATAAGCTTTCCATATCCAGTATAAACATCATATAGTAAAGTAAAAGAAAAATCAAGTAGCAGTACCAGCCTTATTATTTGGTGTGATCTGGAGCTGTTATCGTTCAAAGCAGTTTCACCAACTTGCCGTTGTGCTGTCAAACATCAAATACTGATTATAAATTTAGTCACCTTTAGTACAACTTTTAAATGGAGATGATACAAGAAAATGTCAGTTAACCTTCACAAGTTCCAATTAGATATCTCAGATGCTGACTATCTTTTGCCATTTCTTCTTCCAATTTATCAACAATAGTTCCTCTCTGTGCAGATAAAAGGAATAAAACATGGTTAACCTCATAAGGACAGTAGTAAATCGTACTAATAAATATGATGAAACTGTGAAGTACCTCAGGATCATCTAGCAAGCGAAGGGCGCCAGAATCTGGTTTAAGCAGATCCCTTACTATCTCGTTGTATATCTCCATAGCAGAAATTTTTATGGTAAAGTCTCTCTCTGGAGTCTGGATTCCATAAAATAAAGAAAAACAAGAAAGAAAAAGGAAGATGAACTGAAAATGTGTTTTGCATAAAAACATATGACAAAAGGATATATAAATGTTTCAGAAATCTTACATTATTTATGTGCTTGTAAATATCATTCACCGCATTCTCAGTTATTCCCCTCATGGTAAATGTTTTTCCACTGCTAGTCTGCCCATAAGCAAAGATGGTAGCTGCAGACATAATAGTACGGTTGTCACAAGAATCTTTAAGAAGTAATACGGACAAAATATAATTTTAGATAGGATTAGTCTCCCACTGATGCATACCATTGATTCCTGTCAGTGCTGATAATGCAACATTCTTGGCTCCTTCTTCATAGACTCTCTCAGTCAAACAAGTTGGTCCAAATACTTTGTCTGGCACAATAAGACCAAGGCACAGAGTATATTCCCATTAGGAATAATGTTTAGTCTATATATCCTGGATCCAAGATAAATGAAGTGGAGCTAGAACTAATTTCCAAATGTACCAAAAGTGTAGGAAGATGGTGAATTGAAGCGGTCCTGAGATGACATCTTGAACACAATTTTGTTGTCATCGATACATTCCCATGCTTCTTGGTCCTTTAGTGACAGTTCCTTTCTACTCAGAGGTCTCACACGTACAGTGACAAAAATCTTCTCCTCCTTGACTCTGGAGCCTCCAGGGGTACATACTGACATCTTTTCGACCTTCGAGACCGGGGTACTAGGTGGCTTAGCTGCTGTCATTTTTGTGAATAACCTAGCTGAAATCGTCACAATTATTTTAATTCTATGGGGAAGCTAGTAAAATATGATACACAAACCTCCCTTGTTTCACTGACGTAAACAATTGCAGACTAGTGTTAGATCATATATACTGATGAAGTGAAAAAGAAAAAAGAGACAAATTCAGTAGTTAAATCACCACTAAACTCCTGTTCCAAGAACTAAAAGTTGCTTTTAATTTAAATTCTGAACAGGCATGACGTCAGTGCCTGTTTCTTGCATATCAAAGTTTCAGAGGAAACCAATATATAACATAAGCAAGCAGAAATTGCAGGATGATCAGTTTGGAAAATGACATGCTCGAACATGGACAAGTGTCAGCAATGAGCATTTACAGGATGCAATAAACAGTTTTCGCTCACTTCTAATCAACCAAGCGACAGATAAAGCAGATCAAAGTTCAAAGCTTGGAAGTTAGCTTTTTCTTAGCCTTCATGCTTCTAAATATCTCAAACATTTAGAATTACACCTTTTCTTCCAGATATCTCCAGCCTCATCCTTTTCCGTCACCTTTTCTTTTATCCTCTAAAAGGCTCATTTTGTTTTAGAAGATCCATGAAGCTCCATTTTCCGCTTCTGATCTATTCTCTTGTGCTCATCATCAGAACATTCATATCAAGACAAGCAAAACTTAGACGAGTTCCGTGTCCTCTCTCTGAGTTCATTGAGCGAGACGACGAGAGCAGCTAAGCAAACAAATTTGCAATAAACAAGCAGTAAAAGCAACAAACACCCCAGAATAAACCCTAAAGGAGAAACCGAGAAAACAGAGCAAGAATATAAAATCGTCACAATCCGTCAATAAGAGAAGATCGAGAACAATTGGAAAGAAATGTACCGAGATCGAAGGCAAGAGGCCTAGTCGGGGGTCAAATTGCGGGATGCCGCGCCGCTCGAACCCCTGATTCGTGCGCGGCGCGGTGACAAGCCGATCAGAAAAAGCAAAGGAAGGACGCGATCCGCAGTCGGGCACGGAGAAGAAATTGGGAGGAACCAGTGCGAAATGGGGCCTTTTGTGATCGACCAAGGTTGCAGCAAAAGAGACAATGCGTTACGAACTTGAGAGTGTGAGCTTAAGATTTGGGAAACGGAGAACGAATGGGATTTTGTTTGAGGGAGGGTAACAATAATAATAGGAGAGAGAGGCGGTCGTTTGAAATGCGGAACGCCAACGGCTAGTTCCGGGTATACGTGCGCGTCGATTTTATGGGGCCGAGTGGGCGAGTTAGTCGCCGTCGCCGAGCGCGTATTATTATTACTATCGCTCGTGGATTCTGCCTACCTACATGAACGCTGAACCCGCTTGCGTCTTACGCGGATGAGTTACGCGCAAAATTGGTTCTCACCGGACATCTCACCCGCTGCCATCTCAGCGCGTGACAATCCGCGTACGTCAAGCGCGTGCGTGTTATGTTTGGGGGCGATAATAAGTGAAAAGAACTTACCCGGGATAGAGGATCCGGTACATCATCGATCGTTTGTTGAGTCTTTTAAGATCATGGTGATTTAGAGATCGAACAGGATGAGAATTATAAAGAATTATTATTGACAAGAAATGCTCATCTCTTAAGTTTAATATGATTAGTCAAACCTCTCGAGGTTATACTAAGATGTCAATTGGATCTCAATTCTCATTATAAATCCATCGAAGATTTTTGATTCACATACTAGAGGGTGTCATGTGTTAGAAAATAGAGGGAGTAGATTAAGATAAAATTTTTAAATAAATCATATTTTTTCAGAATTATAATTTTTTTTATGATTCATAATGAATTGAGATATATTATATATGAATCGAGATCATTTGTGTTCTCTCGTAACTCTTTTTGCTATAGGAATGTTTTTATCTACACCATGATATTGAATTCTCGATATTTAATACTCGAGACTTTTTTTTTATGAATCAAGATCTTTGATCTCCTAAGGTTTCTTTTTGTTATTTACTGAAATCATGTCTTTTAGTATTCATGACTTAATCCTTTATGATCTTTGATATTATATCTTTCATGACATAATTTCTTTGTATTTATGACTTGTATGTCTTGTAATGATTGAAATATTTTATACTATTGTAACATTCCCTTCTTTTTTACAATGACAAAGGGGGGAAAAGATTTGCTAACATGCACAATTCAAGAAGAAGCTAAAACTTGTAAACTTGTAAAAATTCCTAGCTTGCAAAGAAAGGCAAAACTTGATAACTTGCTCATCTCAAAAGAGAAGTAAGAATTACTAGCTTGCAATCTCAAGAGAAGCAAAAGTTCTATCTTGTTCATCTCAAGAAGCAAAGAATTGCTAAACTTGCACTTCTCTAAAACTTGCTAGCTTGCATGTTCTAAATGATGTAAAACTTGCTATTTACTATCTTGCTTTCTTTTTAAAAAAACTTCCTAACTTAAATATCACAAAGAAAAGAAAACATGCTATCTTCCACATCTCAAAAGATGCAAAAATTTTGCTAACTTTCATTTCAAAAAAAAAAAAAAACTTAGCTAGCTTGCATGATGATATATGCAATGATGTTTCAAAAACATGATATTATGCGATGATATAGGATGTTTCAAAACTTGAAATTATGCAATAATATATGCAATGATTTGAAATTGTGTCAAAAACATGCTAATTGCACTTTTCTCCTTTTTGTTCATGATAAAGGGGGAGAAGTTATGATGATATAAAATGATGCATGAAATACTCATGGTATTATGATGATGCATACAATTAGAAGTTATGATGATCATGCATGGTAGGATGTAATATACTTTGATATTTTGATACCATGATGATTTGAAATATTTATGATAATACATGCAATACTTATGATAATGATACATATAATGCAATGATATGTATACAATGTGTTGCATATGATCATGAGTATAACTGCTTTGACTTGAATTCAATGTTCTATCAATATGATATATTGAAAGGGGGAGTTTAGTTTAAATTCCGCCATTAATTGGTTGTCATCATAAAAACAGGGGGAGATCGTTGAATCTCAGATTGTGATGATGAAATCAATTGATGAGTTTACGATCTAATCTGCGTTTTGAGTGACGCATGACTAACATCGATCAGAAAAGGCAAACCAATTAAAGTAGGAGGAATCAGACGTTGGGTCGGAGTGGAACATGTTTAAAGATTAGACGTTGGATCGGAGGATCGGTCGACATATTGGCAGAAGGTTTCAAGCTGTGAGTTCGGGCATCAGGCTAAAGGATCGGATATGGTGTTAAGGAGATCGAAAGTTGCGAGAGTCAATATGCCGATTAGGCAATACACCGAAGGAGAGGACAATGCGCCGAAGGATTGGACGAAGCACTAGATGAACCATTAACATGCCGGATAACATAGGATTCATTCTTGTAATTGTGTGTCTAGATCGAGTTAGTTTAGATCTAATTGAGTCGGTATTAGGGTGAAACAATACCAACTTAATTAGGAGCCAATTGGGCCTAAATCAAGGTTGAATTGGGTATGTTATTTGGCCCATTCAGTGTCCTGTAGTAAGGTCTGGTGATGGTACTGTTAGACTGGGCAATGGTACCACCCAATGTCAGTGCTATAGGCGTACCATCCAGCATAAGCGGTGGTACCACCAAGACCCAAAAAACCCGGGATAAGACCTTTTTTGGCTTCAATTTTGAAGCCATTTGGGGTCTATAAATACCCTAGCTATTCCTGTATAGAGAGGTAAGAAATTAAGTTAAAAAAGGGGGAAAGAATACTTGAGAAAAAGTTGAAAACTCTCTTAGGATTTAGAGTCTATTCCTCCTAGAGTTAGAAGTTTTCTAAGGGAGGAGTGAGGTCTAAAAGAGAGGTTGTAAATGTTCTCTCCTGAGCCTATCAAAAGGAGAAAGAGTGTATTGTTGAATCTCGTATTTTGATGATGAAACCACTTAATATGTGTTTATGTTTTAATCTGTGTTTTGAGTGATGCAGGATGCTTCGATCAGGATGAGACAATTAAAGCAGAAAAAATCATGTTGTGCCGGAGGAATATGTTAGAAGATTGGACGTCGGGCCGATGGATCGGTCGACGTATCGACAGAAGACTTCGGGCCGTGGACTTAGGCATTGGGCCAAGAAGAGCGGGTATTGCGCCAAGGATATCGGAGTTGCGGAGTCAACTGGCCGATTGGGCAATAGGCCGTAGGAGAGGACGATGCGCCGAAGAATCAGACGAAGTGACGAGGGACCAATGACATGTCGGACAACTTGATTAATTGCTTAGGATTAAATGTCTTGATCAAAGTTTTGTTTTACATGTGTAGGATTAACTATGATGGAAGTAAGACATGTAGCAGGAGCTACACCAGAGTCAAGACTATGATCATGTTGGGAGTTCGAGAGCTCGACGGAAGTCCGGACGGTCGTCGGAGGTTCTACGGGAACAAATCCGAGAAGTCCAGGAGCTTGCCAAAAGAAGCTCGTCGGAACTCGCCAAGATCAAATCGTGAAGTCTAGGAGTTTGCCGGAAGTCCGCAGAATGGTTTCCGAGAGTTTATCGGAAGACCGTCAGAAGTTCGCCGGAAGAAGTCTTGACTTGCGAACTTTGTAATAGCTTAGGAAATGTCTTTAAATTCATAGTTAGCACATTAATTAGGGTTAGGATTAGGTGTTAATCTTTTAACCCATGTAGGGGCCAATTGGGCCCGAGTTCGGGCTGGTTTGGGCCAAGTTTGGAGCCCAACCAGTGAGCTGAAATAGTGTAGGCGGTGGCACCGCCTGATTAGGTGGTGGCACCGCCCAAGAGAGGGTCTCCTAGGAAAGCTGGGCGGTGCAACCGCCCCAGGCAGGCGGTGGCACCGCCTGGGCTCAGTCTCCGAGCGAGACTAGGCGGTGCAACTGCCCTTGAAAAGCGGTGGCACCGCTAGGGCTCAATCTCCGAGCGAGACTGGGCGGTGCAACCGCCCCAGGCAAGCGATGGCACCGCCAGGGCTTAGTTTCCGAGCTCTGCCAAGTGTGCAATCGCCCCTGACAAGCGGTGGCACCGCCTAGAGGCTCAGTCTTCGAGCTCTGCCAAGCGATGCAACCGCCCTAGTTAGGCGGTGCAACCGCCAGACCCCGGAATTTCGAGAGATGACAATTTTGAGCTCAGAATTCAAACTGGTTTGGGGCTTATAAATACCTCTCTCATCCTTAGTTAATTCACACAAGCATAGAGAGCAAAAAAGGAAAGAAAAGATGTAGAAATCAGTTGAGAAATCCCTCCTCTAGCTTAAGTGTTAGAATTTTGTTTAAGAGAGGAGAGTGAGTGCTTGTAAGGGTTGTCTCCTAAACCCGGTAAAAGGAGAAGAGGGGTGTAAGAAGGAGGTTGATCTTTGCCTAGTAAAGGAAGATCGTTAGTGGATGCTGGTGGCTTCTATGGAAGAGGAATCGGAGGAGTGGATGTAGGTCACGATTGACCAAACCACTATAAACTCTCATCTTCTCTGGTTTGCATTTTATTTCTGTTAGGATCAAAAGCACTAAGAGGGGGGGGGGGGTGAATTAGTGTAGCGGAAAACCTTCTACGAAAAATAAAAACTGCGTTCATTCGTTAAAAGTGATTTTGGTAAGAAAGCCGATTCGTAAATCACTTTAACTTTTGTTTAAGCGAGATGCAGCAAAGATATAAATGCAGTTTGCAGTTATGATTCTAATCAGATAGTAGGCGCAAACTGAAATATGATATTCGTACGAAAAAATTGATTTACGTCTAAATGCTGATTCGTAAATCACTTGATTAAGCGAGATGCAGTTTAATCAAGGATATAAAGGTAGTTTGCAGTTATGATAGAAATCAAAACGTAAACGCAAACAGAAATATGATGATCGTACGATGAAACTGATTTACGTTTAAACACCGATTCGGAAAGTGTAAAGCTTGAAACCCGATCGTATATGTGCAGAAAGCAGTAAGCTTTAGAGGAGGTTTGCAGTAAAGATAATATGCTCAAAGTAAATGCAAACCGAGATTTAGAGTGGTTCGGTCAATCTTGACCTACTCCACTTTTGGCTTCCTCCACCGACGAGGTCACCGACGTCAATTAGAGGCCTTCCTTCAATAGGCGAAGGCCAACCACCCTTTTACAGTTTCACTCCTTTTGACGGGCTTAGGAGACAACCCTTACAAAATTTTCTCTCCTCTCTTTAAAGCTCAGAACTTGGAATAAAAGAGGGAGAAGAACTTTTGGCCTTTACAATAATTTTGAGCTCTAAAAATCATTGAACAAGATCAGGATTTCGTTGTATATTTTGTGCCCTTTCAGTGCTGAATGGGTGGGGTATTTATAGGTCCCAACCCAGTTTGAATTTGGAGCTCAAAACTGTCAATTCCCGGAATTCTGGGATCTGGCGGTTGCACCTCCTGACTGGAGCGGTTGCACCGCCTAGTAGAGCTCGAAGACAGAGCCTCTGGGCGGTGCCACCTCTGTCAGGGGCGGTTGCACCTCCTGCCAGAGCTCGAAGACCGAGCTCATGCGGTGCCACCTCTTGTTAGGGGAGGTTGCACCGCCCAGTCTCGCTCGGAGACTGAGCCCAGGCAGTGCCACCTCCTGGCTGGGGTGGTTGCACCGCCCAGTCTCACTCGGAGACTTAGCCCAGGCGGTGCCACCTCCTGGCTTGGGCGGTTCAACCGCTTGGCAGAAATCAGGGTCCGAATGGGTTGATCCATTCGGCCCAATTTAGGTTTTTCAGGGGCCCAATTGCCCTAAGATTAAGTTAATAGGATCACCTCCCATTTCTAACTTAATCATTATGCTAACTACGATATTTCCTAAGACATTTACTGCAATCTTGCTCCGGTGCGTCAATCGCTTCTTCCGACGAGCTTCCGGCGAACTTCCGTCGATCATCTGATGAACCCTCGGTGATGCTCTTGCGGACTTCCGGCAAACTCCTGGACTTGTGACGATCCACTTGGCGAGTTCCGATGAGCTTCTTTAGCAAGCTCATGGACTTCTCGGATTTGTTCCTGCAGAACCTCCGACGACTGTCCGAACTTCCGTCGAACTCTCGAACTCCCAACGTGACCATTGTCTTGACTCCGGCGCAACTTCTGCTACATATCTTACTTTCATTGTAGTTAATCCTGCACACTTATCTCAACATATAGATTAGATAACAAATGACAATTGACTTCATCATCAAAATCTGAGATTCAACAATTTCCTGCTATTACCTTACTGCAAACCCCTTCAATAGCTTACTGCCTTCAACACATTTACGTATGCTTTCAAGCTAAGTTTCCAAAATCGGTTTTACGTCATAAACGATTTTTATTGTACGAAAGATTTGATGAAGTTGACGTTTTTATCCGCTGCACTAATTCACCACCCCCCCCCCTCTCTTATTGCTCTTGATCCTAACAATTGGTATCAGAGCCCGGTATTTCTCATTTCGGATTTACACCCGAGAGAAATGACTCTTCATGGCTTTAAAGAGGGTTTTTCGGTTGTTCGTCCACCATTATTGGAAAACTCGAATGAGAGTTTTCTTGATTTCTATGAATTTGGATTTATGAAATATTATTGAAAACGATTTTTAACTTCCCTCTAAACCGATGAACGAATGGTCGGATTTGGAGAAGAAGTATTTTTCTTTAAACGCAAAGGCTATGAATGCCTTATTTTGCGTTTTGGACAAAAATGAGTTCAATCGGGTTTCTTTGTGCGAAACGGCTTTTGACATATGGCACACTCTTGAAATCACACACGAAGGCACTTCTAGAGTTAAAGATTCGAAAATCAACTTTTTGATGTGTGATTTCGAGCTTTTTCAAATGAAGCCAAGCGAAACCATTGGTGACATGTACACCCATTTTACGGATGTCGTCAATGGTTTAAGAGCTCTTGGCAAATGTTTTTCGGATTTTGAACTCGTAAACAAGATTTTACATTCTCTTTCTAAGAAGTGGGATTCAAAAGTAACTGCAATACAAGAAGCTAAAAACCTAAACAACTTACCACTTGAAGAACTAATTGGTTCGTTGATGACATATGAAATGGTGCACAATGCATATGATGAACAAAACAACCTTCCAAAGAACAGGAAGGATTTGGAATCCTGGACAAATGAATACCACTTGAGCGATGACTCAAGTGATAAGGACAATGATGAACTTGAACTTCGAACACTAAATCTTAATCAGTTTATTAAACAAAAATCTAAAATAAACAATAAACTTGAATGGAGGAAGAGGCCAAAGAAGAAGAACACAAAGTGGGATGAATCGAGCTCCTCCGAAGATGAGGAGAAAATCAAGAAAGGCGAGGTGGCAAACTACGCCTTAACCGCTTTCAATGAAAAGGTAATCGAAATCCCCCTGATTTATTTTGAAATTACTTAATGCTTTCATGATGTATTATCTTTTTTAGTTTAGAATTAATTTTCTTGAAAATTACATGTTTAAAAATAAAAATACAAAAATTATGATCATGCTAGTAATTTCGAAAATGATAATATTGCATATTTTATGATAAACAAACAAAATGATTTTGATTGAAAATATGAAATCATGGTTAAGAAGTAATAATGTGTTTCATGTTTGATTAACATTGTTAAATGAAATCATGTTTGATTTGAAGTAATGCATAATGATGTAATGAAAATATTAAATATTTTTGATACAATGATTGACAATTTTATGCATGAGATTTTAATTTATACATGATGATAAGTATGTGTTATTTTCATGAGTGTATTTGAAAAACATATGGCAAAACCATGTCCGAATGCATGAAAGTATTAAATTTCATTTTCGGATTTTCTTGACCATAACAATTAATTTTTTAGAATCTATTGATCTTGATGGTTTTATGACGAAATTCATTTTTCGATCCTAAACGTTGATGCAAGTTTTTATTTAACATAAATGAAAAAGCATGCTAACATGAAATCAAATACTTAAAAAAGGGGAAAATATATTATGAAATCATGAATCTACCTATGTTATGAATTTTGTGAACCATAAAAGTGATTTTTATGATTTAAATTTGAAATGAGTTATATCAAAATCATGATATTGATTTTTTGGAATAACATGAGATTACCTTTGATGATCATTTTGATTCATGGAATTTTGGATTCATGACTTGGTCTTACATTTGTTTATGAGATGGTTGAAATCTTTGTACCTTTGAATTCTTCCCTTCTCCTTTCAATTTTTGAATTTATGCATGTTATATGTTGAAGGTTTGAAACCATATTTTGGTATCATGCATATCTAAAAAATGTTGATGTAATAAATTGAATGAGTTGAAAATGAATGATGATTTTTCTCTTGAATATCTTGTGATATTTTTTATATAAATCATCATTTTGATTTCTCGACATTCGATACATGAGATTTTATTATAAATCAAAATTTCTCATTAATCGATCTTCTACGATTTTACTTGATATTCTCTCGAGAGGAGATTTTCTAAATGAATCATGATTTTTCCTTGTGAGTTCTTGGAGTTATTACTTGATTTTATTTTAAAACAAGATCTCTTCTTTGTACTCCTATGATTTTTCTTGATATTTTATTTAAAGAAGATATTTACTATATGAATCATGTCTTTTGGTATTCAAATGATTTTATCCTTCATGACATGATTTCTTTGTATTTATGGCTTGCATGGCTTGAAATATTTTGGTATGATGCATGCAATGATGAAATATTCATGAAGTTAAAATGATGTATGCAATACTTATGATAATGATGTACATGATGTATTTATTGCATATGATGTGTATCATGAATGCTTTAAATGATGAATGTTTGGTATCTTGATCAACATGTTGATAAATGCTTAAAAATTTTAATGTTTGAGTATCATGATATGCCTATTAATAATGATTGATTTATTTTTCGGTATCATACATGAAAAATAAGGTTTTTGAAATTATGTATGTTTTAATTTGAATATATAATGATGCACAAATAAGATTGATACTTACCTTTGTCATAATATGAAAATTGATATAAGGGTCTTCCCTTCTTTTTGACAATGACAAAGGGGGAGCAAGAATTTCTAGCATGGACATTATGAAAAGAGGCAAACTAGCTAGCTTGCACAATTCAAGATGAAAGCAAAAATTGCACTTCTCAAAGGAGAAGATGCAAATGTAACATTTGCCAAATTGTTTGCTTGTCTCATGTAAAATATTATCTCTTGCTAGTTTGGCATTTTGCTAGCTTGCACTTTGCAAAGAAAGCAAAAATGACACTTCTCAAAAGAGAAGAAAGAGCTTGTTATCTTGAACATCACAAGCTTGCCTATCTTAAGAAACAAAAATTGCAAAAGTACTATCTTGCCTATCTCAAGAAGAAAAACTTGCAACTCGCACATTGCAATAGGAAGCAAGAATCATGAGCTTACACAAGAAAGCTATCTTGCATTTGCTTTCGAAATTTTTGCTAGCTTGTATATTGTGAAACTTGCATATCGTAAAAATTGCTAGCTTGTAGTCTAAAGAGAAGCAAAAAGTTGCTGTCTCAAAAGAAGCAAATGTGCTATCTTGCTTATCTCAAGAGGCAAAAATGCTAACTTGCACATCTAGCAAAACTTGACAAATTTGCATATTTCAAGAAGCAAGAGTTGCTTTCTTCAACATCTCAAAACTGCTAGCTTGCATGTTCTAAAATTGCTAGATTGCACGATGATAAAAATTTAATTTTTTTCATGCAATGAGTTGAACTTATATTACAAACACAAGAATAGTTGTACTTCTCCTTTTTGTTGATGACAAAGGGGGAGAAGTATGTTGATGACATGACATGTTATGCATAAGTTTATGCATAAGTTCATGATGACATGTTGCAAGTATTCATGATGAATATTGCAATGACTTGAATTCAGTTTGAATTCAAGGTTATATCAATATGGCATATTGATAGGGGGAGTTTTTTAAACTCCGGGAGTTAAGGTTAACTCCATCATCAAGTGGTTGTCATCATCAAAAAGGGGGAGATTGTTGAATCTCGTATTTTGATGATGAAACCACTTGATATGTGTTTATGTTTTAATCTATGTTTTGACTGATGCAGGATGCTTCGATCAGGATGAGACAATTAAAGCAGGAAAAATCATGTTGTGCCGGAGGAACATGTTAGAAGATTGGACGTCGGGCCGATGGATCGGTCGACGTATCGACAGAAGGCTTCGGGCCGTGGACTTGGGCATCGGGCCAAGAAGAGCGAGTATTGCGCCAAGGATATCAGAGTTGCGGAGTCAACTGGCCGATTGGGCAATAGGCCGTAGGAGAGGACGATGCGCTGAAGAATCGGACGAAGAGTCGAGGGACCAATGACATGCCGGACAACTTAGTTAATTGCTTAGGATTAATTGTCTCGATCGAAGTTTTATTTTAAGTGTGCAGGATTAACTACGATGAAAGAAAGACATGCAGCAGGAGTTGCGCCGGAGTCAAGACTATGATCACGTTGGGAGTTCGAGAGCTCGACGGAAGTCCGGACGGTCATCGGAGGTTCTACGGGAACAAATCTGAGAAGTCCAGGAGCTTGCCAAAAGAAGCTCATTGGAACTCGCCAAGATCAAATCGTGAAGTCTAGGAGCTTGCCGGAAGTCCACATAATGGTTTCCGAGAGTTTATCGGAAGACCGTCAGAAGTTCGCTGGAAGCTCACCGGAAGAAGTCTTGACTTGTGGACTTTGTAATAGCTTAGGAAATGTCTTTAAATTTATAGTTAGCATGTTAATTAGGGTTAGGATTAGGTGTTAATCCTATAACCCACGTAGGGGCCAATTTGGCCTGAGTTTGGACTGGTTTGAGCCAAGTTTGGAGCCCAACCAGTGAGCTAAAATAGTGTAGGCGGTGGCACCGCCAGATTAGGTGGTGGCACTGCCAGATTAGGTGGTGGCACCGCCATGGCTCAGTCTCCGAGTGAGACTGGGCAGTGCAACCACCGTAGGCAAGCGGTGGCACCGCCAGGGCTCAGTCTCCGAGCTCTGCCAAGCGGTGCAACCGCCCCTGACAAGCGGTGGCACCGCCCAGATGCTCAGTCTCCGAGCTCTGCCAAGCGGTGCAACCGCTAGACCCCGAAATTCTAAGAGATGACAGTTTTGAGCTCAGAATTTAAACTGGTTTGGGGCCTATAAATACCCCTCTCATCCCTAGTTAATTCACACAAGCACAGAGAGCAAAAAAGGAAAGAAAAGCTGTAGAAATCAGTTGAGAAATCCCTCCTCTAGCTTAAGTGTTAGAATTCTGTTTAAGAGATGAGAGTGAGTGCTTGTAAGGGTTGTCTCCTAAACCTGGTAAAAGGAGAAGAGGGGTGTAAGAAGGAGGTTAATCTTCGCCTAGTAAAGGAAGATCATTAGTGGATGCCGGTGGCCTCGACGAAAGAGGAATCGGAGGAGTGGATGTAGGTCACGATTGACCGAACCACTATAAACTCTCATCTTCTCTGGTTTGCATTTTGTTTCCTGCTATTACCTTACTGCAAACCCTTTCAATAGCTTACTTCCTTCAACACATTTATGTATGCTTTCAAGCTAAGTTTCCAAAATCGGTTTTACGTCGGAAACAGTTTTTATTGTACGAAAGATTTGATGAAGTTGACGTTTTTATCCGCTGCACTAATTCACCCTCCCCCCCCCTCTTATTGCTCTTGATCCTAATATGTATAAGGGTAGTTGATCTTCATCCATTGAAAGAAGATCAGTAGTGGAAGCCGATAGCCTCAAGTGAAGAGGAATCATGAGTAGATGTAGGTCACAACGACTGAACCACTATAAAACTCGGTTTGCATTTACTTTAAGCTCTTTACTTTCATTACAAACTGCTTTACTTACTTATTCACTATGCTTATGAATGCTTTCAAGTTAAACTCTTTTTGGATATCAATTTTCATTGAACGAAGTTTCAAACCAACATAATTTTTAGTAAGCACTAATTCACCTCCCCGCCCCCCCCGCCCCCTCTTAGTGCCGACTCGATCATAACAAGTTTAAGATAGGGTCACACCTCTTGAATGTGATAATTCGGGGTGGGCATGACAGAGGTAGTATCATAGCGTGATTTGAGGATCATTGAAATATTTGATATGTTGAGGTACAAAATATATTAAGGTATAGTAAACTATAGTGATCGATAAAAATTTTCTTTGATGTCTTTTAGGAATCTAGGAGAATGAGGACATTTGGTTCTCCTACTTCATCTACTTTTGATTAATTAAGTGGGATAAAAGGGTTGATCGGGGATATCAAATCAGAGTGGCATAGCGGAAGTATGATGAACATAATTCATTGGTGGCAGAATAGTGGCAAAATAATGGATGATGCAAATGGAGAAGATATTTGATGTACGAAATTGTTGTAATGATTAGAATATTTCTTTTACCACCTTTATGTTGAAAGTAGAGGCTGAGCATTTGTGGGAACGATAAAAAGAATCTCTAGAGATTAGGGCAAGAATAGCAAGGACAAGTTTACCAGTAAAAATATGATTAGAAATGAATCAGAAAGTGATAACAAGAGGATCAAGACATCTAGATTTAAAAAGAAAAGTCACCACAAAAGACTCAATCATGTATAAAATACAAGTTAAATTATAAAACGAATCTGTATTCTCGGGTGATTGGAGTTTGTTTAGCTTATGGGAAGTTGGATCATAAATTAAAAGACTACCCTTTGTTGAATCTTATATTTTGATGATGAAACCAATTGAAAATTGTGTTTATGTTTTAATCTGTGTTTTGAGTTACGCAGGATGCTGTGATCAGGATGAGACAATTAAAGCAGGAAAAATCATGTTGTGCCGGAGGAACATGCCAGAAGATTGTGTTGAATCTCATATTTTGATGATGAAACCAATTGATAATTGTGTTTATGTTTTAATCTATGTTTTGAGTGATGCAGGATGCTTCGTTCAGGATGAGATAATTAAAGCAGCAAAAATCATGTTGTGCCGGAGGAACATGTCAGAAGATTGGACGTCGGGCCGGTGGATCGATCGACGTATCGACAGAAGGCTTCGGGCCGTAGACTCGGGCATCAGGCCAAGAAGAGTGGGTATTGCGCCAAGGATATCGGAGTTACGGAGTCAACTGGCCGATTGGGCAATAGGCCGTAGGAGAGGACGATGCGCCGAAGAATCAGACGAAGCGACGAGGGACCAATGACATGTCGGACAACTTGATTAATTGCTTAGGATTAATTGTCTTGATCAAAGTTTTGTTTTACATGTGTAGGATTAACTATGATGGAAGTAAGACATGCAGCAGGAGCTACACTAGAGTCAAGACTATGATCATGTTGGGAGTTCGAGAGTTCGACGGAAGTTCGGACGGTCGTCGGAGGTTCTACGGGAACAAATCCGAGAAGTCCAGGAGCTTGCCAAAGAAGCTCGTCGGAACTCGCCAAGTGGATCATCGCAAGTCCAGGAGCTTGCTGGAAGTCCGCCGGAGCATCGCCGAAGGTTCGTCGGAAGTTCGCCAGAAGAAGCGATTGACGCACCGGAGCAAGTTGCAGTAACTTAAGAAATATCATAGTTAGCATATAGATTAAGTTAGGAATGGGAGGTGATCCCATTAACTTAATCTGGGGGCAGTTGGGCCCTTGACAGGCCAAATTGGGCCGAATGGATCAACCCATTCGGACCAGAATTCCTGCTCGGCGGTGGCACTGCCCAAGAGATGGTCTCCCAGGAAAGCTGGGCGGTGCAACCGCCCTAGTCAGGCGGTGGCACCGCCCCTGACAGGTGGTGGAACCGCCTGAGCTCGGTCTTTGAGCTCTACCAAGTGGTGCAACCGCCCCTGATAGGAGGTGGCACCGCCTAAAGGCTCAATCTTCGTGCTTTGCCAAGCAATGCAACCGCCCCTGACAGGAGGTGGCACTGCCCAGAGGCTCAGTCTCCGAGCTCTGCCAAGTGGGGCAACCGCCCTAGTCAGGCGGTGTAACTGCCAAACCCTGGAATTCTGGGAGATGACAGTTTTGAGCTTGGAATTCAAACTGGTTTGGGGCCTATAAATACCCCACCCTTTCCTGCATGAAAGGGCACCGAAAGCTTGATCTTACTTTGTGATTTTAGAGCTCAAAAGTGTTGTAAAGGCTAGAAGTTCTCATCCCTCTTTTCTTCCAAGTTATGATCTTTCAAGAGAGGAGAGAAAATTCTGTAAGGGTTGTCTCCAAAGCCCGTCAAAAGGAGTGAAACTATAAAAGGGTGGTTGGCCTTCGCCTATTGAAGGAAGGCCTCTAGTGGACGTCGGTGACCTCATCAGAGGAGGAAGCCAAAAGTAGATGTAGGTCAAGATTGTCCAACCACTCTAAATCTCGGTTTGCATTTACTTTGAGCATCTTATCTTTACTGCAAACCTCCCCAGTAGCTTATTGCCTTCTGCTCATTTACGAACGTGTTTCATAGTTAAGTATTTTCCAAATCGACGTTAAGACGGAAATCGATTTTATCGTACGAATATCATATTTCAATTTGTGCTTACATTCTGATTTCCATCATAACTGCAACTGCCTTTATATCTTTGCTTTAACTGCATCTTGCTTGATCACAAGTTAAAGTGATTTACGAATTGAGTTTCTTACCAAAATTGCATTTATCATACGAATGCAGTTTTAATCGTCCAAAGTTTTCCGCTACACTAATTCACCCCCCCCCCCCCCCCCCCTAGTGCTCTTGATCCTAACAGATTGGATGTCGGGCCGGTGGATCGGTCGATGTATCGACAGAAGGCTTTGGGCCATGGACTCGGGCATCGGGCCAAGAAGAGCAGGTATTGGGCCAAGGATATCAGAGTTGCGGAGTCAACTGGCCGATTGGGCAATAGGCCGTAGGAGAGGACGATGCGCCGAATAATCGGACGAAGCGTCGAGGAACTAATGACATGCCGGACAACTTGGTTAATTGCTTAGGATTAATTATCTCGATCGAAGTTTTGTTTTACATGTGCAGGATTAACTTTGATGGAAGTAAGACATGCAGTAGGAGTTGCACTAGAGTCAAAACTATGATCACGTTGGGAGTTCGAGAGTTCGACGGAAGTCTAGACGGTCGTCGGAGGTTCTGCGGGAACAAATCTGAGAAGTCCAAGAGCTTGCCAAAGAAGCTCGTCGAAACTTGCCAAGTGGATCGTCGTAAGTCCAGGAGTTTGCCGGAAGTCCACCGGAGCATCGCCCAAGGTTTGTCGGATGTTCACCGGAAGTTCGCCGGAAGCTCACCGGAAGAAGCGATTGATGCACCAAGCAAGTTGCAGTAAATGTCTTAAGAAATATCGTAGTTAATATGTAGATTAAGTTAGGAATGAGAGGTGATCCCATTAACTTAATCTAGGGGCAATTGGGCCCTTGATAGACCCAAATTGGGCCGAATGGATCAACCCATTCGGACCAGAATTCCTGCAAGGCGGTGGCACCGCCCAGGAGATGGTCTCCCAGGAAAGCTGGGTGGTGCAACCACCTAGGTCAAGTGGTGGCACCGCTTGGGCTCAATCTCCGAGTGAGACTAGGCGGTGCAACCGCCCTAGTTAGGCGGTGGCACCTCTTGGGCTCAGTCTCCGAGCAAGACTGGGTGGTGCAACCGCCCTAGTCAAGCGGTGGCACTGCCTGGGCTCAGTCTCCGAGTGAGACTGGGCGGTGCAACCGCCCTTGTCAGGCGGTGGCACCGCCTAGAGGCTCAGTCTCCGAGCTGCCAGGAGGTTGTACCGCCCCAGTCAGGAGGTAGTACCGCCAGGACCCCGGAAATCCGAGAAATGATATTTTTGAGCTCCAAATTCAAACCAGTTTGGGGCCTATATAAACCCCACCCTTTCCTTCATGAAAGGGCAACCAAAGGCACCGAAAATCCAATCTTACTATGTGATTTTTAGAGCTCAAAAGTGTTGTAAAGACTAGAAGTTCTCCTCCCTCTTTTCTTCCAAGTTTTGATCTTTCAAGAGAGCAGAGAAATTATGTAAGGGTTGTCTCCTAAGCCCATCAAAGGAGTGAAACTGTAAAAGGGTGGTTGGCCTTCGCCTATTGAAAGAAGGCCTCTAGTAGACGTCGGTGATCTCATCGGAGGAGGAAGCCGAAAGTGGATGTAGGTCACGTTTGACCGAACCATTCTAAAATCTGGTTTGCATTTCCTTTGTGCTATTTATCTTAACTACAAACTACCTTCCTTACCTTACTTCAAATATATTTCCGTAAGCTTTCAAAGTTATTATCTGTACGAAATGACTTTTACGTCGGAATCGGATTTCAATGTACGAACGCAGTTTCAATCGTCGAAAGTTTTCCGCTGCACTAATTCACCCCCCCTCTTAATGCTCTTGATCCTAACAATTGGTATCAGAGCCACGGTTTTCTAATTTGGTTTAACACCCAAATAGAAATGGCTCATTTCGACTTTCAAGAGGGTCAATCTCTCATTCGTCCTCCCTTTTTCAATGGGATGGACTACACTTATTGGAAAACTCGAATGAGAGTTTTCTTGCTTTCATTGGATTTAAATTTATGGAATATTATCGAATCCGATTTTAAAAGGTCTTCTCTTCCAATGAAAGATTTGAATGATTTGGAGAAGTGGACTTTTTATTTAAATGCTAGAGCTATAAATGCTCTATTTTACGCCTTAGATAAAACGAAGTTTAATCGGGTTTCTTTGTGCGAAACGACTTTCGATATTTGGCGCACTCTTGAAATCACACACAAAGGCACAAGTAGTGTAAAAGATTCTAAAATAAATTTTTTGATGCACGATTTTGAAATATTTCGTATGGAACCAAGAGAGACTATTGGAGACATATACACCCGTTTTACGGCTGTCGTCAATAGTCTAAAAGGACTTGGTAAAACCTTTTCGAATTTTGAACTTCTTAGTAAAGTTTTATGATCACTTTCTAAAGCTTATGAATCAAAAGTAACGGCAATACAAGAAACAAAAAATTTAAATATTTTTCCACTTGAAGAACTAATTGGTTCGTTGATAATATATTAATGGCATACAATGCACATGATGAACAAAACAACCTTCCAAAGAACAGGAAGGATTTGGGAAATAGAACATTTGAAGACCACTCGAGCATAAGCTCAAGTGATGGTGAACAAGAACTACAAATGAAATCTAAAAAGTTCATAAAATAAAAATAAAAAAGCAAAAAGAATGGAACTACTTGCTTTGAACGTAAGAAAAAGAATACAACTAGGGATGAATCGAGCTCCTCCAAAGACGAGGAGAAAATCAAGAAAGGCAAGGTGGCAAACTACGCCTTAAGGACATTCAACGATGAGATAATCGAAACCCCCTTAATTTATTTTGAAATTACTTAATATTTTTCATGATGCATTTTCCTTTTTTTCATTTAGAATTAATTTTCTTGAAAATTACATGTTTTATAATGAAAATGCAAAAATTAGGAATCATGTTTATCATTCTAGTAATTTTAAAAATAATCATGATAATTACATGTTTATGATAAATAAAATGATTAAAAATACCTTATGAAATCATGCTATATGTGGTTAAGAAGTAATAATGTGTATCATGTTTGATTAACATTGTTGAATGGTATCATGTTTGATTAACTAATTTCTCGATTTTGATTAAATGAAATCATGTTTGATTTGAAGTAATGCATAATGATGTAATGAAAATATTAAATGTTTTTGATACCATGATTGACGATTTTATGCATGAGATTTTAAAGGTTATACATGATGATTTGGTCTTGATGGTTTTTATGACGAAATTCATTTTTCGATCCTAAACGTTGATGCATGTTTTTATTTGGCATAAAAGAAAAAAACATGCATGTATGAAATAAATCACATGAATTAAAAAAACTAAAAAGTGGAAAGGTTTCTTCTTGAAAAATTTATTTTTCCTACTTTATTGATTTTTCAAAAAGGGAAATTAATGAATCTATTTGTATTACTTTTGTGAATCTCTTGAAAATGATCTTGATTTGATGATTTAAATGAGCTTTATCTTGATTTTTCAAAATTTAAAATTTGAGATTTCTTATGCTTAAGTCAAGATTTTATATGCATGAATTAATATCTTGTTCTCTTACAAAATTGAATGAATTCTATCTATATCATGATCTCCTAAGAATTCTTTTCATTTTTTATTTAAAGTGGAGATATGTCAAAATGAATCATGTCTTTTGGTATTCAAGTGATTTTATCTTTCATGACATGATGTGATTGTATTTATGGCTTGTATGCCTTGAAATGATTAAAATATTTTATACTATTTTGTTCTTCCCTTCTTCTTTCTTATTTACAATGATAAAATGGGGAGAAATTTTGATCATGCATGGTAGGATATAATTGCTATAATGAGAATTTTACATAATTACATGCCTTAATAACATGTTGGAAATTATGTGTTTTGGATACAAAAATTTCCATGATAATAAGCATGTTTTATCTTCATGATTGAATTTAAAAATCTATAGCAAAAATTGTCCGAATGCATGAAAGTGTTAAATTTTATTTTCGGATCTTCTTGATCCTAACAATCGGATTTTCTCGATACATTATTCTCTTCCGGACTTAATAAACATATGTCATATCGAGTTTGATTCATATCATTGATTTTTGACATATGGAATCAACTAGCAAATGCATCTCTCATAGACTTATCATGTGAAAAATATCTTTCGAGAAATGGATTTGATGATTCCTTCTTATATCTTTAGAGAAATAATTTTACGTGCAAGGATTTGATTCACACACATATCTTGATCCTTGTAAAAATGAAGTGTGCTTTAATATTTTATCAATTTTAACTTCATTCGGGTAAGCTCACAAGTGACTTTCCTCCTTCATGCAAAAAGATAATAACAAATAAAGAGAAAGAAGTAATGAAAGCTATCTCCATGTCATGTTTTCCTTAAGATGTTTGTATAATTGATATCCTATCACTCATTGTTGAAAAGTGACATAAACCTAGTTATGGCATGAATCATTACCGCACTTACGTTTAAAATTTGCTTATATCGTTCTCCTTTTTGTTGATGACAAAGGGGGAGAAATATATGAATTGATGCTATGAGTGCCATATTTGAATTTGAATTATGCTAAGATATCAAAAGAAGCTTGCAACGAAATATATGGTAAATTGATGATAGAAATGCTATAATTGTCATATGCCATGTTTGCATCATGTTAAGATATCAAGAACTTGCATCGTAATTTTACTTGCTGATATGTTGCCATGTGATGAAATGCTATGATTTGTTGCTAAAATGATGCATGCAATACTTATGCTTTTTATTATGATGTATGTGATATACTGCATATAATGCGAATCATGATTAAAATTGTCTTAATTTGAATTCAAGGTTTATCTCAATTATGAAATTTTGAAATAAAAATAATTACTCACCTTTGTCATGATTTAGAAATTGACATAAAGGATCTTCCCTTCTTTAGAAAGGGTCTTCCCTTTTTTTGACAATGACAAAGGGGGAGATAGCTAGCTTGTACAATTCAAGAAGAAAGCAAAAATTGTACTTCTCAAAAGAGAAGAAATTGCTATCTTGAACATCACCAAGAATTGCTAGCTTGAAATCTCAAGAAAATGAAAAAATGTGCTATCTTACCTATCTCAAGATGCAAAACATACTAACTTGCACTTTGCAACGGAAGCAAAATTGCTAGCTCAAACTTTGCAAAGGAAGCAAAAAAAATTGCTCATCTCAAAAGAGAAGCAAAGATTGCTAACTTGCATATTTCTAGAAGCAAAAGTGCTATCTTACCTATCGCAAAGAAAAGCAAATATGCCAACTTGTATATCTTTGAATTTGCTAGCTTGTATATTGTAAAACTTGCATATTTCAAGAAGCAAGAGTTGCTTTCTTGAACATATCTAAATTGTTAGCTTGCATGTTCTAAAATGTTGTAACATTGCTAGCTTGCATGATGTAGAACTTACTATTTTGAACATTAACAAAAGTGCTATCTTATATGCTGTAAAACTTACATATCTAAAACTTGATAGTTTGAATGTTCTAAGCATGATGTAACACTAGCTAAATTTTCTAGCTTCAAAACTGCATAATGATAAAACTTGATATTATGTTTTTCATGTAATAAGTTGAACTCATATAACAAACACTTGATTGTGGTACTTCTCCTTTTTGTTGATAACAAAGGGGGAGAAGTATGTTGATGACATGACATGTGATGCATAAGTTTATGCATATGTTCATGATGACGTGTTGCAAGTATTCATGATAAATATTGCAATGACTTGAATTCAGTTTGAATTCAAGGTTCTATCAATATGACATATTGATAGGGGGAGTTTGTTTAAACTCAGGGAGTTAAGTTTAACTCCGTCATCAATTGGTTGTCATCATCAAAAAGGGGGAGATTGTTGAATCTCATATTTTGATGATGAAACCAATTGATAATTGTGTTTATATTTTAATCTGCATTTTGAGTGATGTAGGATGCTTCGATCAGGATGAGAGAATTAAAATAGAACAAATCATGTTGTGCCGGAGGAACATGTCAGAAGATTGGATGTCGAGCCGGTGGATCGGTCGACGTATTGATAGAAGGCTTTGGGCCGTGGACTCGGGCATTGCGCCAAGAAGAGCGGGTATTGTGCCAAGGATATCGTAGTTGTGGAGTCAACTAACCGATTGGGCAATAGGCCATAGGAGAGGATGATGCGCCGAATAATCGGACGAAGTGTCGAGGGACCAATGACATGCCGGACAACTTGGTTAATTGCTTAGGATTAATTGTTTCGATCGAAGTTTTATTTTACATGTGCAGGATTAACTATGATGGAAGTAAGACATGCAGCAGGAGTTGCACTGGAGTCAAGACTATGATCACGTTGGGAGTTCGAGAGTTCGACGGAAGTCCGGATGGTCGTCGGAGGTTCTACGGGAATAAATTCGAGAAGTCCAGGAGCTTGCCAAAGAAGCTCGTCGGAACTCACCAAGTGGATTGTCGCAAGTCCAGGAGTTTGCCGGTGTTAGGATCAGAGCGGCACTAAGAGGGGGGGGGGTGAATTAGTGCATCGGTAAAGTACGATAAACTTTTGACGATTTAAACACTTTCGGAAACTTCGTACGATAAAAGCAATGTTTCGTTTGAAATTGTTTCGATTGCATTTTAACTTGAAGGGATATGTAAGAAGGGGATAAAGAAGTAGAGCATCAAAATGAAGATGGTTTGCAGTAATATAAATGACAATAAGATAAATGCAAACCGATTTATAGTGGTTCGGTCATGCGACCTACATCCACTTGCGAAGCCTTCTTCGATGAGGCTCCTAACTTCCACTAGCAAATCACTTTGAAGGAGAAGGACAAATACCCCTCTTACAACCTTTTACAAGTGGTTCACTCTCTTACAAATTTTCAAAGAGAAAGAAGGAGGTGAACACTCAAGCAATTGAAAACAAAAACTTGCTAAAGACTTTGCTAAGACTTTTATCTCAATCTCTTGCTTATCAAAGGTTGTTTTCTCAATTGAGAATTGTGGGGTATTTAAAGGCCTCAAGAGGATTCAAATTTGGGCTCCAAAATTTGAATTCTCTTTGGTTCCCGATGCTGGCGGTGCCACCGCCTGTCAGTGTCAAACATTGACAGTGTACTGGCGGTGCCACCACCCAGTCCGACGGTGCCACCGCCGGACCTCTCGGGTGCTGGGCGGTGCCACCGCTTAGTCCAACGGTGCCACCGCTTGGTTCTCGGGTTCTAGGCGGTGCCATCACCTAATCTGGCGGTGCCACTGCCTACACTATTTCAGCTCACTGGTTGGGCTCCAAACTTGGCCCAAACCAGTCCGAACTCGGGCCCAATTGGCCCCTACTTGAGTTATAGGATTAACACCTAATCCTAACCCTAATTAACGTGCTAACTATGAATTTAAAGATATTTTCTAAGCCATTACAAAGTCCGTAAGTCAAGACTTTTTTCGGCGAACTTCCGGCGAACTTCCGACGGTCTTCCGACGAACTCTCGGAAACCATTCTACGGACTCCCAGCAAGCTCCTAGACTTCACGATTTGATCTTGGCGAGTTCCAATGAGCTTCTTCGGCAAGCTCCGATCTTTCTCGGCGAGCTCCACGAACTTCCAACGAACCTTCCGGCGAGCTTCCGAAAAACTCTTCGGCAAGCTCCCTACTCATTCTCGGCTAGTTCCGGCAGCATTCCCGACGAACCTTCGGACTTTCGTCGAACTCTCGAACTCACAACAAATCCTTCGCGCTTGACTCCGACACTTTGTTTCGCTTTATGTCTTCGTCGTTATCGTAGTTAATCCTGCACACACAAGCCAAACCTTTACTCCGATCTAGACAATTATTACAAAGCAAATTGATATTCTGTTGCCCGGCACGTCATTGGTTGGCGCTTCGTCCGATTCTTTGGCGCATCATCCTCTCTTGCGGCTTGTTGCCCAATCGGCGGTTGACCTCCGCAACCCCGATATCCTTGGCGCAATTCCGTTCTTGGCCTGATGCCCGACGTCCGAAGCCTTCTGCCATCCAATATCCTAACGTGATCTCCTCCGGCGCAACGTCAATTCCTCCTGCATTAACTGTCTAATCCTGATCGAGTAGACCTGCATCACTCAAAATGCAGTTAAACATCTAAACACAATCAATTAGTTTCATCATCAAAATCCGAGATTCAACAATCTCCCCCTTTTTGATGATGACAACTAATTGATGACTAACAGAGTTAATCTTAACTTCCCGGAGTTTAACCAAACTCCCCCTATCAATATGCCATTGATAGAAACTCTTGGATTCAAGAATCCAAGTAACATGTCATCATAAACTTATGCATAACTTGTCATGTCATCATACTTCTCCCCCTTTGTCATCTACAAAAAGGAGAAGTTCCTACTCTTATGTGTTTAGAGATAAAAAGTTCCATACATTGCATGAAAAACATAGTATCAAATGCAATCTAACAATTAAAGATGTTTAAGTTTAGCATGTTTGGTTTTCTTGAGATAACAACTAATTGCTTCTCTTTAGACTATAAGCTAGCAATTTTCATGATATGCAAGTTGCAAGCTAGCAAATTTTTGCTTCCTTTGCAATGTTTGAGCTAGCAATTTTGCTTCCGTAATAAGTTTGCATGTTTTGTATTTTGAGATAGGCAAGATAGCACATTTGCCTTTTTTGAGATAGCAACTCTTTTGAGATAGTAAGTTCTTAGCAAATTTTACATCATGCAAGGTTGTAAATTTTTGTGATATTCAAGATAGTAAGTTCTTTCTTCTCTTTTGAGAAGTGCTATTTTCGCTTCATTTACAAAGTGCAAGCTAGCAAAGTGTTTGAAAAAGTGAGCAAGTTTTGCAACATACAAGCTAGCAAAAATTTCGAAAGCAAATACGAGATAGCTTTCTTGTTGAAGTGTGTAAGATATCGATTCTTGCTTTGTATTGTAATGTGCAGGTTGCAAGTCTTGCTTCTTGAGATAGGCAAGATAGTGATGTTCAAGAAGACAACTTTTGCTTCTTGAAATAAGCAAGTTAATAATCTTTGCTACTTAAGATAGGCAAGCTAGCAATCAAGTTTTTGCATCTTTTTGACTTGTGCAAGCTAGCTATCTCCCCCTTTGTCATTGTCAAAAAGAAGGGAATACCCTTTACATCAATTATGACAAAGGTAAGTATCAATCTTATTTGTGCATCATCATATTTTCAAATTAGAATATGCACATTTTCAAAAACCTTATATTCATTCATGCACGATATTGAATAAATCGATCAACATTATAAGGATATCATACATGATACTAAAATTTTTAACTATGTGTCAACATTTTGATCATGATACCAAACATTCATCATTTAGAGTATTCATGATACAAAACATTAAATCAATATTTATAATACATCATTTTAGCAAAAACTCATAGTATTTTAAATCATGATTTTCATCATATGTAATACATCACATCATAATTAGAAAGCACAAGTATTGCATACATCATTGCAAATCATAAATGTTTCATATCATGATGGTATCAATTTGTCAAATTTCATCCTGCCATTCATGATCATAACTTTTCATTTGTATGCATCAAAATAATATCAAGAGTATTTTATGCATAATTTTATATCACCACATAAGGAATATCAAGAAGAGAGTAATTGGGTGATGCGATAAACATTTCATGAATACAAGGAATTGCATAAAAATCATATCATGAAAGATTAGAACATGTGAATACCAAAAGACATGATTTCTTTTTGAAAAACCTACTCATAAATAATCAAAAGAAAATATTAAGAGATTGATTAATGAAAAAATCTTGATTCATAATAAATCTTAATTTGTAAATATTACGAAATTAAGATCATGATTTTGAATAAAACTCATTCAAATTCAAATCGTCCAAATCATCAAAATCTCAATATTTCTTTCAAGAGATTCAAAATGGCATAAATAATTTTATTGGTCTCTTAGGTAGAAATCAATAAGATAGAGAAAAAGAAAATTTTTAATAAAAAATTCTTTCCTTCTTTTGTTTCAACTTATTGATTGATTCCATACATGCATGTCCCATTTTTTTTTTTTTCAAATCCATGCATCATCGTTTAAAACGGAAAGATAATAAATCATAAAAAAAAGTGCAACACATAATTCAAAAAAAATTATTTCAACTCATTACTTCAAGTCAAACATGATTTCATTTAATCAAAATTGAATAACTTCAAGACTAATAAATCATCATGTATAACAATCATCAAGTATGATACAAACTTTTCAAAATGTTTATCATGATAAGGCATATAAGCCAAAGAAACTATTAAATATAAAGCATATTCATCAATGATGGTTTCATTGGGCATAAGGCATTTTCAAACAAAATCATTTTGTTATTTGTTGTAGTGATACATTTTTCTTTTTAGGTGAATCTATCTTTTCATGCTTAAATTTTTTAATTTTTCAAAGATGCTAAAAAGAAAAACATGATATAATTTTTGAAAAACAATTTTTTATTTCCTATTCCTACTATCTAAATTAAGCACTCATGAAAAACTTCAAGTAATTTCAAAATAATTCAAGAGAGTTGAGTTACGTACCTTGTAGTCGAAGCCCATCAAAGCCCAATTCACCGTTTCACCTTTGGAAGTTGTAAACTATTGACGACATCCGTAAAACGAGTGTACATGTCAACAATGGTTTCGCTCGGCTTCATTCGAAAAAGCTCGAAATCATGCATTGAAATGTTAATTTTTGAATCTTTAACTCTAGAAGTGCCTTCATGTGTGATTTCAAGAGTGTGCCACATGTCGAAAGCCGTTTTGCTCAAAGAAACCCGATTGAACTCATTTTTGTCCAAAGCGCAAAATAAGGCATTCATAGCCTTTGCGTTTAAAGAAAACATCTTCTTCTCCAAATCATTCCAATGGTTCATTGGAAGAGAAGACATTTCAAATCCATTTTCGACTATGTGCCATAAATTCAAATCCAAAGAAAGTAAGAAAACTCTCATTCAAGTTTTCCAATAAATGTAGTCAGTCCCATTGAAAAAGGGAGGACAAGTGAGAGAGTGACCCTCTTGAAAGCAGTAAAGAGCCATTTCTATTTGGGTGTTAAACCAAAGTAGAAAAACATGGCTCTGATACCAATTGTTAGGATCAGAGCGGCACTAAGAGGGGGGGTGAATTAGTGCAGCGGTAAAGTACGATAAACTTTTGACGATTTAAATACTTTCGGAAACTTCGTACGATAAAAGCAACGATTCGTTTGAAATCGTTTCGATTGCATTTTAACTTGAAGGGATACGTAAGAAGGAGACAAAGAAGTAGAGCATCAAAGTGAAGATGGTTTGCAGTAATATAAATGACAATAAGATAAATGCAAACCGATTTATAGTGGTTCGGTCATGCGACCTACATCCACTTGCGAAGCCTTCTTCGTTGAGGCTTCCAACTTCCACTAGCAAATCACTTCGAAGGGGAAGGACAAATACCCCTCTTACAACCTTTTACAAGTGGTTCACTCTCTTACAAATTTTCAAAGAGAAAGAAGGAGGTGAACACTCAAGCAATTGAAAACAAAAACTTGCTAAAGACTTTGCTAAGACTTTTATCTCAATCTCTTGCTTCTCAAAGGTTGTTTTCTCAACTAAGAATTGAGGGGTATTTAAAGGCCTCAAGAGGATTCAAATTTGGGCTCCAAAATTTGAATTCTCTTTGGTTCCCAATGCTGGCGGTGCCACCGCTTGTTAGTGTCAGACACTGACAGTGTACTAGCGGTGCCACCGCCGGACCTCTCGGGTGCTGGACGGTGCCACCGCTTAGTCTAGCAGTGCCACAGCTTGGTTCTGGGGTTCTGGGCGGTGCCACCGCCTAATCTGGCGGTGCCACCGCCTACACTATTTCAGCTCACTGGTTGGGCTCCAAACTTGGTCCAAACCAGTCTGAACTCGGGCCCAATTGGCCCCTACTTGAGTTATAGGATTAACACCTAATCCCAACCCTAATTAACATGCTAACTATGAATTTAAAGACATTTTCTAAGATATTATAAAGTCCGCAAGTCAAGACTTTTTCCGGCGAGCTTCCGGCGAACTTCCGACGGTCTTCCGACGAACTCTCGGAAACCAATCTACGGACTCCCGGCAAGCTCCTAGACTTCACGATTTGATCTTAGCGAGTTCTAATAAGCTTCTTCGGCAAGCTCCGATATTTCTCGGCGAGCTCCACGAACTTCCAACGAACCTTCCGGCGAGCTTCCAAAAAACCCTTCGGCAAGCTCCCTACTCATTCTCGGCTAGTTCCGGCAGTATTCCCGACGAACCTTCGGACTTTCGTCGAACTCTCTAACTCACAACAAATCCTTCACGCTTGACTCTGACACTTTGTTTCGCTTTATGTCTTCGTCGTTACCGTGGTGAACCCCGCACATACAAGCCAAAACTCTACTCCGATCTAGACAATTATTACAAAGCAAATTAACATTCTGTTGCCCGGCACGTCATTGGTTGGCGCTTCGTCCGATTCTTTGGCACATCGTCCTCTCTTGCAGCTTGTTGCCCAATCGGCGATTGCCTCCACAACCCTAATATCCGTGGCGCAATTCCGCTCTTGGCCCGATGCCCGACGTCCGAAGCCTTCTGCCATCCAATATCCTAACGTGATCTCCTCCGGCGCAACGTCAATTCCTCCTGCGTTAACTGTCTAATCCTGATCGAGTAGACCTGCATCACTCAAAATGCAGTTAAACATCTAAACACAATCAAGTAGTTTCATCATCAAAATCCGAGATTCAACAGCCGGAAGTCCGCTGGAGCATCGTCGAAGGTTCATCGGATGTTCACCGGAAGTTCACCGAAAGCTCACCGGAAGAAGCGATTGACGCACCTGAGCAAGGTGCAGTAAATGTCTTAAGAAATATCGTAGTGAGCTTGTAGATTACGTTAGGAATGGGAGGTGATCCCATTAACTTAATCTAGGGGCAATTGGGCCCTTGATAGACCCAAATTGGGCCGAATGGGTCAACCCATTCAAACCAGAATTCCTGCCAAGCGGTGGCACCACCAGGGTCGGCGGTGGCACCGCCCCAGAGATGGTCTCCCAGGAAAGCTGGGTGGTGCGACCGCCCAGGTCAGGCGGTGGCACCGCCTGGGCTCAATCTCCGAGCGAGACTAGGTAGTGCAACCGCCCTAGTCAGGTGGTGGCGCCGCTTGGGCTCAGTCTTCGAGTGAGACTGGGCAGTGCAACTGCCCCTGTCAGGTGGTGGCACCACCTAGAGGCTCAATCTCCGAGCTGCCATGCTATTGTACCACCCCAGTCAGGAGATAGTACCGCCAAGACCCCAGAAATCCGAGAAATGACATTTTTGAGCTCCAAATTCAAACCAGTTCGGGGCTTATATAAACCCCACACTTTCCTGCATGAAAGGGCAACCAAAGGCACTGAAAATCCAATCTTACTCTGTGATTTTTAGAGCTCAAAAGTGTTGTAAAGACTAGAAGTTCTCCTCCCTCTTTTCTTCCAAATTTTGATCTTTCAAGAGAGGAGAGAAATTCTATAAGGGTTGTCTCCTAAGCCCATCAAAAGGAGTGAAACTGTAAAAGGGTGGTTGGCCTTCGCCTATTAAAGGAAGACCTCTAGTAGACGTCGGTGACCTCGTTGGAGGAAGAAGTCGAAAGTGGATGTAGGTCACGTTTGACCGAACCACTCTAAAATCTGGTTTGCATTTCCTTTGTGCTATTTATCTTAACGACAAACTGCCTTCCTTACCTTACTTCAAATACATTTCCATATGCTTTCAAAGTTATTATCTGGTCGAAATGACTTTTACGTCGGAATCGGATTTCAACGTACGAACGCAGTTTCAATTGTCGAAAGTTTTCCGCTGCACTAATTCACCCCCCCTCTTAGTGCTCTTGATCCTAACACCCTTTAAATAAGAAGGAAGAGCTACTGCCTTCTAAATCATCAGCTCTTGTTAAAGTATGTGCTATCATTGAATAAGATTCTAAAGTTTTTGAATCAGTGGTCGAAGGTGTTATTCTGTTAGGACTCTAGCTAGGAGAGTCCTAATTGAGAGGGACATTCTGTTAGGAGGTTTTTTCTTAGAGAAGAATTAGGAGTTGTAAGGGAATAGGAGTCTTGAGTAGGAGTCCTATTAGGAGTTAGGGTTTAGAAGCCCTATAAATAGCCATGTATTCCTTCTCTTTCATAAGCAATAGATGAATCTTTTCTGCAGCTTTTGAGCAGCAACTTGGAGGGACGAACCCCTATAGAGTTCCAAGGAGGCCGATCCCCTAAAGAGATCAACCCCAAGTTTAGAATCTGTAAGGGTTCTACCACCTGGTATCAGAGCAGCGTTCTTGGCGTCTCGCTGCCCTTCCACAGCCATCCATCAACCTGCTAGTCATAAGTGCCCAGCAAGCCAATCACGTGAGTGATGGCACGTGTGACTTGATACAGAATCTTTTTGCTTATTATATTTTGGCGTATATCACTTTATAACTATTGCATAAATGCATATATATTGTGATGTCCTTGGATTTGTGCAATGGGAATCGGATCGTGATGAGATCACGATAATGAGATCGATTCACCTTTAAACACATATCCTAAATAATCCCGGTCATAGGTTACTCGAGAGGGACATCGTGATAACCGGATAGACTGGTGTGCTGTATACCCGTCCATATGATGGATGCAGCTGGTCTCATAGCTGCTCGTGTAGGGACACTAGGGATACAGTACAGGTGCTCATTGGAGAATGAGTTCACTGATTGATCCGCTTACGGAATGCTGGATGGTTGATGATGCCTTATTGTCAGACAACAATTCCGTAGTCCTAGTGGTGTATCTGGTTCTTAGACTTGAGACACCAAGGATGTCCTGTATGAGTGCTCCACTCTTTGATACCAGACTTATAGGTTTGGCTGTTCCCAGATCTAGTACAGCTGGTCATTGGGAGTGGTAGTCGACCTTACGAGGGCTATTGAGTGTCGATAGAGGATCATCCACTCTCGGTATCATGAGAGGAATATCCCATGTGTTCTTGCTCAGACAAATCCCTGGCCAGGGTCATTCGGGTTGAGAGAGAAAGAGTTCTCCGGGAGAATCCGATTAGAGCGAGACTCGAGTAGAAACCGTATGGGTCTGACAGCACCATGCTCGATATACGGTCTCTGGGATATTAGATGGATGAGGGACTATAGGTACATGGTAACTGAGGACAGACAGGTCCAATGGATTGGATTCCCCTGTATCGTCTGGGGACTACGGCGTAGTGGCCTAGTACTTCCGTAGTCGATGAGTCGAGTGAATTATTACAGAGATAATAATTCACTGAGTTAGAAGGAGTTCTGACAGGTATGACTCACGGCCAGCTCGATATTGGGCCTAGAGGGTCACACACATATGGTAGGCATTGCGATGAGTAGAGGTTCGGATATGAGATATCCGACGGAGCCCTTGTCTTATTGGATGCAGATCCAATACCCACTAGGGAAAGGACCCATTAGGGTTTTGACACGGGATCTCTATAAATAGGAGGGATTCACAGCCTCATAGGCTAGAGTCTTTGGCTTGCCCTTCCTATTCTCCTCTCCCTCTCCACCTCAGAGTAGGCCTAGAGTTTTGAGGAGCGTCGTCGCAACCCTGCTGTGTGGATCACCGCTAGAGAGGAGGACGCTTGACCTCCTTCACCCTCTCCTAAGGATCTGCAAGGAAACAGGGATATACGATCTCCCTAGGTAACACAATCTCTATACGCAGTTTTGTGTTTTTGCGGATTTTGCGCACCAATCTTCGCACGACGATGAACATCCTTTTGGGAATCGGGGATTTTTGTTTTCTTGTTCTTCCGCTGCGCATATGATGTCGCCCCCCCTATAATTTCCCAACACAACCCTCCACAACCGCTCAAAGCAATTCCCACATTTGCTTAAAAGATCATCACCAAATTCCACCGTCATCTCCACCACCGCAGATCATCCTTTGATCTCCCCGTGAATTGCAACAGGTTCTGGTTTCCTACCTTATTACTGCTACAATTTAGTTATCCCTATTCGAGAATCCAAAAAAAAAAAAAATCGTTCCTATATTGCTGCAAATTTTCATCGTAAGTTGCTGAAATTTTTTGACGAGAATTCTGCTATCGCAACTTACACCAATTTTCTTGCTGTTACTACCGAAATTTTCTTAATTAAATTGAACATCCTTGCTATCATATAAACTGAGATATTGCTGTCAATTCCCTCCTCAAATCTCTCAAATTTTTATGGAGATTTCGTCGAGAAACTACTGTTTCTTCGACGATAATTCTGCTCTTACAAGACAACACAATTCTGCAGCAAACTTTCACGGATTTCTATCAAACCTATACATGCCTTTAACCCGTTAACAAAAGAGAGATCTTAATATCACAGATTTGGAGTCATATACTATGGCATCTAAGGAGGCAATCAATGCAAAATTTGAAGCCTTTGAGGCACGAATGGAGGATAAGATTTGGACTCTCCTTACCGAATTCAGTTTGGGCCGACCACCAAGCCCGAAGAAATCTTATCAAGGAGAGAGCTCTAACCAATCACATCATGCCCAAAGAGATGACTTCCAAGAAAGGGGAGGCTCTATGACCGACCCCAACTATTTGCGCATGAGAGTGGACTTCCCTAGATGGGAAGAAGGAGACCCAATTGGTTGGATCTCGCGCGCGGAGCGATATTTTCGGTACCATAAAACTGCGGATGCATCCATGGTGGAAATTGCAGCTATACATCTTGAAGGGGATGTCATACAATGGTTTGACTAGTTTGAACACACTTATGGAGTCCTTTCATGGTGACAATTCAAAGAAGGACTACTGATCCGCTTCGGACCAACTTATTACGAGAACATTGACGGACAACTAGCAAAGATCCGACAAACCTCCACCATTCAGAAGTACCAGACCAGGTTTGAAAGGTTATCTAATCAAACTCATGATTGGTCTGAAAAACAGTTATTGGGGACCTTTATTAAGGGCTTAAAGCCAGAGATCCGGGGAGAAGTTAAGGGGCGACAACCTTACACGCTTATGACAGCCATATCTTTCGCACGACTACAAGAGGAGCGATTGAACCATGAAGCCCGAAGGACTAGGATCACTCCACGACCTACAATACTAAAGCCCTCAGCCCCCCCTACTATCAACCAAGTTCCTGCACCGAAAAGGTTAACAAGAGAAGAACTTCGGGAGCGATCTGCGAAGGGGTTATGTTGGCATTGCGACGAGCCGTGGAGCCGCGAGCATCGCTGTAAAAAATGTAGACTTCTTATGATTGAACTAGTAGAAGAAGAGGTCATTAAACATCTAGAAGAGAGCCTTGAACATGAAGAAGAAGATATGGAAGAAGAGCCACAGCCGACCGACATTACGGTATACGCACTAGCTGGCTACTCAAATCCGCAAACGATGAAAGTTGGAGGCCTTCTCAAACAACAGCCGATCACTGTTCTCATCGACACGAGTAGCACTAATAACTTCCTAAATAGTAATGTTGCTGCTCGGATGACACTGCATATTGAAGGTTGCAGCAAGTTCGATGTAAAGGTTGCCGACGGTAGAATCCTAAAGTGCGACCAAAGATGCCCGCAGGTGAAACTATTATTGCAAGACCAAGAAATTATCACCGATTTCTTCCTCCTACCAATCGATGACTATGAAGCAGTGCTTGGTATAGAATGGCTGACTACACTAGGTGATGTCTCTTGGAACTTTTCTAAATTAATTATGAAATTCTACTATAAGGGCAAACAGATCATCCTACGCGGGAAGCGCGGAAGCAACGTTACCACTGTTTCGACCCAACGAATAGAGAAAGTTTTGCACAAGGTAAATGGTGGCTTTTTGATGCATCTCCAGCCACAACAAGAAGAGAAGAAAATAGAAATTGAAGATCAAAATCTTGCCCAATTGCTTACTGAATTTGCCGACATATTTGCTGAACCGCACGGTCTTCCTCCTTCTCGGCAAAATGACCATCGAATTCCAATCCTTCCGGGCAAGCCACCAACGAACACTCGACTGTACCGATATCCTCACCTCTAGAAAGATGAAATTGAAAAGATCGTAAAGGAGATGCTCGAAACAGGGGTGATTCGACCAAGTTGCAGCCCCTATTCCTCACCGGTGCTACTTGTACGCAAGAAGGACGGAACTTGACGGATGTGCATCGACTACCGAGCTTTAAATGGCATTATCATCAAGGACAAGTACCCAATACCAGTGGTGGATGAACTTCTTGATGAATTAAAAGGAGCTCGAGTCTTCACGAAGTTGGACCTCCGATCCGGTTACTACCAAATTCGGGTATGTGACGATGACATTCCAAAAACTGTATTTCGCACACATAATGACTATTATGAATTCTTGGTAATGCCTTTTGGACTCACTAATGCTCCTTCAACCTTTCAAAGTCTCATGAATGATATTTTTCGAAGCTTTCTTCGTAAATTTGTGCTGGTATTTTTTGATGATATTCTCGTTTACAGCCCTTCTCTTGAGACTCACTTTCAGCATTTACGGATTATTTTGACGATCCTTCGGGAGAATACTCTTTTTGTAAAGCAACCAAAGTGCAGCTTTCTCTAGCAAAAAGTAGAGTACCTTGGGCATATAATATCAGAAGAAGGAGTGGCGGTAGACCCAACAAAAATTGAGGCAATGCAAGGCTGGCCGAAACCTACAAACGTGAAATTACTACGGGGGTTCCTTGGACTAACGGGCTACTACCGAAAATTTGTTAAGGACTATGGGAAGATCAGTGCACCACTCACTTATTTACTGAAAAAAGATGCTTTCCAATGGTCGGACAAAGCCTCTGCTGCCTTCGACAAACTTAAAACAGCCATGACAACGACACCGGTGCTTGCGCTACCAAATTTCAATAGACCCTTCATCATTGAGGCCGACGCATCTGGAGTCGGAATTGGAGCCGTTCTCATGCAAAATGGTCGACCACTCACATACACTAGCAAAGCATTATCTCCCTCCCATCAAAACATGTCAGTATATGATAAGGAGATGCTTGGCATTGTACACGCAATAACGAGGTGGAGACCCTACCTGATCGGCCGGCGATTTCAAATTAAAACTGACCATAAAAGCCTCAAGTACTTTTTGGAGCAAAAGATATCATCCCCTGAGCAGCAAAAATGGGTAACCAAACTTCTTGGATTTGATTATGAAATTATTTACAAAAAGGGGAAAGAAAACGTTGTTGCAGATGCACTCTCACGGCTACCTGAACAAGCTAAGGTTTCAGCCATCTCCCTTCCTACCACCGGTCTCCTCGAGGATATTAGGGAAGAATGGAAGAAGGATCCAGAGATCAGCAACATCATAAAAAAATTGGAGGAGGATCCAAGCGCAATAGCCCACTACACTTGGGATTCGAGGGATCTACGCTACAAAGGTCGCATTGTGCTTATACCTGACTCCCCTTGCATCATAATCATTTTGCATGAAATGCACTCCATACCTTCAGCAGGGCACTCTGGATTCCTAAGAACCTACAAAAGAATGAAGCAAAATTTTTATTGGAGAGGGATGAAAAAAATTATTGCTGAATATGTGGCACAATGTGATGTATGTTAACAGCACAAGGGTGAAACTGTGGCAAATCCAGGGAAGCTACAACCACTGCCCATACCAAACTCAGTGTGGATTGACATCTCCATGGACTTCATTGAAGGGCTACCATCTTCCAAAGGTAAAAGTACGATTCTCGTGGTGGTTGATCGACTTACGAAATTTGCTCATTTTTGTGCTGTGAGAAATCCCTACACTACTGCTAGTATTGCCCAGATTTTCATAGAAAATATTATTAAACTACATGGGATGCCAAGGTCCATCGTAAGTGATCATAACAGGATCTTCACTAGTAAATTTTGGACCGAGTTATTTCAGTTACAAGGCACCAAACTCAAGATGAGCACAGCGTATCATCCACAAACTGACGACCAAACAGAGGTGGTAAATAGGTGCTTAGAGACGTACCTCCGGTGTTTCACTAGCGACCAACCAAAAGAGTGGGCGAAATGGCTTCCCTGGGCCGAATGGTGGTATAATACTACATATCATTCATCTACAAAATGTGCCCCTTATGAAGCATTGTATGGTCGACCAGCCCTTGTGATTCCAAAGTATGTAATTGGCTCAGCCAAGGTAGATCAGGTTGACCAAGAATTGATTGATAGGGACAAACTCTTACAACTGTTAAAAGATAATCTCTCTACCGCTCAAGCCAGAATGAAGCAGCAAGCCGACACACGACGAAGTGAAAGAGAATTTTTAGTAGGAGATTGGGTTTATCTTCGCCTACAACCATACAAGCAACTCTCTATCAACACTCGAGCCTCCATGAAGCTATCCCCACGTTTTTATAGGCCCTATCAGATCACAGAGCGTATTGGAGCCGTGGCGTACAGACTTAAATTACTTGAGGATGCCAAAATTCACCTTGTCTTCCACGTATCATGCCTAAAACCCAAGTTGGGAGAACATGAGTCACCCCAGATCCAACTGCCCAACACAACTGAGGATGGAGTTATTCAAGCCCAACCACAAGCCATCCTCGATCGCAGGATCATGATGTGTCGCCGACATCCCTCTACTGAAGTACTAGTGCATTGGAATAATCTACCAATTGAAGATGCCACATGGGAACCATATGAGGAGCTGAAGACCCGGTTTCCTGAGTTCATGGAATCTCAGCCTTGAGGACAAGGCTGATTTGAAGATGACGGGTCTGTTAGGACTCTAGCTAGGAGAGTCCTAATTGAGAGGGACATTCTGTTAGGACTCTAGCTAGGAGAGTCCTAATTGAGAGGGACACTTTGTTAGGACTCTAGTTATGAGAGTCCTAATTAAGAGGGACATTCTGTTATGAGGTTTTTTCTTAGAGAAGAATTAGGAGTTGTAAGGGAATAGGAGTCTTGAGTAGGAGTCCTATTAGGAGTTAGGGTTTAGAAGCCCTATAAATAGCCATGTATTCCTTCTCTTTCATAAGCAATAGATGAATCTTTTCTGCAGCTTTTGAGCAGCAACTTGGAGGGAGGAACCCCTATAGAGTTCCAAGGAGGCCGATCGCCTAAAGAGATCAACCCCAAGTTTAGAATCTACAAAGATTCTACCATATTCATGTTTTTGATATAATGCAAAAATTTTGTTTGACCGTGGTTCCAATCTATGTTTTGTTTCATAATATTTTGCTTATCATGTGGGCATTCAACCTAGACCATTGGATTATATGCTAGATGTAAATACGACCATTGGGCATTCATCTTGTCTGATTTCTATTGGAGAACACGAACTTCTTGCTAATTTGATTCTCCTAGAGATTCGGAGTTTTGATATTATACTTGATATGAATTGACTATCTTCTTATCATACCAGTATAGATTGTTATACAAAAACAAAACTGATCACCTTTTGGCATACTAGATCGGCCCATCTTTTACTTTGAGGGTATTATTGATGATTTACCTCTTTGTTTGATGTATCGTAGGATGACTTGCCCGGATTACCTTCAGACAGAGAGGGTGAATGTTAGGATCAAGAGCACTAAGAAGGGGGGGGGTGGGGGGTGAATTAGTGCAGCGGAAAACCTTTTACGATAAAAACTACGTTCGTTCGTTAAAAGTGATTTCGGTAAGAAAGCCGATTCGTAAATCACTTTAACTTTTGTTTAAGCGAGATGCAACAAAGATATAAATACAGTTTGCAGTTATGATTCAAGTCCGATAGTAGGCACAAACTGAAATATGATATTCGTGTTGGGAAATCATAGGGGGCGACATCATATGCGCAGCGGAAGAACAAGAAAACAAAAATCCCCGATTCCCAAAAAGATGTTCATCGTCGTGCGAAGATTGGTGCGCAAAATCCGCAAAAACACAAAACTGCGTATAGAGATTGTGTTACCTAGGGAGATCGTATATCCCTGTTTCCTTGCAGATCCTTAGGAGAGGGTGAAGGAGGTCAAGCGTCCTCCTCTCTAGCGGTGATCCACACAGCAGGGTTGCGACGACGCTCCTCAAAACTCCAGGCCTACTCTGAGGTGGAGAGGGAGAGGAGAATAGGAAGGGCAAGCAAAGACTCTAGCCTATGAGGCTGTGAATCCCTCCTATTTATAGAGATCCCGTGTCAAAACCCTAATGGGTCCTTTCCCTAGTGGGTATTGGATCTGCATCCAATAAGACAAGGGCTCCGTCGGATATCTCATATCCGAACCTCTACTCATCGCAATGCCTACCATATGTGTGTGACCCTCTAGGCCCAATATCGAGCTGGCCGTGAGTCATACCTGTCAGAACTCCTTCTAACTAAGTGAATTATTATCTCTGTAATAATTCACTCGACTCATCGACTACGGAAGTACTAGGCCACTACGCCGTAGTCCCCAGACGATACAGGGGAATCCAATCCATTGGACCTGTCTGTCCTCAGTTACCATGTACCTATAGTCCCTCATCCATCTAATATCCCAGAGACCGTATATCGAGCATGGTGCTGTCAGACCCATACGGTTTCTACTCGAGTCTCGCTCTAATCGGATTCTCCCGGAGAACTCTTTCTCTCTCAACCCGAATGACCCTGGCCAGGGATTTGTCTGAGCAAGAACACATGGGATATTCCTCTCATGATACCGAGAGTGGATGATCCTCTATCGACACTCAATAGCCCTCGTAAGGTCGACTACCACTCCCAATGACCAGCTGTACTAGATCTGGGAACAGCCAAACCTATAAGTCTGGTATCAAAGAGTGGAGCACTCATACAGGACATCCTTGGTGTCTCAAGTCTAAGAACCAGATACACCACTAGGACTACGGAATTGTTGTCTGACAATAAGGCATCATCAACCATCCAGCATTCCGTAAGCGGATCAATCAGTGAACTCATTCTCCAATGAGCACCTGTACTGTATCCCTAGTGTCCCTACACGAGCAGCTATGAGACCAGCTGCATCCATCATATGGACGGGTATACAGCACACCAGTCTATCCGGTTATCACGATGTCCCTCTCGAGTAACCTATGACCGGGATTATTTAGGATATGTGTTTAAAGGTGAATCGATCTCATTATCGTGATCTCATCACGATCCGATTCCCATTGCACAAATCCAAGGACATCACAATATATATGCATTTATGCAATAGTTATAAAGTGATATATGCCAAAATATAATAAGCAAAAAGATTCTGTATCAAGTCACACGTGCCATCACTCACGTGATTGGCTTGCTGGGCACTTATGACTAGCAATCTCCCACTTGACCTAAAGCCAATCACCTATGTGTCTGATCCCCATCAGACCCCTGTGACGCTCAAAGACAATCTGAGACAATGGCTTTGTAAGTGGATCTGCAATGTTATCTTCGGATGGAACTCTTTCCACTGCTACATCTCCTCGGGTTACGATCTCTCTTATAAGCTGGAACCTCCTCAGAACACTTCTGATGAGACCCGGGTTCCCTTATTTGAGTAATCACCCTATAGTTGTCGCAATATAAGGAAGTCGACTTGTCGCTATCTGTATCGACTCCCAAATCTGTGATGAACTTCTTCACCCAGACTCCCTCCTTTGCTGCATCTGATGCAGCAATGTACTCCGCCTCTGTGGTCGAGTCAGCAGTGGTATCTTGCTTGGAACTCTTCCAGCATACTGCTCCTCCATTCAAGGTGTACACATACCCTGAATTCGACTTGCTATCATCGACATCAGACTGAAAACTTGAGTCAGTGTAGCCTTCAACCTTAAGGCTATTACCTCCATATACTAGTAAAAGATCCTTAGTCCTTCTCAAGTACTTAAGGATACACTTTACTGCTTTCCAGTGCTCCAAGCCTGGATCCGCCTGATACCTGCTCGTGACACTCAGAGCATGCGCTATATCAGGCCTAGTACATAGCATGGCATACATGATAGACCCTATTGCTGAGGCATAAGGTATCATATCCATGTTCGCCCTTTCTTCTGGAGTCTTTGGGGACATACTCGTAGAAAGCGATATCCCATGTCTCATCGGTATGAGACCTCTTTTGGAATTTTCCATGCCAAACCTTTTGACAATAGTTTCTATGTACCTGGACTGGGACAAGCCAAGCATCCTTTTGGATCTATCTCTATAGATTCTAATCCCCAAGATATAAGATGCTTCTCCTAAGTCCTTCATGGAGAAGTGTCTAGATAACCAAGCCTTTATTGTGGATAGCATTCCTATGTCATTCCCAATGATGAGGATGTCATCCACATATAACACCAAAAAGCTAATAGCGCTCCCACTTACCTTTCTGTATACACAAGGCTCATCTTCGTTCTTAACGAAGTCATAAGATCTGATTGCCTCATCAAATCTTATGTTCCAACTTCGGGAAGCTTGCTTTAGTCCATAAATGGATCTAAGCAACCTACACACCTTATCTGGGCAGTTCTTGGACACGAATCCCTCAGGTTGCATCATATACACCTCCTCCTCCAGGTTCCCGTTGAGGAATGTGGTTTTCACATCCATCTGCCAGATCTCATAATCATAGTGTGCTGCAATAGCCAATAGAATTCTGATGGATTTTAGCATTGCTACGGGTGAGAAAGTTTCGTCGTAGTCAACACCTTGCCTTTGACGATACCCCTTAGCCACTAGCCTTGCTTTATAGGTCTCTACCTTTCCATCTACTCCGATCTTTTTCTTAAAGATCCACTTGCAACCGATGGGTACAATACCTTCGGGTGCATCAACTAGGTTCCAAACCTTATTGGAGTACATAGAATCCATCTCAGAATTCATGGCTTCTTTCCACTTCCCGGAGTCTATACTCATAATAGTCTCCTCGTAGGTCTGAGGATCAATATCCTCTACATCCTCTGCTCTAATATGTCCCACATATCTCTCAGGAGGATGGGATACTCTATCAGACCTGCGTAAAGTTGAAACTTGTGTATTAGATACCTGAACAGACTCGGGCTGTAGAGTGGTGCTTGAGCTTGGTTCCCTAACTTCGCTCAACTCTATCATTCTCCCACTGTCTCCGCCAAGAATGTGTTCCTTCTCAAGGAACACTGCTCTCTTAGCTACAAAGACCTTTTGGTCCTCGAGATGATAGAAATAATACCCACAAGTTTCCTTGGGGTATCCCACAAATTTACATCGCCCTGTCCTTGATTCTAACTTATCGGAGTTGTGTCTTTTAACATGGGCAGAGCAGCCCCAAATCTTAACTACTTTAAGATCAGGCTTCTTCCCTTTCCATATCTCATATGGTGTAGACACCACCGACTTAGTTGGAACTCTGTTCAGAAGGTAAGCTGCGGTTTCTAGGGCATATCCCCAGAATGAGATGGGTAGGTCAGCGAAACTCATCATGGACCGTACCATATCTAATAATGTACGATTTCTCCTTTCAGAGACACCATTGAGCTGAGGTGTATAAGGAGGTGTCCATTGGGATAATATCCCATGGTCCTTGAGGAAGTGAGTAAACTCTGTACTTAAGTACTCACCTCCTCGATCTGATCGAAGAGTTTTGATACTCTTTCCAGTCTGGTTCTCCACCTCATTCTTATACTCTCTGAATTTCTCAAAAGCCTCGGACTTGTACTTCATTAAGTACACATATCCATACCTTGAGAAATCATCAGTAAATGTAATGAAGTAGGAGTAACCTCCAATGGCATAAGTTGACATGGGTCCACATACATCACTATGTATGAGTTCCAACAACTCAGTGGCTCTCTCTCCAGTTCCACTAAATGGAGAGTTGGTCAATTTTCCACGAATGCAAAGTTCACAAGTTGCATATGACACGTAGTCGAATGGATCTAGATATCCATCATTTATCAACTTTTGAATCCTTCTTTCATGGATGTGACCTAGCCTACAATGCCATAGGTATGCACTGTTCAACTCATCTTGTTTCCTTTTGGACACATTTACATTCATGATATGTGGAGTGGTGTCTAACATAAATAAACCATTATGCAATGTTCCTTTCGTGATGATCTTATCATCTAATAATATCGAACAACCATTGTTCTCAAAAACAAATTTATATCCACTAACTGTTAAACATGAAATGGAGATAATGTTTTTGATAATAGAAGGAACAAAATAACATGCATCTAATGCAATAAAAGCTCCACTAGGCAGATGTAGGGCGACCTCGCCAACAGCTAATACAGCAACTTTTGCTCCATTACCCATCTTGAGGTCCATCTCGCCTCTCTCTAGTCTCCTAGGCCTTGCCAGAACCTGCAACGAATTGCATATATGATAAGCACTACCGGTATCCAATACCCATGTGTTATCATAAGAGTCTGACAAATAGAGACTGATCATGAATGTACTTGAAGCTTTATCAAGCTTTTGTTTCGCCCTTTCTACAAGGTACTCTTTGCAGTTTCTCTTCCAATGCCCATCTTTACCACAGTGGAAGCACTGGCCTTTGTCCTTTGTTGGATCTTTCTTAGCAACCTTTGCTTTACCTTGTTTGCCCTTGCCCTTTCCCTTCTTATGGGACCTTTCTGCTTTCCTTTTCTTTCTGGTCTCACCAGTGTAGAGAACTGGCTTCTCTTTCTTAATAGTACTCTCTGCCTCCCTCAACATATTGAGGAGCTCTGGGAGAGTCACCTCAAGCTTGTTCATATTAAAGTTCATTATGAACTGTGAAAAGGAATCTGGTAGGGACTGAAGCACAATGTCCACACACAAGTTATCCTCTAGGACCATTCCTAGACCTGTGAGTTTCTCTATCCACTCAATCATCTTTAGGACATGGTTCTGAACCGGTGTCCCCTCAGTCATCCTAGCGCGGAAAAGGCTCTTGGATATCTCATATCGTTGAGTCCTTCCCTGTTCCTCAAACAATTTACGGACATGTAGGAGAATGGATCTGGCATCCATCTTTTCATGTTGTCTCTATAACTCTGGAGTCATAGAGCCCAACATATAGCACTGAGCAAGAGTGGAGTCATCAATGTACTTCACGTAGCGAGCGATCTCATCCTCGCTTGCCCCTTCTTCGGGCGTAGGCATCACTGTATCAAGGACGTACACGATTTTCTCCGCTGTGAGAACAATTCTCAAGTTACGGAGCCAATCCGTATAATTTGGACCAGTGAGGCGGTTGACATCAAGTATGCCACGTAAGGGATTTAAAAGCGACATTTTCTGAAAATAAAGATGTAGCAAAAATGAATAACATGCAGATTTTGCAAGAAATAAACTATCAAGATATGGACTTCTATCTTAATTTGCTCCCACTATTTTGCTAACGAGTCACGCGACACTCTCAGCACGTGAAACGGAAGTCTCCGGCAGACTTCTAGTGGGGATCAGGATCCAATCAGCGTCTTAGTGTAACCTCGAGGGACTCGACCAATCACACTAAGCCTAAAAGGTAGACAACTCTTGCCGATCACAACTCCTTGTGATTCCCGTCCTGTTCGGCCTCCGAATCACCATGGCCTCGAGGGACTCGACCAACCATGATGCTCGGTTAAGTCAACACCTTCGTTACAAGATGAGTCTGATTTGATGATATACCCTCGAGGGACTCGACCAAGCATATCATGCCCTCAGGTCACCGGTGACATCTCTATGTCGTAAGCAAGATAGCGAATCGCGATATAGGTGAGTCTCGAGGGACTCGACCAACTCAACCTACACCGGGATTCGGTTCCTACTCATAACGATGGAAGGCCACGTGGGTCAATCTAATTGCCTCACGTTTACCGACTTAATATTATCGAGAGATGTTTCTATGATTTGGTCTCCTAATATGACATGTCACACATATACATATTTAATATATATCTACATCGCATGCAAATATATATACATATCTAGTATGTGTATAAGCAATCACACCAGATGATCATGGACCACAACCTAATATGATTAGGCCCGAGCCAGTAGGCCTAATCACTCACATCAAGATCTATGTGTGCAACGGTGCATCTCCATGCCTTGTGATCGTCCATCTCGTCCTCGTCGGTTCCGTCGACATCTTGATGCATCTCCATGCATCACGATCGTCCGTCTCGTGGGTCCCGCTATGGCTTCCACGCTCCCGCTGCGCCTCCTCATGTGATTACAACTTAATCATAGGCACGCAGGCCCGACAATAAACGAGAAATATAATGGAGGTTCGCAGACCTCAATAATAATAATCACAAGTACACACATCACACGGTCCATGATCATCCGTCCACTCATCATACATCACATGTATAAATAATCATCATCATGTAGGACTACTAGATAATAATAAAAATAATAATCAACTAAACCTTTTAATTAATTAATATTTTCTGAAATCAGGGATATATAGGGAATTTCTCAATTCCTAAGGGTATTTTCGTAATTTGGACAAAAGACAAAAACTGGAATTTCTCAAATTCCGAGGGGCAAAACTGTCTTTTGCGCAGAAAACCCTAATACCCTTTCCCCTTTTCGCTGCTGCCGCCGCCGCCACCCTGCCGGCGGCGGCCTGTGCGGTGGGGCGAGGGCACTGCCCTCGCCTGCAGGCGGCACGCCCGCTGGCGGCGATGCCGCTGCGGGTGGGCGCCCTCTTCGGGCGCCGCTGCCTCCGCAGGCGGTGCTGTCCCGCCGGGCGGCCGCCCCTGTGGGGGGGGTTTCGCCCGCGGGAGCAGCGGCGGCAGGCGTCGCGCGTCGCTGCCCTGCGGCGGCAGGCGTCGCGCGTCGCTGCCCTGCGGCGGCAGGCGCCGCTTCCTTTCGGCGGTAGGCGCCGCTGCCCTGCGGCGCCTCTGCCCGTGGGTTGCCAGCCCCGCCGGCATCAAGCCTGCTGCAAGCAGGCCGCCGGCCGGCTGCTGCAGGCACAGCGCATGCGCATGCGCTGGCGCTGTGCTGCCTGGCTGCGGCTGCGGCTGCCGCTGCAGGTGGCTGCGGCTGCGGCTGCCGCTGCAGGTGGCTGCAGGCATGCAGATCGAGGGCAGCAACTGTTGTTGCCCTTCCTTGCTTTTGCGTCAACGATTTTGACGTCAAAATTCTTCCTAAACACAATACACGCAGTTCAAAACCAATCATTCGCACGAACAACCTGGCTCTGATACCACTGTTGGGAAATCATAGGGGGCGACATCATATGCGCAGCGGAAGAACAAGAAAACAAACATCCCCGATTCCCAAAAAGATGTTCATCGTCGTGCGAAGATTGGTGCGCAAAATCCGCAAAAACACAAAACTGCGTATAGAGATTGCGTTACCTAGGGAGATCGTATATCCCTGTTTCCTTGCAGATCCTTAGGAGAGGGTGAAGGAGGTCAAGCGTCCTCCTCTCTAGCGGTGATCCACACAGCAGGGTTGCGACGACGCTCCTCAAAACTCCAGGCCTACTCTGAGGTGGAGAGGGAGAGGAGAATAGGAAGGGCAAGCAAAGACTCTAGCCTATGAGGCTGTGAATCCCTCCTATTTATAGAGATCCCGTGTCAAAACCCTAATGGGTCCTTTCCCTAGTGGGTATTGGATCTGCATCCAATAAGACAAGGGCTCCGTCGGATATCTCATATCCGAACCTCTACTCATCGCAATGCCTACCATATGTGTGTGATCCTCTAGGCCCAATATCGAGCTGGCCGTGAGTCATACCTGTCAGAACTCCTTCTAACTAAGTGAATTATTATCTCTGTAATAATTCACTCGACTCATCGACTACGGAAGTACTAGGCCACTACGCCGTAGTCCCCAGACGATACAGGGGAATCCAATCCATTGGACCTGTCTGTCCTCAGTTACCATGTACCTATAGTCCCTCATCCATCTAATATCCCAGAGACCGTATATCGAGCATGGTGCTGTCAGACCCATACGGTTTCTACTCGAGTCTCGCTCTAATCGGATTCTCCCGGAGAACTCTTTCTCTCTCAACCCGAATGACCCTGGCCAGGGATTTGTCTGAGCAAGAACACATGGGATATTCCTCTCATGATACCGAGAGTGGATGATCCTCTATCGACACTCAATAGCCCTCGTAAGGTCGACTACCACTCCCAATGACCAGCTGTACTAGATCTGGGAACAGCCAAACCTATAAGTCTGGTATCAAAGAGTGGAGCACTCATACAGGACATCCTTGGTGTCTCAAGTCTAAGAACCAGATACACCACTAGGACTACGGAATTGTTGTCTGACAATAAGACATCATCAACCATCCAGCATTCCGTAAGCGGATCAATCAGTGAACTCATTCTCCAATGAGCACCTGTACTGTATCCCTATTGTCCCTACACGAGCAGCTATGAGACCAGCTGCATCCATCATATGGACGGGTATACAGCACACCAGTCTATCCGGTTATCACGATGTCCCTCTCGAGTAACCTATGACCGGGATTATTTAGGATATGTGTTTAAAGGTGAATCGATCTCATTATCGTGATCTCATCACGATCCGATTCCCATTGCACAAATCCAAGGACATCACAATATATATGCATTTATGCAATAGTTATAAAGTGATATATGCCAAAATATAATAAGCAAAAAGATTCTGTATCAAGTCACACGTGCCATCACTCACGTGATTGGCTTGCTGGGCACTTATGACTAGCAATTCGCACGAAGAAACTGATTTACGTCTAAATGCTGATTCGTAAATCACTTGATTAGGCGAGATGCAGTTTAAGCAAGGATATAAAGGCAGTTTGCAGTTATGATAGAAATCAAAACGTAAACGCAAACTGAAATATGATGATCGTACGAAAAATCATATTTACGTCTAAAAGCTGATTCGGAAAGTGCAAAGCTTGAAACCCGATCGTATATGCGCAGAAAGCAGTAAACTTTAGAGGAGGTTTGCAATAAAAATAAAATGCTCAAAGTAAATGCAAACTGAGATTTAGAGTGGTTCGATCAATTTTGACCTACTCCACTTTTGGCTTCCTCCACCGACGATGTCACCGACGTCAACTAGAGGCCTTCCTTAAATAGGCGAAGGCCAACCACCCTTTTACAGTTTCACTCCTTTTGACGGGCTTAGGAGACAACCCTGATAGAATTTTCTCTCCTCTCTTTATAGCTCAGAACTTGGAAGAAAAGAGGGAGAAGAACTTTTGGCCTTTACAATAATTTTGAGCTCTAAAAATCATAGAACAAGATCAGGATTTCGGTGTTAGTTCAGTGCCCTTTTAGTGCTGAATGGGTGGGGTATTTATAGGCCCCAACCCAGTTCAAATTTGGAGCTCAAAACTATCAATTCCCGGAATTCCATGATCAGGCGGTTGCACCTTCTGACTGGAGCGGTTGCACCGCCTAGCAGAGCTCGAAGACTGAGCCTCTGGGTGATGCCACTTCCTGTCAGGGGCGGTCTCCTGCCAGAGCTCGAAGACTGAGCTCAGGCGGTGCAACCTCCTGACTGAGGCGGTTGCACCGCTCAGCCAGTGCTCGGAGACCGAGCCCAAGCGGTGCCACCTCCTGTCAGGGGAGGTTGCACTGCCTAGTCTCGCTCGGAGACTGAGCCCAGGCGGTGCCATCGCCTGGCTAGAGCGATTGCATCTCCCAGTCTCACTCGGAGACTGAGCCCAGGCGGTGCAACCTCCTGCTGTGGGCGGTTCAACCGCTTGGCAAAAATCAGGGTACGAATGGGTTGATCCATTCGGCCCAATTTGGGTTTTTCAGGGGCCCAATTGCCCCAAGATTAAGTTAATGGGATCACCTCCCATTTCCAACTTAATCATTGTGCTAACTACGATATTCCCTAAGACATTTACTACAACTTGCTCCGGTGCGTCAATCGCTTCTTCCGGCAAACTTCCGATGAACCCTCGGTGATACTCCTGCGGACTTCCGACAAACTCCTGGACATTCGACGATCCACTTGGCGAGTTCTGACAAGCTTCTTTGGCAAGCTCATGGACTTCTTGGATTTGTTCCCGCAGAACCTCCGACGATTGTCCGAACTTCTGTCGAACTCTCGAACTCCCAACGTGATCATTGTCTTGACTCCGGTGCAACTCCTGCTGCATGTCTTTTTTCCATTGTAGTTAATCCTGCACACTTAAAACAAAACTTCGATCAAGACAATCAATCCTAAGCAATTAACCAAGTTGTCCGGAATGTCATTGGTCCCTCGACGCTTTGTCCGATTCTTCGGCGCATCGTCCTCTCCTGCAGCCTATTGCCCAATCGGTCAGTTGACTCCGCAACTCCGATATCCTTGGCACAATACCTGCTCTTTTTGGCCCGATGCCTGAGTCCACGGCCCGAAGCCTTCTGTCGATACATCGACCGATCCACCGGCCCGACATCCAATCTCTTGACATGTTCCTCCGGCACAACATGATTTTCTTGCTTTAATTGTCTCATCCTGATCGAAGCATCCCGCGTCACTCAAAATGCAGATTAAATCATAAACATATATCAAGTAGTTTCATCATCAAAATACGAGATTTAATAATCTCCCCCTTTTTGATGATGACAACCACTTGATGACAGAGTTAAACTTAACTCCCGGAGTTTAAACAAACTCCCCCTATCAATATGCCATATTGGTAGAATCTTGAATTCACACTGAATTCAAGTCATTGCAATATTCATCATGAATACTTACAACACGTCATCATGAACTTATGCATAAACTTATACATAACATCATACTTCTCCCCCTTTGTCATCAACAACATAATATCAGTAAACTTATTGCATGAAAAACATTCTTGTATTTGGAATATTAGTTTAACTTATTGCATGAAAAACATAATATCAAGTATTATCATCATACAATTTTGAAGCTAGAAAATTCAGCAAATGTTACATCATGCTTAGAACATTGAATCTATCAAGTTTTAGATATGCAAGGTTTACAGCATACAAGATAGCACTTTTAGAACATGCAAGCAAGCAATGTTACAACATTTTAGAACTTGCAGGCTAGCAATTTAGAGATGTTCAAGAAGGCAACTCTCGCTTCTTGAAATATGCAAGTTGCAAGCTAGCAAATTTTTGCTTCCTTTGCAATGAGCTCGCAATTTTGCTTCCATTGCAAGGTGTAAGTTTAGCATGTTTAATTTTCTTGAGATAGCAACTATTTGCTTCTCTTTATACTACAAGCTAGCAATTTTTATGATATGCAAGTTTTGCTTCTTGAGATAGGCAAGATAGCACGTTTGCAATTTTTGTTTGGCAAGCTTGTGATGTTCAAGATAACAAGCTCTTTCTTCTCTTTTGAGAAGTGTCATTTTTGCTTTCTTTGCAAAGTGCAAGCTAGCAAAATGCCAAACTAGCAAGAGATAATGTTTTACATGAGGCAAGCAAACAATTTGGCAGGTGTTACATTTGCATCTTCTCTTTAGATGTGCAAGAAAATAAACAAGTTTTTACATTTTCTTGACATTTCAAGCTAGCAATTATCGGTGATGTTCAAGATAGTAATTTCTTCTCTTGTGTAATTTTTGCCTTTTTCTTGAATTGTGCTAGCAATCTATCTCCCCCTTTGTCATTGTCAAAAAGAAGGGAAAAACCTTTACATCAATTTCTAAATCATGACAAAGGTAAGTAATCATTCTTATTTGTGCATCATTATAGTTTTAATGCATAAATTCATTAACATTTCATTTTTTATGCACGATACCGAAAAATCAATCATCATTATGAGCATATCAAACATGATATTCAAGCATTCATGATATATCATTTTGGCAACATGATCATAGCTATTCAAATGATGGTATCTAAATGTCAAAATTCATTACATCCTATCATGCATGATCGAAACTTCTTATTTGTATACATCAAAACAAATTAATGAATATTTCATGTATTCTTATCATCACATAAGGAATATCAAGAAGAATTATTAGGTGATGAGATAAACATTTCATGAATACAAGGAATTGCATAAAAATCATATCATAAGTGTTTCATGTATTCATATTATCACATGAAGCATACAAGACAACAATGCAAAGAAATCATGTCATGAAGAATATCAATGTGAAAATTCAGCAAAGATCACATGATACAATCGCAAAGCATGATATAATTATGCGATATATCATGAGATGATAATTTATCATATCAATGAAAGATATCAATGAGGATCAATTCATGAATACCAAAGATATGATTCATGGTTCATTAAAATTCTTCTTAACAAGTTCACGATCAAGATTCATATAATTCTTAATAAAGCAAATTGATGTACAATCATCACACAAGACATATAAGACAAAGAAATCTTGTTATTTCTATATTATGAAATATATGATATCAAGGCTCATGATTCATTTGAAAAGATATAGCACAAAAAAGCAACTTGAAACATTCTTATCAAGATCACATTTTAAAATATTCCAAGTATCAAGATATCAATATGACACTTCATTGAATTCTGAGAAATCAAAAGACAAGTTACACTTCATTTGAAGAATTCCTTTTTGATAAATGTAGGGAGCATAATGAACGATCTTGATTTACAAAGAACTTCATATTATAATTATCAAGATCATGATTTTAATAATTATTTTCTTTAGCAAAGAATCACAAAAGCACTTTATTTTTGCATAAGAAATCTCATTGTATTATGATTTATAAATTCTTTCTCTACACATGAATCATAGGAGATATGTATGTGAAACAAATCTTTGCAAGTAAAAATACTATCATTCATATTTCAAGATGGAATTTATAAGCAGGAATCATTTCATCAAATCCATTTCAGAAAAATATTTTTCATATAATAAGTGTATGAGAAAATCTGATTGTTAGGATACCAATTGTTAAGCGAATCCGAAAATGAAATTAACACTTCATGCATTCGGACAAGATTTTGCTATAGATTTTCAAGTTCAATCATGAAGATAAAACATGCTCATGATCATAAAAATTTATGTATCCAAAACACATAATTTCCAACATGTTATTAAGGCATGTAATAGTGTAAAATCATCATGGCAATTAAGTGATTTGAACATTGAATCAAGAAAGTCTGAAAAATAATCTTAACAAGTTCATGCATTCGAGCACATTTTTGCCATAGTTTTTCAAATACACTCATGAAAATAACACATGCTTATCATCAGCTTAAAATCTCATGCATAAAATTGTTAATCAAAATATTTAATTTCATCATTATGAATTTCTTCAAATTAAACATGAATTTTTTTTTAATCAAAATCGAGAAATAACAATGGAAATCAGCGTAATACACATTATTACTTCTTAACCATGATTTCATATTTTCAATGAAGATCATTTTATTTGTTTATCATGAAATATGCAATATTATCATTTTCGAAAATACTTAGCATGATCATAATTTTTTTTTTAAAACATGTAATTTTTAAGAAAATTAATTCTAAACTAAAAGAGAAAATACATCATGAAAGCATCAAGTAATTTCAAAATAAATTAGGGGGATTTCGATTACCTCATCATTGAAAGCGATTAAGGCGTAGTTTGCCACCTCGCCTTTCTTGATTTTCTCCTCGTCTTCGAAGGAGCTCGATTCATCCCACTTTGTGTTCTTCTTCTTTGGCCTCTTCCTTCATTCAAGTTTATTGTTTATTTTAGATTTTTGTTTAATAAACTTATTAACATTTAGTGTTCGAAGTTTAAGTTCATCATTGTCCTCATCACTTGAGTCATCGCTCAAGTGGTATTCATTTGTCCGGAATTCCAAATCCTTCCTATTCTTTGGAAGGTGATTTTGTTCATCATGTTCATCATGTGCATTGTGCACCATTTCATATGTTATCAACAAACCAATTAGTTCTTCAAGTGGTAAGTTGTTTAGGTTTTTAGCTTCTTGTATTGCAGTTACTTTTGAATCCCACTTTTTAGAAAGAGAATGCAAAATCTTGTTTACGAGTTCAAAATCCGAAAAATATTTTCCAAGAGCTCTTAAACTATTAATGACATCCGTGAAATGGGTGTACATGTCGCCTATAGTCTCGCTTGGTTGCATTCGAAAAAGCTCAAAGTCATGCAATAAAATGTTAACTTTCGAGTCTTTGACTCTACTAGTTCCCTCGTGCGTGATTTCAAGTGTTCGCCAAATATCAAAAGCTGTTTCTCACGTTGAAATCCGATTGAACTCAGTTTTGTCCAAAGCGCAAAATAAGGCATTCATAGACTTTGCGTTTAAAGAAAAATACTTCTTCTCCAAATCCGACCATTCGTTCATCGGTTTAGAGGGAAGTTGAAAATTGTTTTCAACGATATTCCATAAATCCAAATTCATAGAAATCAAGAAAACTCTCATTCGAGTTTTCCAATAAGTGTAGTCCAATCTGTTAAACAACGGTGGACGAAAAATCGATAAGCCCTCTAGAAAGCCATGAAGAGCCATTTCTCTCAGGTGTAAATCCGAAATGAGAAATACCGGGCTCTGATACCAATTGTTAGGATCAAGAACACTAAGAGGGGGGGGGGGGGTGAATTAGTGCAGCGGAAAACCTTTTACGATAAAAACTGCGTTCGTTCGTTAAAAGTGATTTCGGTAAGAAAGCCGATTCGTAAATCACTTTAACGTTTGTTTAAGTGAGATGCAGGAAAGATATAAATGCAGTTTGTAGATATGATTCAAGTCCGATAGTAGGCGCAGGAGACAACACTTAAAGAATTTTCTCTCCTCTCTTTACAGCTCAGAACTTGGAAGAAAAGAGGGAGAAGAACTTTTGGCCTTTACAACAATTTTGAGCTCTAAAAATCACAGAACAAGATTAGGATTTCGGTGTTAGTTCAGTGCCCTTTCAGTGTTGAATGGGTGGGGTTTTATAGGCCCCAACCCAGTTCAAATTTGGAGCACAAAACGGTCAATTCTCGGAATTCCGGGATCAGGTGGTTGCACCTCCTGACTGTAGCGGTTGCACCGCTTAGCAGAGCTCGAAGACTGAGCCTTTGGGCGGTGCCACCTCCTGTCAAGGGTGGTTGCACCTCTTGCCAGAGCTCGAATACTGAGCTCAGGCGGTGCAACCTCCTGACTGAGGCGGTTGCACCGCTCAGCCAGTGCTCGGAGACCGAGCCCAGGCGGTGCCACCTCCTATCAAGGGCGGTTGCATTGCCCAATCTCGCTCGGAGACTGAGCCAAGCGGTGCCACCGCCTAGCTGGAGCGGTTGCACCTCCCAGTCTCGCTCGGAGACTGAGCCCAGGCGGTGCAACCTCCAGCCTTGGGCGGTTCAACCGCCTGGCAGAAATCAGGGTCCGAATGGGTTGATCCATTCGGCCCAATTTGGGTTTTTTAGGGGCCCAATTGCCCCAAGATTAAGTTAATGGGATCTGTTGAATCTCAGATTTTGATGATATAATCAATTGGTGGGTTAATTGATCTAATCCATATTATTGAGTTAAGTGTGTAGGATTAACTACAATAACCAGAAAACATAAAGCAAGGATACCGGAGTCGAGCTCGATGGACGTTTAAGAGACCGAAGAATCATCGGAGATGCTACCGGAACCATCCGAGAAGAAATCGGGAACGTGTCAGAAGTTCGCCGAAGAAATCGTCGAAGGCTCGCGGAGATCACCAAGAAGGCTCGGCTACTCGTTAAAGTCATCACAAAGATTGGGAGCTTGAAGGGAGTCCGTCGAAAGAAGTTCGTCGGAAAGCTCGCCGGAACAAGACTCGACGTTCGCGATTAAAAAACTTGCTTAGGATGTTTTTTTTGTGTTATGTAGTTCACTTGTAATTAGGATTAGGATTAAGAGATAATCCTATATCCTGGTTAGGGGCCAACTGGGCCCAAAGTCAGATTTGGTTTGGGCTAAAATTAAGCCAAACAAATGAATTGGAGAGCCAGGCGGTGGCACCGCCTGGTTGGGCGGTGACACCTCCTTGGCTGGGCGGTTGCACCGTCCAGCACCCGAGCGCTGGGCGGTGGTACCGCCTGGCTAGGCGGTGGAACCACCAGCACCGGGAACCCTAAGAGAATTCAAATTTTGGAGCCCAAAATTTGAATCCTCTTGAGGCCAGTAAATACCCCTCAAATCTCAGCTGAGGTTACAACTTTTGAGAAGCATTTTGATTGAGAGAAAAGTCTTAGAAAGTCTTAGCAAGTCTTGTTTTCAATTTGCTAGAGAGTTCTCCTCCTTCTTTCTTATTGAAAATTTGTAAGAGGTTGAGCTGCTTGTAAAAGGTTGTAAGAGGGGTGTTTACCCTTCCATTTCAAGAGACTTGCTAGTGGAAGGTGGGAGCCTCATCAAAGAGGGGCCTCGCAAGTGGAGTAGGTCATTTGACCGAACCACTCTAAAAATCGGCGTAATCTCTGGTTTGCTTTTTATTATTGTCATTTACATTACTGCAAATCTTCTTACTGCTTTAGTTCCTTATTACTCTTGCTGCGCAACTTTAAGAATACGCCTTTAAGTTAAATTTCTCAAGTTTCGTCCTTAACGTACGAAAGATTTTGATTAAAATCGAAGTTTTAATCCGCTGCACTAATTCACCCCCCTCCCCTCTTAGTGCCGCTCCGATCCTAACAAGTGGTATCAGAGCAAGGTTATCTCTCATATTTGGTTTAATACCCAAGAGAGATGGCTTACTCCGGCATGCAAGAGGGCTATTCTATTGCACGACCACCTTTGTTTAATGGGTCGGATTACACATATTGGAAGACTTGCATGAGAATCTTCCTCATTTCTATGGACTTTGAGCTTTGGTCTATTGTCGAGAATGGATTTCAAAAATCTTCTCTTCCGATGAGCGAATGGGATGAATCGGAGAAGAAGGTTTTTGCTTTAAATGCAAAGGCTATGAATGCCTTGTTTTGTGCACTAGACAAAAACAAATTTAATCGTGTTTCAATGTGTGTTTCGGCTTTTGATATTTGGAGAACTCTTGAGGTCACTCATGAAGGCACTAGTCGAGTGAAAGAGTCCAAAATCAACATCCTTGTGCACTCTTACGAACTTTTCCGAATGAAACCAAGTGAGTCCATTGGAGACATGTACACCCGGTTTACGGATGTCATCAATGGACTCAAAGCTCTTGGTAAAGATTTTACTAACTTTGAACTAGTAACTAAAATCTTAAGATCCCTCCCTAAAAGTTGGGATCCAAAAGTTACGGCCATTCAAGAGGCCAAAGACCTTAAAGCATTCCCTCTTGAAGAACTCATTGGGTCTCTAATGACCTACGAAATGACATGTTAAGCTCATGACGAGCTCGAGAACCCCCTTCCAAAGAACAGGAAGGATATGGTACTCAAATCACAAGAAGACCACTTGAAAGGAACATCAAGTGATGAGGACAGTGACAATGACATTGCACTTTTGACTCAAAAATTTAAAAAATATTTAAGAAAGAACAGATTTAAAAATAATACAAAAAATAAATTTGAACAAAAGAAGGACCAAGTGATTTGCTATGAATGCAAAAAATCGGGACACTATAAGAACGATTGTCCTCAAGCCAAAAAGAGAATATCAAAGAAGAAGGCATTCAAGGCAACGTGGGATGATTCAAGCGCATCCGAAGAAGAGGAGTCCAACACCGAGCAAGTTGCTCATTACGCGCTAATGGCGTTAGGAGAAGAGGTATGTGATTTATTTAATGAAGATTTATCTTTTGAAGAACTATCTATCGCTTTTCATGAATTATTTGATGAATGTAGAACTGTTAGCAAGAAGTTAAGTATCTTAAAGAAAGAGCATGCTTTGCTACAAGATAAGTTTGATAGTCTTCAAACTCCTCCATGCTCTAAGTGTGAGCACTTAGAAGCAATAAAAAATGAAAATTTGCTTCTTAAGGAAACCTTAAACAAGTTTAAGGTTGGTAGCAAAGGATTAGATATGATCCTTGCACACAAGGGTCACATCGCAAATAGAAATGGAATTGGATTTGTAAAAGGATTACATCAAAATCCTACCACTTTCATAAAAGGACCTACATTACATGTTTCCTCTTATATGAAATGCAACTTTTGTTGCAAATCCGGACATATTGCCTACAAATGCCCATTTAGGAAAATTAGTTCACAAAAATTAATATGGGTTCCTAAAGGAACTATAAAGAATTCAATCATAAATAACAAAGTTAGTGGGTCAATTTTTGAGGCACCCAAAATCAAATGGGTACCTAAAAATCATCCTCTTTTGTAGACAAACCCACAAGCTAGGAGCAAGAGATGGTATCTCGATAGTGGATGCTCAAGACATATGACTGGAGATCCATCTCATTTCTCTATGCTCACTAGCAAAGAAGAAGGGTACGTTACCTTCGGAGACAACAACAAGGGCAAAATCATTGGCAAGGGAACTATTGGTAACAAATTTAATTTTTCCATTGATGATGTCTTACTAGTTGATGGATTGAAACATAATCTCTTGAGTATTAGTCAACTATGCGATAAAGGTTACATCGTTAGATTTGAATCAAATATGTGCATTATTGAAAAACCAAATCATAACATGACTATGAATACTTTAAAACAAAATAATGTCTATACCATCAATCTTGATGAACTAAGTAATGAAATGTGCTTCTCCGCCGTAAATGATGATGCTTGGTTTTGGCATAGGAGATTAGGCCATGCAAGCATGAAAACAATATCTAAGATCTCATCTCAAGAATTAGTACGAGGAATTCCAAATATAAAGTTTATTAAGGACAAAGTATACGATGCATGTCAACTAGGCAAACAAATAAAAACAAGCTTCAAACCAAAAAATCAAATTAGCACTACTAGACCATTACAATTGATCCATTTGGACTTATTTGGACCAATTGATACAACAAGTCTAGGTGGAAGCAAATATGCTTTTGTGATTGTGGATGACTACTCTAGATACACTTGGACCTATTTCTTAGCTCACAAAAGTGATTGCTTCAAGTGTTTCTCTAAATTTTGTAAACTCACTCAAAACGAAAAAGGCTTCATGATTTCATCAATTCGGAGTGATCACGGTGGTGAATTCCAAAACCGTGACTTTCAAAATTTTTGCGAAAGTAATGGGTACAATCACAACTTCTCAACTCCAAGAAATCCTCAACAAAATGGAGTAGTTGAAAGGAAAAATAGAAACCTATAAGAAATGGCAAGATCTATGTTGAATGAACATAGTTTACCTAAGTACTTTTGGGCCGAAGCCATAAATACGGCTTGCTACATCATGAATAGTGTCCTAATAAGACCATCCTTATCCAAAACTCCCTATGAATTATGGAATAACAAAAAACCAAATATCTCCTATTTTAAAGTTTTTGGTTGTAAATGCTTTATTTTAAATGAAAGGGATGCTTTAGGAAAATTTGATGCTAAATCCGATGAAGGCATCTTTCTTGGTTACTCTTCCGTTTCTAAAGCTTTTCGGGTTTTTAATAAAAGAACTTTAGTAATTGAAGAGTCTATTCATGTAGTTTTTAATGAAATTTCCGATTTAAAGAAAAATGATTTTGATGATGATCTTGGTTTTGATAATTTGAATTTAAATGAACCCTCTCCTCAAAATAGCCATTTGAATGCATCTTCTTCCGAAATTTCTTTACCAAAAGAATGGAAGTATGTAGATGCTCATCCAAAAGAGCAAATTATAGGAGATACATCAAAAGGGGTTCAAACTCGTTCTTCTTTCAAAAATTTCTGTGCTAACGCCGCTTTCCTTTCTCAAATTGAACCTAAATGCATTGACGAAGCCTTAAAAGATGATTTTTGGATCATTGCAATGCAAGAAGAATTGAACCAATTTGAGAGGAATGAGATATGGAAGCTTGTTCCTAGACCAAGTGACCACTTAGTCATAGGTACTAAGTGGGTCTTTAGAAACAAGCAAGACGAAAATGGTATCGTGGTTAGAAACAAGGCTAGATTAGTGGCCAAAGGTTTCAATCAAGAAGAAGATATCGATTACGAAGAAACCTTCGCTCCCGTGGCTCGATTAGAAGCCATAAGGATGCTCCTTGCCTATGCTAGTAGTAATAATTTTAAACTATTTCAAATGGATGTTAAAAGTGCTTTCTTGAATGGTTTTATTTCCGAAGAAGTATTTATCGAACAACCTCCCGGATTTGAAAATTCTCTTCTTCCTAATCATGTATTCAAATTGACTAAAGCTCTCTATGGCTTAAAACAAGCTCCTAGAGCTTGGTATGAAAGGCTTAGTTCCTTTCTTATTTTAAATAATTTTACCAAAGGCAAGGTTGATACTACATTGTTTATTAAATATTTTGAAAATAATTTTCTTATTGTGCAAATTTATGTTGATGATATTGTGTTTGGCTCTTCGGATGAATCACTATGTGAATCATTTGCCAAATGTATGAGTCTTGAATTTGAAATGAGTTTAATGGGTGAATTAACTTTCTTTTTTGGATTACAAATCAAACAACTTAGTGATGGTATATTTCTTAACCAATCTAAATATACATTAGAATTGTTAAAACGATTTAACATGGATAATTCAAAAGCAATAAACACCCCTATGAGTACTGCGACTAAGTTAGATATGGTTGAAAATGGTGAAAGTTTCGATCAAAAAACATATAGGGGAATGATAGGTAGTCTACTCTACCTCACTGCGACTAGACCGGATATTATGTTTAGTGTAGGACTTTGCGCTAGGTTTCAATCTAATCCTAAATTATCTCATCTTAAGAGTGTTAAAAGAATATTTAGGTATCTTAAAGGAACTCCAAATTTAGGATTGTGGTATCCAAAATCTGAAAAATTCGATCTAATAGCTTATGCAGATGCCGATTTTGGCGGATGCAGGATAGATAGAAAAAGTACATCCGGAACATGCCAATTTTTAGGACATGCACTTGTTTCTTGGACTTCCAAGAAACAAAATTCAGTTGCACTATCTACGGCGGAAGCCGAATACATTGCTGCAAGTGCATGTTGTGCACAAGTAATTTGGATGAAAAATACATTAGAAGACTATGGAATTCACCTTGAAAATATTCCCATAAAATGCGATAATACTAGTGCCATATGCCTTACTAAAAATCCAATTCAGCACTCTAGAACTAAGCACATCGACGTTAGGCATCATTTCATACGCAATCATGTTCTTAACAATGATATTGTTCTAGAATTCATTGACACAAAGCATCAATTAGCAGATATATTTACAAAAGCTTTGAATGAAGACCAATTTGAATTCATCCGAAGGGAATTAGGCATGCTAAATTGTCCCTAAAATGAACTTCACAAAAAGGACTCGTTCTTTTCCCTTCGTTTATGAATTTGAATTCTTCCTTCTTCTTCAATTCAAAATGATCCATTAAAGTATAAATTATGATCTTGAGGGAAGAAACTAAACAAAAGGAAGGAAGGAAATTTTTTTTTTTTCTTCTTTCCTCCGCGTGATGCCAGCGGTGGCACCGCCAAATCCGGCGGTTGCACCGACTGGCGCTCGGGCGCCAAGCGGTGACACCGACCAGTTTGGCGGTGACACCGACCGAGTCACCCTTTTAACCCGAGGGGTTAGGGCCGGCGGTGACACCGCCCCCAACCCAAAGAAAGACCTCTCAAAAACCCTCTCCCATTCCCTCTAACCCTCATTCTAACTCTTAGAAACATTGGAGAAGGATTCTTGGTGGTCCAAGCTTTCCATCTCTCAACATAATCTCCACAAGGTAACACTTGAAATCCCTCTTTTCTTTTCTCTTTCTCTTGCTTATTTTTCACAGTTTCATCATCATGTTGTCTAGAAAATGGCTCCTAAGAGATCAAAAGGAATAAGGATTGAAGGAGATTCATATAACCATGACCTTTTTAGATCAAAAGAGGTAGCCCTTAGCTTTCCAAAATTTGAAACACGATGTGTCAATAAGGGAAAATACGTTGATTTGGATGAACTAGAGGACTTAGAACCCATTAGGTGGTTTGCACACCTAGAAGCTCTACCTCTACTACAAATAGATGAACCAATCTATCCACGGTTAGTGAGATTGTTCTATGCCAACCTATATGAAGTCAATGATAGCCTAAGCACTTACATTCTAGGAACACCCATTAGAATATTTGACAGCACCATTTGTGAGCTAATTGGCATAACTGAAAAAGATAGGGGATGCTATTTTAAAGGTAAATGGGACGTCAAAAAAATAGGAGCAACCTATTCCGAAGCCGTGAAAACAATTTTTGCAAATCCAAACCTTGACTTCCTACCCAAGAGCTGTGAACACTTACTGCCTTTCAACTCTAAAATTCTTCATCACATTATTACAAGCATCATATTCCCCAAACAATTTCATCTTGACGAAATAAGTCAAATAGAGATAGGAACCATGTATTGGATTATGACCGGTCAGCATAATTGTTTTGGGTACTTGATTCGCCAACACATGCAGGATATTATGACTAAAGATACTATATTGCCATATGGGAGGTTAATCACTAGAATTCTTCATGCCTATGACATTTGCATTCCACCCGATGAAGAATCTATTCAAAATGATCGATATAACATAATAAATAAAAACCTGCTGAAAAAACTTAGGTGCACTTTTAGCAATGACATATGGGTTAGGCAGCCTAGAAGGACGGATCCAATTCCTCCACCAATAGAACAACCCGAAACACCAATTCTTATGGGAAATGAATCTCCTCCTCCTAGTCCCTTTGGCGCAGCACCTTCAGCTCCTGTTTCCTCCTCTGAAGATATCATTATGACGGAGCTATCTCAAATCAAATCACAGCAAGAACAAATTCAGAATCAACAAGTTGAAATTTTGAAGACACTACGACAGATGAATGAAAAAATAGATATCATGTATCAGCACTGTGGATTACCTCCTAAGGATTAAATTGATGTATCTTTTTATTCTGTTCTGTTTGCTTTTAAAAACAAGTTCAAGTTTGTCATCGATTGAACGATAACTGATCTTTCCTTTTAGATAACTACTGTCTTAATCTGCATAGATGATGATGTCTTTTGGATAAACTATTTCTGGCAAATTTGAATGATGAACTTTGATAAATGCTAAACCTTTTTCTATGATCATCAATTAGCTGGCTTGTCTCTTTTTGTTGATGACAAAGGGGGAGAAGTGATGACTTACACCAGAACGATAGCATGACTAATATGAATTACAAAAACTTATGTGATATGAATGTCTTATATGACATGCAAATCCTTGAAAATATCACAAGATTGATATCATGAAATTTATATTGAAAATCTTTATCTTCAGTGTGATATGAATGTCTTATATGACTTGCAAATCCTTGAAAATATCACAAGATTGATATCATGAAATTTATATTGAAAATCTTTATCTTTTGTCGTAGCAAAATTCGTCCCGTATCATTTAACTTATGATTTTCATCGAAGTTTCGTACTTACTATTGTTTAATGAGGATAACGATAAGTTCTACGATTAGAACTTATCGGGTTATGCTTGAATCCAATGGGATGGAATTCAAGTGTTTTTTATCTTCTCATAATATGGCATATAGATAGGGGGAGTTATGTTTAACTCCATCATCAATTGATTGTCATCATCAAAAAGGGGGAGATTGTTGAATCTCGGATTTTGATGATATAATCAATTGGTGGGTTAATTGATCTAATCCATATTATTGAGTTAAGTGTGTAGGATTAACTACGATAACCAGAAAACATAAAGCAAGGATACCGGAGTCGAGCTCGATGGACGTTTAAGAGACCGAAGAATCATCGGAGATGCTGCCGGAACCATCCGAGAAGAAATCGGGAACGTGTCGGAAGTTCGCCGAAGAAATCGTCGGAGGCTCACGGAGATCACCAAGAAGGCTCGGCTACTCGTTAAAGTCATCACAAAGATTGGGAGCTTGCAGGGAGTCCGTCGGAAGAAGTTCGTCGGAAAGCTCGCCGGAACAAGACTCGACGTTCGCGGTTAAAAAACTTGCTTAGGATGTTTTTTTTGTATTATGTAGTTCACCTGTAATTAGGATTAGGATTAAGAGATAATCCTATATCCTGGTTAGGGGCCAACTGGGCCCAAAGTCAGATTTGGTTTGGGCTAAAATTAAGCCAAACAAATGAATTGGAGAGCCAAGCGGTGGCACCGCCTGGCTGGGCGGTGACACCTCCTTGGCTGGGCGGTTGCACCGTCCAGCACCCGAGCGCTGGGCGATGGCACCGCCTGGCTAGGCGGTGGAACCACCGGCACCGGGAACCCTAAGAGAATTCAAATTTTGGAGCCCAAAATTTGAATCCTCTTGAGGCCTATAAATACCCCTCAAATCTCAGCTGAGGTTACAACTTTTGAGAAGCATTTTGATTGAGAGAAAAGTCTTAGAAAGTCTTAGCAAGTCTTGTTTTCAATTTGCTAGAGAGTTCTCCTCCTTCTTTCTTATTGAAAATTAGTAAGAGGTTGAGCTGCTTGTAAAAGGTTGTAAGAGGGGTGTTTACCCTTTCATTTCAAGAGACTTTCTAGTGGAAGGTGGGAGCCTCATCGAAGAGGGGCCTCGCAAGTGGAGTAGGTCATTTGACCGAACCACTCTAAAAATCGGCGTAATATCTGGTTTGCTTTTTATTATTGTCATTTACATTACTGCAAATCTTCTTACTGCTTTAGTTCCTTATTACTCTTGCTGCGCAACTTTAAGAATACGCCTTCAAGTTAAATTTCTCAAGTTTCGTTCTTAACGTACGAAAGATTTTGATTAAAATCGAAGTTTTAATCCACTGCACTAATTCACCCCCCCCCCCCCCTCTTAGTGCCGCTCCGATCCTAACAGGATCACCTCCCATTTCCAACTTAATCATTGTGCTAACTACGATATTCCCTAAGACATTTACTACAACTTGCTTCGGTGCGTCAATCGCTTCTTCCAGCGAGCTTCCGGCGAACTTCCGATGAACCCTCGGTGATGCTCCTACGGACTTCTGGCAAACTCCTGGACATGCGACGATCCACTTGGTGAGTTCCGATGAGCTTCTTTGGCAAGATCATGGACTTCTCGGATTTGTTCCCGTAGAACCTCCGACGATTGTCCGAACTTCTGTCGAACTCTCGAACTCCCAACGTGATCATTGTCTTGACTCCGGCGCAACTCCTGCTGCATGTCTTTCTTCCATCGTAGTTAATCTTGCACACTTAAAACAAAATTTCGATCGAGACAATTAATCCTAAGCAATTAACCAAGTTGTCCGGCATGTCATTGGTCCCTCGACGCTTCGTCCGATTCTTCGGCGCATCATCCTCTCCTGCAGCCTATTGCCCAATCGGCAGTTGTCTCCGCAACTCCGATATCCTTAGCACAATACCCGCTCTTTTTGGTCCGATGTCAATCTTGTGATATTCTCAAAGATTTTGCAAGGCATATATGACATTCGTATCACATAAGTTTTTGCAATTCATATAAGTCATGCTATCAAAATGGTACAAGTCATCACTTTTCTCCCCCTTTGTCATCAATAAAAAGGAGATGAGACGTTGAAACACACAATTTGTGATCATCAAATCAATAGAGAAAAAAAAAATCCAGCATTAAGATTAATCATTCAAATTTGCCAAAAATATTTATCCAGAATTCATCTAAAAAAAATCAGCATTCATCAAGAAAAAAAAAATCAGCATATATCCAGAATTTTAAAAATACATCTAAGAAGAAGGTTCAGTTTTCATTCAAAAGATGACAAGCTTCGAACTTGATATTAAGAGTAAACAGAACAGAATAAAAAGATACATCAATTAATCCTTAGGAGGTAATCCATAGTGCTGATACATAACATCTATTTTTTGATTCATTTGTCATAGTTCCTTCAAAATTTTAATTTACTGGAGTTGAATTTGTTCTTACTGCGATTTGAGTTGGTCTTGTTGGAATTTGATCTGAGACAATTCTGCCATAATGAGTCCTTCAAAGGATGAAACGGGAGCTAAAGGTGGTGCGCCAAAGGGACTAGGAGGAGGAGATTCATTTCCCCTAAGAATTGGTGTTTCTGGTTGTTCTACTGGTGGAGGAATAGGATCAGTCCTTTTAGGTTGTCTTACCCATATTCCATTGTTAAATGTGCACCTAAGTCTTTTCAGTAGATTTTTATTGATGATGTTATATCTATCACTTTGAATTGTTTCTTCATCGGGTGGGATGCAAATGTCATAGGCAAGAAGAAATCTAGTGATTAACCCCCCATATGGCAACATAGTATCTTTAGCTGTAATATCCTGTATGTGTTGGCGTATTGAGTATCCAAAACAGTTATGTTGACCGGTCATAATCCAATACATGGTGCTTATCTCTATTAGACTCATTTCATCAAGATGAAATTGCTTAGGGAATAGTATGCTTGTTATGATATGATGAAGAATCTTAGAGTTAAAAGGTAGTAAGTGTTCGCAACTCTTAGGTATTATTCCGAGGTCCGAGTTTGCAAATATAGTTTCGACAGCTTCGGTGTAAGTTGCTCCGATTATATTAACATCCAATTTACCTTTAAAATAGCAGCCCCTATCTTTTTCAGTGATCCCAATTAGTTCACAAATAGTATTATCAGAAATCCTAATTTGTGTTCCTAAAAGGTAAGTGTTGAATCTCGAATTTTGATGATAAAATCAATTGATGGGTTAATTGATCTAATCCATATTATTGAGTTAAGTGTACAGGATTAACTATGATAACCAGAAAACATAAAGCAAGAATACCGGAGTCAAGTTCGATGGACGTTTAAGAGTCCGAAGAATCGTCGGAGATGCTGCCGGAACCAACCGAGAAGAAATCGGGAACTTGTCGGAATTTTCGGAAGTTCGTCGAAGAGATCGTCGGAGGTTCGCGGAGATCACCGAGAAGGCTCAGCTACTCGTTGAAGTCGTCATAAGATCGGGAGCTTGCTGGGAGTCCGTCGGAAGAAATTCGAGGGCATATCGAAAGTCCGCCAGAAGTTCGTCGGAAAGCTCGCCGGAACAAGACTCTATTAGGATCAAGAGCACTAAGAGGGGGGGGGGGGGTGAATTAGTGCAGCGGAAATCTTTCACTATTAAAATCGAAAGCTGCATTCATTTGATAAAAACGATTTCGATGTAAAAGCCGATTCTAAGATTACTTTAACTTAAGATTAAGCGAGATGACGTTAAAGTAAATCTACGAAGGCAGTTTGCAGTTTATGATGAAAATCAGAATGCAAGCGCAAACTGAAATGCGACGTTCGTACGATAAAATCGGTTTACGTCTAAATGTTAATTTTGAAGATACTGAACTTTGAAATATATTTTATAAATGCGCAGAAGGCAGTTTGCAGTTATGATTGAAATCAAAACGTAAACGTAAACTGAAATGTAATGATCGTACGAAAAAGCCGATTTACGTCTAAACGCAGATTCGAAAATCTTTAAACTTAGAAACTCGTTTGTAAAAGTGCAGAAGGCAGTAGCTATTTAGGAGGTTTGCAGTAAAGATAAAATGCTCAAAGTAAATGTAAACCGAGATTTAGAGTGGTTCGGTCAATCTTGACCTACTCCACTTTTGGCTTCCTCCACCGACGAGGTCACTGATGTCAACTAGAGGCCTTCCTTCAATAGGCGAAGGCCAACCACCCTTTTACAGTTTCACTCCTTTTGACGGGCTTAGGAGACAACCCTCACAGAAATTTTCTCTCCTCTCTTTACAACTCAAAACTTTGAAGAACAGAGGGAGGAGAACTTTTGGCCTTTACAACAATTTTGAGCACTAAGAATCACAGAAAAAGATCAAGATTTCGAGTGTAAGTTCTGTTCTTTCAGTGCTGAATGGGTGGGGTATTTATAGGCCCCAACCCAGATTAAATTTGGAGCTCAAAACTGTCAATTCCCGGAATTCCGGGATCAGGCGGTTGCACCTCCTAACTAGGGCGGTTGCACCGCCTGGCAGAGCTCGAAGACTGAGCCTCTGGGCGGTGCCACCTCTGTCAGGGGTGGTTGCACCTCTCTGCCAGAGCTCGAAGACCGAGCTCAGGCGGTTGCACCTCCTGACTGGGGCGGTTGCACCGCCTGCTAGAGCTCGAAGACCGAGCTCAGGCGGTGCTACCTCCTGTCAGGGGAGGTTGCACCGCCCAATCTCGCTCGGAGACTGAGCCCAGGCGGTGCTACCTCCTGGCTGGGGCGGTTGCACCACCCAATCTCCCTAGGAGACTTAGCCCAAGCGGTGCTACCTCCTGGCTTGGGCCGTTGCACCACCCACAGCAATCAGGGTCCGAATGGGTAGATCCATTCGGCCCAATTTAGGTTTTTCAAGGGCCCAATTGCCCCAAGATTAAGCTAATGGGATCACCTCTCATTTCCAACTTAATCAATGTGCTAACTACGATTATTCCTTAGACATTTACTGCAGCTTGCTCCGGTGCGTCAATCGCTTCTTCCGACGAGCTTCCGGCGAACTTCGATCGATCATCCGATGAACCCTCGGTGATTCTCCTGAGGACTTCCGGCAAACTCCTAGACTTGCGACAATACACTTGGCGAGTTCCGACGAGTTTCTTTTAGCAAGCTTATGGACTTCTCGGATTTGTTCCCGTAGAACCTCCGACGATTGTCCGATCTTCCGTCGAACTCTCGAACTCCCAACGTGATCATTGTCATGACTCCAGCTCAACTCCTGCTGCATGTCTTACTTTCATCGTAGTTAATCCTGTACACTTATCTCAACATATAGGTTAGACAACAAATGACAATTGACTTCATCATCAAAATCCAAGATTCAACAATCTCCCCCTTTTTGATGATGACAATCAATTGATAATGGAGTTAACCTTAACTTCCCCTGTCTACATGCCATACTTGAGATAAGTCATTCTTGAATTCAAGACCTAAGAATTCAAGTGACATCTCTGAAGATGATGTTAAGGCTTGAAATTCATTCTTACATTTTGAATGATGGTAATTGAAGCAATTCATCATATTGTAAGATATCAACATGTAAAGCTGTGAAGTAAGATTTTGATATCATTACATGATGTACTGTCATGCCCCCCGAATTTAATTCTCATTTAGGAGGTGTGAACCTAACTCAAGATTGATAATATTATGATTCAACAAACAATCCAGGATCCAATCACACATTTGAGATCACTAAGAAAAATATTCAAGTCATTCATCTCTACAATCCACAATTCACATAACCTGTGCAGTTTATAATCATACATCATATCACTAGAAGATTCTTAAAATCCAAAAGCAACTTAACTAAACCATAACTATATCATAAATCCATAAGCGCGGCAATTAATGCAATCACAAAACCAACATGTACTACATGTTTATATCAGTACACAGTTTAGACTTAACATTTCCAAAATCCTGACGTAAGAGGTACTTTTCAAATATTTACAAGATATATCAATCTAGATTTGTCATTGATATTTCATTACTCCCAAAAAGAACTTATACAACATCAACCTATCAAGTACAAAATATTTGTCCCAAAATCTTCTAGTCTTCCACTGCCTCAACCCAATTTACACATTTTAGTGAGCGATAAGCTATCCTGAAAAATTTATATAGCAACGGGGTGAGCATATAAAGCTCAGCAAGTGACTAACATATCCATAGCAAAGAGACAGGTTTCAAACAAATAAGGTATCAAAATACAAAGCAGAGATACAAGATGAAACAGTAGCATGTTTTGTTTGAATGCAGAATTACAATGTCATATCGTTCGAAGCACGTTTTGTTCATACAATTGAGAAAAGGTAATTGGAGCATATCTTTGGCATAAGGAGCATATCGATGACATATGATAATTTCAAGGCATAACAAAGACGTAAGGAGCATTTTGGATATCATGAACGCAGAATTATGATGTCATTTCGTTTGAATCACGTTTTGTTCATACAATCGAGGAAAGATAATTGGAGCATATCATTGGCATAAGGAGCAAATCGATGATATATGGTAATTTCAAGGCATAACAAAGATGTAAGGAGCATTTTGGATATCATGAATGCAGAATTATGATGGCATTTCGTTTGAATCACGTTTTGTTTATACAATCGAGGAAAGATAATTGGAGCATATCATTGGCATAAGGAGCATATCGATGACATATGGTAATTTTAAGGCATAACAAAGATGTAAGGAGCATTTTGGATATCATGAATGCAGAATTACGATGTCATTTCGTTCGAAGCACGTTTTGTTCATACAATCGAGAAAAGGTAATTGGAGCATATCATTGGCATAAGGAGCATATCGATGACATATGGTAATTTTAAGGCATAACAAAGACGTAAGGAGCATTTTGGATATCATGAATGCAGAATTACGATATCATTTCGTTTGAATAACGTTTTGTTCATACAATCGAGGAAAGATAATTGGAGCATACATTGACATAAAGAGCATACCGATGACATATGGTAATTTCAAGGCATAACAAAGACGTAAGGAGCATTTTGGATATCAATGGTATATGAAATAGTTCGGAATATATCAATGGTGAATGAAATGCTTTAGAACATATCAATGGCATATGGAAATATTTTGGAAGCATAAGAAGCATTTCAGAACATATCAAAGAACAAATACAAAATAGAATCTCAGACGTCGTACTCTAGCATAGTGCATGTGAGGTTTAACTCAGTGGTGGCTCCACGCCGTGATGAGTTCTCGACTCCATCCACGGGTAGCCCTTTCCTACTCGAGCCCTCTCACCCTACCCAAGTGCTAGGTCGGCTCTGAATTTCATATCAAACAGATAGAAGGTGAAGTGGGATTCCAAACATAATATGGTCCATCCATTTCTGAATGACCACCAAACATAATCTAGAGCATCGCGGGCTCTAAGCACATACCCTTTACCATTTCTGACAAAGGTCCAAATAATCCCACAAACACCAGAGTACAAAAGGGTATTGTGAATAATGAATTGGGACATATCGGAAGCACATGTTGAACAACGAAATGTACATATGCCTTTCGAGTAAATACAATACAAACATAATCTTTCATAAATGTATTCAGATTTGAAAGAAAACAAAAGCAAGAGCATACAAGGATTTTCAAGAAATCATATATAGCTCAATTGAAATAAGAAAGTTAGATAAATTCAATGTCCAAAGAAACGAAATTGGAAGAGGCACATATCGAAAGCAAATGTGGAACAATGGGATGCATGTGCCGAATCATTACGATGCAAACATGATCTTTAGATGATAGCTGCAAATGTACAAATAAATAGAGGACAAAAGTATACAGGAATTTAAGGTAATAATGTAAAGCTTAACTGAAGTAAGAGTTTTTGCCGAAATCGATTTCCAAAGAGAATAAACAAGGAAAGCCGAAATCGACCAAAGCTCGATTCTGGCAGAATTTGATAGGAACATTATATGAACTATTTGGATAACCAATTATGCTCCAATTTATACAAAATAGGTGTCATTAGAAAGGTTTTCAATCTAGTTTTAGGCAAATCAAGTTTAACAAGAATTGAAATTTAAAACAGGGAGTTACAGATAATTTCGCAGCGAAAGGTCTGAAAATATTAGCTCTATTTTACTGAATCCATAGGGTCGATGAAAGTAGATGTTTCAGTTAGCAATTGTACCCCAAATATTTTAAATCAGGAATATACAGAAAGTATTTTGAGTTTATCTTCGAATAAATCATACTTTGTATGAATCTGAGTTCATAGCAGAAAGTTATAAGTAGTTAAGCAACAAGAGGTCAGATATTTTAGTCTCTGTTTTGCAGAATCTGTATGGTTAATTTAAATAGAAGTCTTATTAGGTATTTAAAATCAAAATCATTTGATCTTAGTATCAAAATAAAGATTTTTTTGTCTACTTTCAAATGAAATAGGTCTTGTCTAAATCAGAGTTTATTACAAAATGTTATGACCGAAACATTGCATAGAGGTCAGATTACCGAAAAATTACAGATTCATAGCTTTATATCAAAACGAAAGAAGGCCTGGTTCTCAGTTGAAATCTTTCAAATTTTGTAGAATAAAAATAGAAACAGAGATTAAGGTTACTGTGGGATGGGGTTAGAACACTTGCCTTAAAATTATTTGAATCCCAAATGTGAGAAAATTGATGAAAAACCTCAAGCTCCTCTTCTTCTTCTTCTTCTTCTTCTCTCAAACTCACGTTAGCTGCAACTCTTCAGGTTTGTTTTCTTTAACCTTTCATGTAATTATTTAGGTTTTGGCTAATGCAAAAGTTGCAAGGTGTCATGCATGCATGAAAGGAGCTAGGTGTCATCTTTAGAGCAAAGATAAGTGGCATCAACCTTAGGTTAGCTAGTGACACATGTCCATTATATATATATATATTTTTTTTTTAACTTAAATCTGAATCTTTTATAAATTACATCAAACTTCTAATATTTACTCTTAGGTCCCTAGCCATAAACTTTTAATATAATATCATTGAATATAAAATAATTATTAAATAATCCTTATTTTTTACAAACAAATCTTTTACTAAATTTTTAAAAATGGGGAATGTTACATGTACACATTTCAAATATTTTAGCAAGTGTTGCATTTCTGTTCATATATGGCATCTGTTAATATATCTCTTGATGATGTAGGCATGGCATAATCATAGCATCAGTGTTTATAGCATCAATTCATATATTTCTCCCCCTTTGTCATCAACAAAAAGCATGGTAGTTGTGATATCAGGAGAACAATACAAGTAAATTTTGAGTATAAGTGCGATGATTGTTTCATGCCTTTACTTGATTCATGTTATTTCCAATAGTAAATAATAGGAAATTAATTGTTCAAGCACATAAAGGAAAACATGATATGTTGATTGCTTTGATTCATGCTGTTTGTGAGTTTGCTTTGAGTTAAGATATGTGAAACAACTTTTTGTAAATAGAAATACTATCTTCCATATTTCAAGATGGAATCATTTCATCAAATCCATTTCAGAAAAATATTTTTCATAAGAGTGTACGAGAAAATCTGATTTTTAGCATTCCAATTGTTAAGCGAATCCGAAAATGAAATTAACTCTTTCATGCATTCAAGTTTTCAAATACAATCAAAAGACAAAACACATAATTTCCAACATGTTATTTAGGCATGTAATGGCAGTCAAGTGATTTGATTATTCAATAAAGTCTGAAAGATAATTTTAACTAGTTTATGTGTTCGGACACATCAACATTCCTAATTCTCTTCTTATGAAATCAAATTGTTCTTCACTTAGAGATTTTGTAAAAATATCGGCTAGTTGATGTTTGGTGTCAATGAACTCTATGATTACATCATGATTAGTAACATGATCTCGTATAAAGTGATGTTTAATATCAATATGTTTTATTCTTGAGTGTTGTATAGGATTCTTTGTTAAGCATATTGCACTTGTGTTATCACATTTAATGGGAATATTTTTAAGATGAACTTTATAATCTTCTAAAGTGTTTTTCATCCATACAACTTGTGCACAGTATGCACTTGCTGCAATATATTCAGCTTCGATTGTTGATAGTGCAACCGAGTTTTGTTTCATAGATGACTAGGAAACAAGGGCATGTCCTAAAAATTGACATGTTCCTGATGTGCTTTTTCTATCTAGTCTACAGCCAGCAAAGTCTGCATCAGCATAAGCAATTAACTCAAGATTTTTTGATTTTGGGTACCATAATCCTAGATTTGTGGTACCATTAAGATATCTAAGTATTCTTTTAACTGCTTTGAGATGAGATATCTTAGGGTTTGATTGAAATCTAGCACAAAGTCCTACACTGAACATGATGTCTGGTCTAGTTGCAGTGAGGTAAAGTAAACTTCCTATCATACCCATATAAGTTTTTTGATCGAAACTTTCTCGACTTTCATCAATTTCTAACTTAGTGGAGGTGCTCATAGGAGTGTTAATAGCTTTTGAGTTATTCATATTAAACTTTTTTAGTAAATTCATAGCATATTTAGTTTGACTAATAAAGATGCCATTGCTTAGTTATTTGATTTGTAAACCTAAGAAGAATGTTAACTCTCCCATTAAACTCATTTCAAATTTAAGACTCATAGTTTTAGCAAAAGATTCACAAAGAGATTCATTTGTGGAACCAAAGATAATATCGTCAACATAAATCTGAATAATGAGAAAATTATTTTCAAAATTCTTGATGAATAATGTAGTATCAACCTTGCCTTTTATGAAATTATTTTCAATAAGAAAAGAACTAAGTCTCTCATACCAAGCCCTCGGAGCTTGTTTTAAACCATAGAGAGCTTTAGTTAATCTAAACACATGATTAGGGAGGCTATTATTTTCAAATCCAGGAGGTTGTTCAACATAGACTTCTTCAGAAAAAAAACCATTAAGAAAAGCGCTTTTAACATCCATTTGAAATAGCTTAAAATTATTACTACTAGCGTAGGCAAGGAGCATCCTTATGGCTTCTAATCGAGCCACAGGAGCGAAGGTTTCTTCATAATCAATACCTTCTTCTTGGTTGAAACCTTTGGCCACTAGTCTAGCCTTGTTTCTAACCACGATACCATTTTCATCTTGCTTGTTTCTAAAGACCCATTTAGTACCAATAACTAAATGGTCATTTGGCCTAGGAACAAGCTTCCACACCTCATTTCTCTCAAATTGATTTAATTCATCTTGCATTGCGATAATCCATGAATCATCTTTCATGGCTTCGTCAACGCATTTAGGTTCAATTTGGGAGAGAAAAGCGGTGTTGGCACAAAAATTTTTAAGAGAGGATCGTGTTTGAACCCCCTTTGATGTGTCTCCTAAGATTAGCTCCTTAGGATGAGCATCTACATACTTCCAATCCTTGGGTAAGGATGTTTCGGAAGTGGATGCATTCAAGTTGCTAGTTGGAGACGGGGTTTCATTTAAATTCAAGGAATCAAAATTAACATTATCATCAAAATTGTTTTTCCTGATTTCAGAAATCTCATTGAAAACAACATGAATGGATTCTTCAATAATTAATGTTCTTTTATTGAAGATACGAAAAGCTTTAGAAACCGAAGAATAACCAAGAAAGATTCCTTCATCGGATTTCGCATCAAATTTTCCTAAGTTATCTTTTTCATTCAAGATAAAGCACTTACACCCAAAGACTTTAAAATATGAAACATTGGGTTTTTTGTTGTTCCATAACTCATAAGGAGTTTTGGTGAGTAGGGTCTAACTAGAACTCTATTCAAAATATAGCATGCAGTGTTTACGGCTTCGGCCCAAAAATATTTGGGTAGGCTATGTTCATTCAATATGGTTCTTGTCATTTCTTATAAATTTTGATTTTTTCTTTCTACTACTCCATTTTATTGAGGATTTCTTGGAGTAGAGAAATTATGGTTGTATCCATTGAGTTCACAGAATTCTTGAAAATCATGGTTTTGAAATTCTCCACCATGATCACTTCTAATTGATGAAATCATAGAACCCTTCTCGTTTTGAACAAGTTTACAAAACTTGGTAAAAGATCTAAAGCATTCATTTTTCTATTTCAAGAAGTAAGTCCATGTGTATCTACTATAGTCATCCACAATAACGAAGGCATATTTGCTACCTCCTAGGCTTGATGTAGAGATTGGTTCGAACAAGTCCATATGGATCAATTGTAAGGGCCTAGAGGTGCTTATTTGATTCTTAGATTTGAAACTACCCTTAATTTGTTTATCTAATTGGTAAGCATCACATACATTATCTTTGATGAACTTGATATGAGAAATTCCTCTTACAAGATCTTTAGATGATATTTGAGTGATTAGTTTCATGCTAGCATGACCTAATCTTCTATGCCATAGCCAAGCATCCTCATTCAAAACCGAAAAACACATTTCATTACACAAATCATTGATGTCAATAGTGTATACGTTATTTTATTTTAATGCAATCATAGACATGTTTTTGTGTGGTTTTTCAATGATGTAAGCATTAGATTCAAATCTAACAATGTATCCTTTATCATATAATTGACTAATGCTCAAGAGGTTATGTTTTAAACCATCAACTAACAAAACATCTTCAATAAAAAAGTTGGATTTGTTACCTATGGTTCTTTTGCCAATGATTTTACCCTTGTTGTTGTCTCCGAAGGTGATATAGCCTTCGTCAATGCTAGTGAGCTTAGAGAATTGAGATGGATCTCTGATCATATGCCTTGAGCATCCACTATCAAGGTACCATCTCTTGCTCCTAGCTTGCGATGGTATGGGTTTCTACAAGAAAGGATAATTTTTAGGTACCCATTTGCTTTTGGGTCCTCAAAGATAGATCTACATTGTTTATCATGTTGCATAGAGTTTATCATGGTTCTTTTAGGGACCCAAATTAATTTATTCGGACTTATCTTCTTGAATGGACAATAATACGTTTTGTGTCCAAGTTTGCAACAAAAGTTGCATTTGCTTTGGTGTCGAACATGTAAGATGGGGCCTTTTATGAAGGTGGTTGGATTTTGGTGAGGACTTCTCACAAATCCAATTCCACTTCTTTTGGGAACGTGACCCTTGTTTGCAAGGATCATGTTTAATGACTTGCTACCAACCTCGAATTTCTTCAAGGTGTCCTTAAGTAGCAAGTTTTCCTTTTGGAGAGTTTCTAGATCATGGCATGAGCTTAAACTATCATGATATTCAGCTTTTAATTTATCGAAATTACAAATAAGACTATCATGCTCCTTTTTTAGCAATTTGTATTTTCTACTAATTGTCTTACATTCATCAAATAATTCATGGAAAGCATTTAATAACTCATGATAAGGTAAATCTGCATCAATTAAATCCGTTACCTCTTCTCCGATGGCCATTAGGGCGTAATGAGCAACTTGCTCGGTGTTGGACTCCTCTTCTTCGGATACGCTCGAATCATCCCATGTTGTTTTGAGCGCCTTCTTCTTTGGTGTTCTCTTTTTGATTTGGGGACAATCACTCTTATAGTGTCCCGGCTTTTTGCACTCATAGCAAATGACTTGGTCCTTTTTGGGTTCAAGTTTGTTTTTTGTGTCATTCTTAAATTTGTTTCTTTTAATGAATTTTTAAAATTTTTCTTGTTAGAAGTGCTAAGTCATCGTCACAGTCCTCATCACTTGAGTTTTCTCTCAAGTGGTCTTCTGAAGTTCTAAGTGCCATATCCTTCCTGTTCTTTGGAAGGATGTCTTCTTGCTCTTCATGAGCTTTGCAAGTCATCTCGTAGGTCATTAATGACCCAATTAGTTCTTCAAGAGGGAAGTTGTTTAGATCTTTTGCCTTTTGAATAGCAGTGACTTTAGGATCCCAACTTTTAGGAAGGGATCTTAGAATCTTATTTACGAGCTCAAAATCCGAAAAACTTTTTCCTAGTCCTTTTAGACCATTGACGACATCCGTGAAATGGGTAAACATGTCGCCAATAGTCTCACTCGGTTTCATCCGGAAAAGTTCAAAAGAGTGCAACAAAAGATTGATTTTTGACTCTTTCACTCTGCTTGTGCCTTCGTGAGTCACTTCGAGTGTGTGCCAAATATCAAATGTGGTTTCACAAGTTGAAACATGGTTAAACTCGTTTTTATCAAGCGCACAAAATAAGGTATTCATAGCCTTTGCATTAAGAGCGAAAGCCTTCTTCTCCAATTCATTCCAATCGATCATTGGAAGAGAAGACTTCGAAAATCCGTTTTCAACAAGATTCCAAAGTTCAAAATCCATAGAAAGAAGAAAGATCCTTATTCGGGTCTTTCAATAGGTGTAGTCCGTCCCACTGAACATGGGTGGACGTGTAATAGAATGGCCCTCTTGGTTTCCGGCGTATGCCATCTCTCTTTGGTTTTAATCCGTTAGAGAGTTAACCCCGCTCTGATACCAATTGTTAGGATCAAGAGCACTAAGAGGGGGGGGAGGGGGGTGAATTAGTGCAGCGGAAATCTTTCACTATTAAAATCGAAAGCTGCGTTCGTTTGATAAAAATAATTTCGATGTAAAAGCCGATTCTAAGATTACTTTAACTTAAGATTAAGCGAGATGACGTTAAAGTAAATCTACGAAGGCAGTTTGCAGTTTATGATGAAAATCAGAATGCAAGCACAAACTAAAATGCGACGTTCGTACGATAAAACCGGTTTACGTCTAAATGCCAATTTTGAAGATACTGAACTTTGAGATATGTTTTATAAATGCGTAGAAGGCAGTTTTTAGTTATGATTGAAATCAAAACGTAAACGTAAACTGAAATGTAATGGTCGTACGAAAAAGCCAATTTATGTCTAAACGTAGATTCGGAAAGCTCTGAACTTAGAAACTCGTTCGTAAAAGCGCAGAAGGCAGTAGCTATTTCAGAGGTTTGTAGTAAAGATAAAATGCTCAAAGTAAATGCAAACCAAGATTTAGAGTGGTTCGGTCAATCTTGACCTACTCCACTTTTGGCTTCCTCCACCAACGAGGTCATCGACATCAACTAGAGGCCTTCCTTCAATAGGCGAAGGCCAACCACCCTTTTACAGTTTCACTCCTTTTGACGGGCTTAGGAGACAACCCTTACAGAAATTTTCTCTCCTCTCTTTACAACTCAAAACTTTGAAGAACAAAGGGAGGAGAACTTTTGGCCTTTACAATAATTTTGAGCTCTAAGAATCACAGAAAAAGATCAAGATTTCGAGTGTAAGTTCTGTTCTTTCAGTGCTGAATGGGTGGGGTATTTATAGGCCCCAACCCAGTTCAAATTTGGAGCTCAAAACTATCAATTCCTGGAATTCCGGGATCAGGTGGTTGCACCTCCTGACTGGGGCGGTTGCACCTCTTGGCAGAGCTCGAAGACTGAGCCTCTGGGCGGTGCCACCTCTATTAGGGGCGGTTGCACCTCTCTGCCAGAGCTCGAAGATCGAGCTCAGGCGGTTGCACCTCCTGACTAGGGCGGTTGCACTGCTTGCCAAAGCTCGAAGACCGAGCTCAGGCGGTGCTACCTCTTGTCAGGGGAGGTTGCACCGCCCAGTCTCGCTCGGAGACTGAGCCCAGGCGATGCTACCTCCTGGCTGGGGCGGTTGCACTGCCCAGTCTCCCTGGGAGACTTAGCCCAGGCGGTGCTACCTCCTGGCTTGGGCGGTTGCACCACCCACAGCAATCAGGGTTCGAATGGGTAGATCCATTCGGCCCAATTTGGGTTTTTCAGGGGCCCAATTGCCCCAAGATTAAGCTAATGGGATCACCTCCCATTTCCAACTTAATCAATGTGCTAACTACGATTATTCCTTAGACATTTACTGCAGCTTGCTCCGGTGCGTCAATCGCTTCTTCCGGTGAGCTTCCGGTGAACTTTCGTCGATCATCCGATGAACCCTCGGTGATTCTCCTGCGGACTTCCGGCAAACTCCTGGACTTGCGACGATACACTTGGCGAGTTCCGACGAGCTTCTTTTGGCAAGCTTATGGACTTCTCGGATTTGTTCCCGTAGAACCTCCGACGACTGTCCGAACTTCCATCGAACTCTCGAACTCCCAACGTGATCATTGTCATGACTCCGGCGCAACTCCTGCTGCATGTCATACTTTCATCGTAGTTAATCCTACACACTTATCTCAACATATAGGTTAGACAACAAATGACAATTAACTTCATCATCAAAATCCGAGATTCAATAGACTCGACGTTCGCGGTTGAAAACTTGCTTGGGATGTTTTTAGTTATGTAGTGTTAGGATCGGAGTGGCACTAAGAGGGGGGGGTGAATTAGTGCAGCGGTAAAGTACGATAAACTTTCGACGATTTAAACACTTTCGAAAACTTCGTACGATGAAAGCAACGTTTCGTTTGAAACTGTTTCGATTGCGTTTTAACTTGAAGGCATATGTAAGAAGGAGACAACGAAGTAGAGCATTAAACTGAAGATGGTTTGCAGTAATATAAATGACAATAAGATAAACGCAAACCGATTTATAGTGGTTCGGTCATGCGACCTACGTCCACTTGCGAAGCCTTCTTCGATGAGGCTCCCAACTTCCACTAGCAAATCACTTTGAAGGGGAAGGACAAATACCCCTTTTACAACCTTTTACAAGTGGTTCACTCTCTTACAAATTTTTCAAAGAGAAAGAGGGAGGTGAACATTGAAGCTATTGAAAACAAGACTTTTGCTAAACCTTTTCTCAATTTCTAACTTCCCAATGGTTGTATTCTCAGCTAAGAATTAAGGGGTATTTATAGGCCTCAAGAGGATTCAAATTTGGGCTCCAAAATTTGAATTCTCTTTGGTTCCCGATGCTGGCGGTGCCATCGCCTGTCAGTGTCTGACACTGATAGTGTACTGGTGGCGGTGCCACCGCCCAGTCTAGTGGTGGCATCGCTGGACCTCTCGGGTGCTAGGCGGTGCCATCGCTCAGTCTAGCGGTGCCACCTCTTAGTTCTCGGGTTCTAGGCGGTGCCACTGCCTAATCTGGCGGTGCCACCGCCTACACTATTTCAGCTCACTGGTTGGGCTCTAAACTTGGACCAAACTAGTCCGAATTCGGGCCCAATTGGCCCCTACTTGAGTTATAGGATTAATACCTAATTCTAACCCTAATTAACATGCTAACTACGAATTTAAAGACATTTTCTAAGCTATTACAAAGTCCGCAAGTCAAGACTTTTTCCAGCGAGCTTCCGGCGAGCTTCCGGCGAACTTTCGACGGTCTTCCGACGAACTCTCGGAAACCATTCTACGGACTCCCGGCAAGCTCCTAGACTTCATGATTTGATCTTGGTGAGTTCCAATGAGCTTCTTCGGCAAGCTCCGATCTTTCTCGGCGAGCTTCGCGAACTTCCAACGAACCTTCCGGCGAGCTTCCGAAAAACCCTTCGGCAAGCTCCCTGCTCATTCTCGGCTAGTTCCGGTAGCATTCCCGACGAACCTTTGGACTTTCGTCGAACTCTCGAACTCACAACAAATCCTTCATGCTTGACTTCGACACTTTGTTTCGCTTTATGTCTTCGTCGTTATCGTAGTTAATCCTACACACACAAGCCAAAACTCTACTCCGATCTAGACAATTATTACAAAGCGAATTGACATTCTGTTGCCCAGCACCTCATTGGTTTGCACTTCGTCCGATTCTTCGGCGTATCGTCCTCTTTTGTGGTTTGTTGCCCAATCGACGGTTGACCTCTGCAACCCCGATATCCTTGGCTCAATTCCGCTCTTGGCCCGATGCCCGACATCCGAAGCCTTCTGCCATCCAATATCCTAACGTGATCTCCTCCGGTGCAACGTCAATTCCTCCTACGTTAACTGTCTAATCCTGATCGAGTAGACCTGCATCACTCAAAATGCAGTTAAACATCTAAACATAATCAATTAGTTTCATCATCAAAATCTGAGATTCAACAATCTCTCCCTTTTTGATGATGACAACTAATTGATGACTAACGGAGTTAACCTTAACTTCCCAGAGTTTATCCAAACTCCCCCTATCAATATGCCATTGATAGAACACTTAGATTATCCCAAATCCAAGTAACATTCATCACATGTTATGAAAAATATTTAAACCATCATGTAAATATATATAAAATATTTAATTCAATGCATGAAGTCATCAATATACTTCTCCCCCTATGTCATCAACAAAAAGAAGAAGTAGCTCTAGCTATTTTAAAAGATATTCAAGTTTTTATAACATGAAGCTAGATTTTCATCACAATATATAAGCACAAAAGCATAGTAAGATTCTTAAGTTCAATCATGGCAATTCAACACTTGCTTCTTGTGCAAGATTGCACTTTGCTTTTCTTTGCATGTTCTAACTAGCAAAAGCTTTCTCCCCTTTGTTTTTGTCGAAAAGAAGGGAAGAGTACAAGCTAGCCAGCATTTGCCTTGAGCTAGCAATCTTTCTCCCCCTATGTCATTGCCGAAAAGAATGAGAGGAACCAATGATTTAGATTTTATATAAATAATAAATTTGCATCAATCAATATTTCAATCATCACATGATGCATACAAGACAAAAATACAAAGAAATCATGTCATGAAAGACATCAATTGTTAAACATGATATCATAATAGTCTCAAAAATTTTAATTTACAATACATGTGATACATTGCAATACTAAAAAAAATTTAATGCGATGCTTTTAAGGATATCAACCTAATTTTGATACAAAGCATGGCAAGAGCAATTATATTGTAAGTTTTCTAAGTTTTGTATTTTTTGCTTCTTTCGAGATAGCAATTCTTTGCTTCTCTTTAGATTGCAGGATTTGCAATTCATTGGTAGTGTTCATGATAACAAGTTCTTTCAATGAAATAATCGAGCTAGCAAATTTTCCTTCCTTTGAAATATGCAAGCTAGTAAACTAACTCCCCCTTTATCATTATAAAAAAGAAGGGAGAAACCAATGGCGAAAAAATTTAATCATTATACAAGCCATATTACAAAATCATGTCATGATATCAAGAAAATTCAAGAAGGACATGATTCATTCGATAAATCTTTTTAATAGAGTAAAAGAATTATACAACCAAGGATCATGATTAAAATATATCAATATCATAGATCAAGTCATGATTCATGATTCATCATAAAGCAAATTAATTTTCAATCATCACATAAGGCATTTAAAGAATTTTTGAAACATAGGAGAATGATTAATTTAAGCATGCAATGTTTCAATCAAATTCAAGTCATGAATACCAATACCTTCATATTGTGAGTATCAATTCATGAATACCAGAAGATATTATTTGTGATTCCAATTTTGCAAGATCAAGATTATGATTTAGATAAAACTCATTCAAATCAAATCGTTAACTTGAAATTCATAATCAAGTCATCAAAATCAATTTCGAGATTCACAAAATATCATGAACTCATTAATCTCGATCAGATGGGAAAAGCATTTTTTAATTGATTCTTTTTCATCTAAGCATGCCTTTGTCATTATATGTCAAATCAAGATAAGCATGAAAGTTCAAGACGTAAAGGCAAAATCTTACAAAACAACTCATCAAGCAAGATTTTAAACATCTATTTTCAAGCCAAAGTAAGTTAAGGATTCAATTATCTCATGTCATGAATTCCAATAGGCATCTCAAATTATCAACATCACATTAAAAAGATATTTCAAAAAAACATATCGATAAGTGATTCATTTGTATCATTTCATTTTCGAAAGATTCTCCTCTTTGGTAAATAAATCTAGGAGAACAAAATGAATTAAGGGAGATATAATATGATTGAAGCATTGAACATGATTCATATTTAAAATGTGTCTCGTGTCATAAGTATGAATCAAGCATTTGTGAAATCCGAAATCATCCTCAAAATCACATTCAATAAATTCATACATGACAAGCATAGATTTATTGAAAAGTCGATAAGATAGAGGATCGCATTTCGTTTTTATAAATTTCTATTCATGTGATTTGCTTCCTATAAGCATGCCTTTACCTTTAATAAAACAAGTGTCAACATTTAAGACGGAAAGGTAAATTTCGTAAAACAAATCATCAAGCATGATTCCATGATAATATCCTTTTAATATCTTGATATTCATCATCAAGTATGATTTCAAAAAGTATGTTCAAGAGAAATCATTAAGACCAAATGCATGAAACACACATTTATTTTTAAAATATTCATGAGATTCATAAGATTGGTAAAATAAATTCATTAATCCCAATAGGATAGAAATTTCATTTCCATTTCATACAATTGATTTCATGTTAGGGTTTTCAAGTCTTTTATGAAAACATGTATCATTATTTAAAATTGAAATATAAGTTTCGTCATGAAGCCGTCAAGACCAAACATATCATGATAACACATCTATCATCAACAGACTATCAAGAAATTCATACATAGATGTACATGTACTATGTCATCTTAATATATCATGAGAATGTCATCTTAATTTATCATAAAAATGATTAGACTAAAAACATGTTAATCTAAAATGAGAGTTTCAAATCAACATTTACTTCAAAAACTCATGCATGACATAAAATCATCAAGATACACATGCATAGATTAATCCTAAGCATTATCACATATCATATAATTATCATCCCTAATGTTGCATACATCATTCAACATTTCAAAACATAACATGCAAAAAACCTTAGCAATATACTTTTCATGATCAATTTTTTTAATTTTTCAAATATGCTAAAAAGAAAAACATAATATAATTTTTAAAAAATAATTTTTTATTTCCTATTCCTACTATCTAAATTAAGCACTCATGAAAAACTTCAAGTAATTTCAAAATAATTCAAGAGAGTTGAGTTACTTACCTTGTAGTCGAAGCCCATCAAAGCCTAATTCATCGTTTCACCTTTGGAAGTTTTTGATTCATCCTTGGTTGCCTTACTCTTCTTTGGCCTCTTCCTTCATTCAAGTTCATTGTTTATTTTAGATTTTTGTTTAATAAACTTATTAAGATTTAGTGTTCGAAATTTAAGTTCATCATTGTCCTCATCACTTGAGTCATCGCTCAAGTGGTATTCATTTGTCCGGAGTTCCAAATCCTTCCTGTTCTTTGGAATGTGATTTTGTTCATCATGTTCATCATGTGTATTGTGCACCATTTCATATGTTATCAATGAACCAATTAGTTCTTCAAATGGAAAAATATTTAAATCTTTTGTTTCTTGTATTGCAGTTATTTTAGGATCCCACCTTTTTGGAAGGGATCTTAAGATCTTACTTACGAGATCAAAATTCGAAAAAGATTTACCAAGAACTCTTAGATTATTGATGATATCCGTGAAACGGGTGTACCTGTCGCCTATAGTCTCACTTGGTTGCATTTGAAAAAGCTCAAAATCATGTAATAAAATGTTAACTTTCAAGTCTTTGACTCTACTAGTTCCCTCGTGCGTGATTTCAAGTGTTCGCCAAATATCAAAAGTCGTTTCGCACGTAGAAATCCAATTTAACACATTTTTGTCCAAAGCGCAAAATAAGGCATTCATAGCCTTTGCGTTTAAAGAAAAATACTTATCCAAATCCGACCATTTGTTCATCGGTTTAGAGGGAAGTTGAAAACCGTTTTCAATGATATTCCATAAATCCAAATTCATAGAAATCAAGAAAACTCTCATTCGAGTTTTCCAATAAGTGTAGTCCAATCCGTTAAACAACGATGGACGAACAACCAAAAAGCCCTCTTGAAAGCCATGAAGAGCCATTTCTCTCGGGTATAAATCTGAAATGAGAAATACCGGGCTCTGATACCAATTGTTAGGATCAGAGCGGCACAAAGAGGGGGGGGTGAATTAGTGTAGCAGTAAAGTACGATAAACTTCCGACGATTTAAACACTTTCGGAAACTTCGTACGATAAAAGCAACGTTTCGTTTGAAACCGTTTCGATTGTGTTTTAACTTGAAGGCATATGTAAGAAGGAGACAAAGAAGTAGAGCATCAAACTGAAGATGGTTTGCAGTAATATAAATGACAATAAGATAAACGTAAACCGATTTATAGTGGTTCGGTCATGCGGCCTACATCCACTTGCAAAGCCTTCTTCGATGAGGCTCCTAACTTTCACTAGCAAATCACTTTGAAGGGGAAGGACAAATACCCCTTTTACAACCTTTTACAAGTGGTTTACTCTCTTACAAATTTTTCAAAAAGAAAAAAGGAGGTGAACACTTAAGCTATTGAAAACAAGACTTTTGCTAAAGCTTTTCTCAATTTCTAACTTTCCAAAGGTTGTATTCTCAGCTGAGAATTGAGGGGTATTTATAGGCCTCAAGAGGATTCAAATTTGGGCTCCAAAATTTGAATTCTCTTTGGTTCCCGTTGCTGGCGATGCCACCGACTGTCAGTGTCTTACACTGACAGTGTACTGGCGGTGCCACCGCCTAGTCCGACGGTGCCACTACCTAATCTAGGCGGTGCCACTGCCTAATCTGGCGGTGCCACTGCCTACACTATTTCAGCTATCTGGTTGGGCTCCAAACTTGGCCCAAACCAGTCCGAACTCGGGTCCAATTGGCCCCTACTTGAGTTATAGGATTAACACCTAATCCTAACCCTAATTAATGTGCTAACTACAAATTTAAAGACATTTTCTAAGCTATTACAAAGTCCACAAGTCAAGACTTTTTTCGGCGAGCTTCCGGCGAACTTCCGACGGTCTTCCGACGAACTCTCGGAAACCATTCTACGGACTCCCGGCTGTTGGGAAATCATAAGGGGGGGGGGGCGACATCATATGCGCAGCGGAAGAACAAGAAAACAAAAATCCCCAATTCCCAAAAAGATGTTCATCGTCGTGCGAAGATTGGTGCGCAAAATCCGCAAAAACACAAAACTGCGTATAGAGATTGTGTTACCTAGGGAGATCGTATATCCCTGTTTCCTTGCATATCCTTAGGAGAGGGTGAAGGAGGTCAAGCGTCCTCCTCTCTAGCGGTGATCCACACAGCAGGGTTGCGACGACGCTCCTCAAAACTCCAGGCCTACTCTGAGGTGGAGAGGGAGAGGAGAATAGGAAGGGCAAGCAAAGACTCTAGCCTATGAGGCTGTGAATCCCTCCTATTTATAGAGATCCCGTGTCAAAACCCTAATGGGTCCTTTCCCTAGTGGGTATTGGATCTGCATCCAATAAGACAAGGGCTCCGTCGGATATCTCATATCCGAACCTCTACTCATCGCAATGCCTACCATATGTGTGTGACCCTCTAGGCCCAATATCGAGCTGGCCGTGAGTCATACCTGTCAGAACTCCTTCTAACTAAGTGAATTATTATCTCTGTAATAATTCACTCGACTCATCGACTACGGAAGTACTAGGCCACTACGCCGTAGTCCCCAGACGATACAGGGGAATCCAATCCATTGGACCTGTCTGTCCTCAGTTACCATGTACCTATAGTCCCTCATCCATCTAATATCCTAGAGACCGTATATCGAGCATGGTGCTGTCAGACCCATACGGTTTCTACTCGAGTCTCGCTCTAATCGGATTCTCCCGGAGAACTCTTTCTCTCTCAACCCGAATGACCCTGGCCAGGGATTTGTCTGAGCAAGAACACATGGGATATTCCTCTCATGATACCGAGAGTGGATGATCCTCTATCGACACTCAATAGCCCTCGTAAGGTCGACTACCACTCCCAATGACCAGCTGTACTAGATCTGGGAACAGCCAAACCTATAAGTCTGGTATCAAAGAGTGGAGCACTCATACAGGACATCCTTGGTGTCTCAAGTCTAAGAACCAGATACACCACTAGGACTACGGAATCGTTGTCTGACAATAAGGCATCATCAACCATCCAGCATTCCGTAAGCGGATCAATCAGTGAACTCATTCTCCAATGAGCACCTGTATTGTATCCCTAGTGTCCCTACACGAGCAGCTATGAGACCAGCTGCATCCATCATATGGACGGGTATACAGCACACCAGTCTATCCGGTTATCACGATGTCCCTCTCGAGTAACCTATGACCGGGATTATTTAGGATATGTGTTTAAAGGTGAATCGATCTCATTATCGTGATCTCATCACGATCCGATTCCCATTGCACAAATCCAAGGACATCACAATATATATGCATTTATGCAATAGTTATAAAGTGATATATGCCAAAATATAATAAGCAAAAAGATTCTGTATCAAGTCACACGTGCCATCACTCACGTGATTGGCTTGCTGGGCACTTATGACTAGCAATCTCCCACTTGACCTAAAGCCAATCACCTATGTGTCTGATCCCCATCAGACCCCTGTGACGCTCAAAGACAATCTGAGACAATGGCTTTGTTAGTGGATCTGCAATGTTATCTTCGGATGGAACTCTTTCCACTGCTACATCTCCTCGGGTCACGATCTCTCTGATAAGGTGGAACCTCCTCAGAACATGCTTAGATTTCTGATGAGACCTAGGTTCCTTCGCTTGAGCAATTGCCCCGTTGTTGTCGCAATATAGGGAAATCGGCTCCTCACTATCCGGCACGACTCCCAAATCTGTGTTGAACTTCTTCAACCAGACTCCCTCCTTTGCTGCATCTGATGCAGCAATGTACTCCGCCTCTGTGGTCGAGTCTGCAGTGGTATCTTGCTTGGAACTCTTCCAGAACACTGCTCCTCCATTCAAGGTGTACACATACCCTGAATTCGACTTGCTATCATCGACATCAGACTGAAAACTTGAGTCAGTGTAGCCTTCAACCTTAAGGCTATTACCTCCATATACTAGTAAAAGATCCTTAGTCCTTCTCAAGTACTTAAGGATACACTTTACTGCTTTCCAGTGCTCCAAGCCTGGATCCGCCTGATACCTGCTCGTGACACTCAGAGCATGCGCTATATCAGGCCTAGTACATAGCATGGCATACATGATAGACCCTATTGCTGAGGCATAAGGTATCATATCCATGTTCGCCCTTTCTTCTGGAGTCTTTGGGGACATACTCGTAGAAAGCGATATCCCATGTCTCATCGGTATGAGACCTCTTTTGGAATTTTCCATGCCAAACCTTTTGACAATAGTTTCTATGTACCTGGACTGGGACAAGCCAAGCATCCTTTTGGATCTATCTCTATAGATTCTAATCCCCAAGATATAAGATGCTTCTCCTAAGTCCTTCATGGAGAAGTGTCTAGATAACCAAGCCTTTATTGTGGATAGCATTCCTATGTCATTCCCAATGATGAGGATGTCATCCACATATAACACCAAAAAGCTAATAGCGCTCCTACTTACCTTTCTGTATACACAAGGCTCATCTTCGTTCTTAACGAAGTCATAAGATCTGATTGCCTCATCAAATCTTATGTTCCAACTTCGGGAAGCTTGCTTTAGTCCATAAATGGATCTAAGCAACCTACACACCTTATCTGGGCAGTTCTTGGACACGAATCCCTCAGGTTGCATCATATACACCTCCTCCTCCAGGTTCCCGTTGAGGAATGCGGTTTTCACATCCATCTGCCAGATCTCATAATCATAGTGTGCTGCAATAGCCAATAGAATTCTGATGGATTTTAGCATTGCTACGGGTGAGAAAGTTTCGTCGTAGTCAACACCTTGCCTTTGACGATACCCCTTAGCCACTAGCCTTGCTTTATAGGTCTCTACCTTTCCATCTACTCCGATCTTTTTCTTAAAGATCCACTTGCAACCGATGGGTACAATACCTTCGGGTGCATCAACTAGGTTCCAAACCTTATTGGAGTACATAGAATCCATCTCAGAATTCATGGCTTCTTTCCACTTCCCGGAGTCTATACTCATAATAGCCTCCTCGTAGGTCTGAGGATCAATATCCTCTACATCCTCTGCTCTAATATGTCCCACATATCTCTCAGGAGGATGGGATACTCTATTAGACCTGCGTAAAGTTGAAACTTGTGTATTAGATACCTGAACAGACTCGGGCTGTAGAGTGGTGCTTGAGCTTGGTTCTCCAACCTCGCTCAATTCTATCATTCTCCCACTGTCTCCGTCAAGAATGTGTTCCTTCTCAAGGAACACTGCTCTCTTAGCTACAAAGACCTTTTGGTCCTCGAGATGATAGAAGTAATACCCACAAGTTTCCTTGGGGTATCCCACAAATTTACATCGCCCTGTCCTTGATTCTAACTTATCGGGGTTGTGTCTTTTAACATGGGCAGAGCAGCCCCAAATCTTAACTACTTTAAGATCAGGCTTCTTCCCTTTCCATATCTCATATGGTGTAGACACCACCGACTTAGTTGGAACTCTGTTCAGAAGGTAAGCTGCGGTTTCTAGGGCATATCCCCAGAATGAGATGGGTAGGTCAGCAAAACTCATCATGGACCGTACCATATCTAATAATGTACGATTTCTCCTTTCAGAGACACCATTGAGCTGAGGTGTATAAGGAGGTGTCCATTGGGATAATATCCCATGGTCCTTGAGGAAGTGAGTAAACTCTGTACTTAAGTACTCACCTCCTCGATCTGATCGAAGAGTTTTGATACTCTTTCCAGTCTGGTTCTCCACCTCATTCTTATACTCTCTGAATTTCTCAAAGGCCTCGGACTTGTACTTCATTAAGTACACATATCCATACCTTGAGAAATCATCAGTAAATGTAATGAAGTAGGAGTAACCTCCAATGGCATGAGTTGACATGGGTCCACATACATCACTATGTATGAGTTCCAACAACTCAGTGGCTCTCTCTCCAGTTCCACTAAATGGAGAGTTGGTCAGTTTTCCACGAATGCAAGGCTCACAAGTTGCATATGACACATAGTCGAATGGATCTAGATATCCATCATTTAGCAACTTTTGAATCCTTCTTTCATGGATGTGACCTAACCTATAATGCCACAGGTATGCACTGTTCAACTCATCTCGTTTCCTTTTGGACACATTTATATTCATGATATGTGGAGTGGTGTCTAACATAAATAAACCATTATGCAATGTTCCTTTCGTGATGATCTTATCATCTAATAATATCGAACAACCATTGTTCTCAAAAACAAATTTATATCCACTAACTGTTAAACATGAAATGGAGATAATGTTTTTGATAATAGAAGGAACAAAATAACATGCATCTAATGCAATAAAAGCTCCACTAGGCAGATGTAGGGCGACCTCGCCAACAGCTAATACAGCAACTTTTGCTCCATTACCCATCTTGAGGTCCATCTCGCCTCTCTCTAGTCTCCTAGGCCTTGCCAGAACCTGCAACGAATTGCATATATGATAAGCACTACCGGTATCTAATACCCATGTGTTATCATAAGAGTCTGACAAATGGAGACTGATCATGAATGTACCTGAAGCTTCATCAAGCTTTTGTTTCGCCCTTTCTGCAAGGTACTCTTTGTAGTTTCTCTTCCAGTGCCCATCTTTACCACAGTGGAAGCACTAGCCTTTGTCCTTTGTTGGGTCTTTCTTAGCAACCTTTGCTTTACCTTGTTTGCCCTTGCCCTTTCCCTTCTTAAGGGACCTTTCTGCTTTCCTTTTCTTTCTGGTCTCACCAGTGTAGAGAACTGGCTTCTCTTTCTTAATAGTACTCTCTGCCTCCCTCAACATATTGAGGAGCTCTGGGAGAGTCACCTCAAGCTTGTTCATATTAAAATTCATTATGAACTGTGAAAAGGAATCTGGTAGGGACTGAAGCACAATGTCCACACACAAGTTATCCTCTAGGACCATTCCTAGACCTGTGAGTTTCTCTATCCACTCAATCATCTTTAGGACATGGTTCTGAACCGGTGTCCCCTCAGTCATCCTAGCGCGGAAAAGGCTCTTGGATATTTCATATCGTTGAGTCCTTCCCTGTTCCTCAAACAATTTACGGACATGTAGGAGAATGGATCTGGCATCCATCTTTTCATGTTGTCTCTGTAACTCTGGAGTCATAGAGCCCAACATATAGCACTGAGCAAGAGTGGAGTCATCAATGTACTTCACGTAGCGAGCGATCTCATCCTCGCTTGCCCCTTCTTAGGGCGTAGGCATCACTGTATCAAGGACGTACACGATTTTCTCCGCTGTGAGAATAATTCTCAAGTTACGGAGCCAATCCGTATAATTTGGACCAGTGAGGCGGTTGACATCAAGTATGCCACGTAAGGGATTTGAAAGCGACATTTTCTGAAAATAAAGATGTAGCAAAAATGAATAACATGCAGATTTTGCAAGAAATAAACTATCAAGATATGGACTTCTATCTTAATATGCTCCCACTATTTTACTAACGAGTCACGCGACACCCTCAGCACGTGAAACGGAAGTCTCCGGCAGACTTCTAGTGGGGATCAGGATCCAATCAGCGTCTTAGTGTAACCTCGAGGGACTCGACCAATCACACTAAGCCTAAAAGGTAGACAACTCTTGCCGATCACAACTCCTTGTGATTCCCGTCCTGTTCGGCCTCCGAATCACCATGGCCTCGAGGGACTCGACCAACCATGATGCTCGGTTAAGTCAACACCTTCGTTACAAGATGAGTCTGATTTGATGATATACCCTCGAGGGACTCGACCAAGCATATCATGCCCTCAGGTCACCGGTGACATCTCTATGTCGTAAGCAAGATAGCGAATCGCGATATAGGTGAGTCTCGAGGGACTCGACCAACTCAACCTACACCGGGATTCGGTTCCTACTCATAACGATGGAAGGCCACGTGGGTCAATCTAATTGCCTCACGTTTACCGACTTAATATTATCGAGAGATGTTTCTATGATTTGGTCTCCTAATATGACATGTCACACATATACATATTTAATATATATCTACATCGCATGCAAATATATATACATATCTAGTATGTGTATAAGCAATCACACCAGATGATCATGGACCACAACCTAATATGATTAGGCCCGAGACAGTAGGCCTAATCACTCACATCAAGATCTATGTGTGCAACGGTGCATCTCCATGCCTTGTGATCGTCCATCTCGTCCTCGTCGGTTCCGTCGACATCTTGATGCATCTCCATGCATCACGATCGTCCGTCTCGTGGGTCCCGCTATGGCTTCCACGCTCCCGCTGCGCCTCCTCATGTGATTACAACTTAATCATAGGCACGCAGGCCCGACAATAAACGAGAAATATAATGGAGGTTCGCAGACCTCAATAATAATAATCACAAGTACACACATCACACGGTCCATGATCATCCGTCCACTCATCATACATCACATGTATAAATAATCATCATCATGTAGGACTACTAGATAATAATAAAAATAATAATCAACTAAACCTTTTAATTAATTAATATTTTCTGAAATCAGGGATATATAGGGAATTTCTCAATTCCTAAGGGTATTTTCGTAATTTGGACAAAAGACAGAAACTGGAATTTCTCAAATTCCGAGGGGCAAAACTGTCTTTTGCGCAGAAAACCCTAATACCCTTTCCCCTTTTCGCTGCTGCCGCCGCCGCCACCCTGCCGGCGGCGGCCTGTGCGGCGGGGCGAGGGCACTGCCCTCGCCTGCAGGCGGCACGCCCGCTGGCGGCGATGCCGCTGCGGGTGGGCGCCCTCTTCGGGCGCCGTTGCCTCCGCAGGCGGTGCTGTCCCGCCGGGCGGCCGCCCCTATGGGGGGGGTTTCGCCCGCGGGAGCAGCGGCGGCAGGCGTCGCGCGTCGCTGCCCTGCGGCGGCAGGCGTCGCGCGTCGCTGCCCTGCGGCGGCAGGCGCCGCTTCCTTTCGGCGGTAGGCGCCGCTGCCCTGCGGCGCCTCTGCCCGTGGGTTGCCAGCCCCGCCGGCAGCAAGCCTGCTGCAAGCAGGCCGCCGGCCGGCTGCTGCAGGCACAGCGCTTGCGCATGCACCGGCGCTGTGCTGCCTGGCTGCGGCTGCGGCTGCCGCTGCAGGTGGCTGCAGGCATGCAGATCGAGGGCAGCAACTGTTGTTGCCCTTCCTTGCTTTTGCGTCAACGATTTTGACGTCAAAATTCTTCCTAAACACAATACACGCAGTTCAAAACCAATCATTCGCACGAACAACCTGGCTCTGATACCACTGTTGGGAAATCATAAGGGGGGGGGGCGACATCATATGCGCAGCGGAAGAACAAGAAAACAAAAATCCCCGATTCCCAAAAAGATGTTCATCGTCGTGCGAAGATTGGTGCGCAAAATCCGCAAAAACACAAAACTGCGTATAGAGATTGTGTTACCTAGGGAGATCGTATATCCCTGTTTCCTTGCAGATCCTTAGGAGAGGGTGAAGGAGGTCAAGCATCCTCCTCTCTAGCGGTGATCCACACAGCAGGGTTGCGACGACGCTCCTCAAAACTCCAGGCCTACTCTGAGGTGGAGAGGGAGAGGAGAATAGGAAGGGCAAGCAAAGACTCTAGCCTATGAGGCTGTGAATCCCTCCTATTTATAGAGATCCCGTGTCAAAACCCTAATGGGTCCTTTCCCTAGTGGGTATTGGATCTGCATCCAATAAGACAAGGGCTCCGTCGGATATCTCATATCCGAACCTCTACTCATCGCAATGCCTACCATATGTGTGTGACCCTCTAGGCCCAATATCGAGCTGGCCGTGAGTCATACCTGTCAGAACTCCTTCTAACTAAGTGAATTATTATCTCTGTAATAATTCACTCGACTCATCGACTACGGAAGTACTAGGCCACTACGCCGTAGTCCCCAGACGATACCGGGGAATCCAATCCATTGGACCTGTCTGTCCTCAGTTACCATGTACCTATAGTCCCTCATCCATCTAATATCCCAGAGACCGTATATCGAGCATGGTGCTGTCAGACCCATACGGTTTCTACTCGAGTCTCGCTCTAATCGGATTCTCCCGGAGAACTCTTTCTCTCTCAACCCGAATGACCCTGGCCAGGGATTTGTCTGAGCAAGAACACATGGGATATTCCTCTCATGATACCGAGAGTGGATGATCCTCTATCGACACTCAATAGCCCTCGTAAGGTCGACTACCACTCCCAATGACCAGCTGTACTAGATCTGGGAACAGCCAAACCTATAAGTCTGGTATCAAAGAGTGGAGCACTCATACAGGACATCCTTGGTGTCTCAAGTCTAAGAACCAGATACACCACTAGGACTACGGAATCGTTGTCTGACAATAAGGCATCATCAACCATCCAGCATTCCGTAAGCGGATCAATCAGTGAACTCATTCTCCAATGAGCACCTGTATTGTATCCCTAGTGTCCCTACACGAGCAGCTATGAGACCAGCTGCATCCATCATATGGACGGGTATACAGCACACCAGTCTATCCGGTTATCACGATGTCCCTCTCGAGTAACCTATGACCGGGATTATTTAGGATATGTGTTTAAAGGTGAATCGATCTCATTATCGTGATCTCATCACGATCCGATTCCCATTGCACAAATCCAAGGACATCACAATATATATGCATTTATGCAATAGTTATAAAGTGATATATGCCAAAATATAATAAGCAAAAAGATTCTGTATCAAGTCACACGTGCCATCACTCACGTGATTGGCTTGCTGGGCACTTATGACTAGCACCGGCAAGCTCCTAGACTTCACGATTTCATCTTAGCGTGTTCCAATGAGCTTCTTCGGCAAGCTCCGATTTTTCTCGGCGAGCTCCGCGAACTTCCAACGAACCTTCCGGCGAGCTTCCAAAAAACCCTTCGGCAAGCTCCCTACTCATTCTCGGCTAGTTCCAGTAGCATTCCCGACGAACCTTTGGACTTTTGTCGAACTCTCGAACTAACAACAAATCCTTCGTGCTTGACTCTGACACTTTGTTTCGCTTTATGTCTTCGTCGTTATCGTAGTTAATCCTGCACACACAAGCCAAAACTCTACTCTGATCTAGACAATTATTACAAAGCGAATTGACATTCTGTTGCCAGACACGCCATTGGTTGGCGCTTCGTCCGATTCTTCGGCGCATCGTCCTCTCTTGCGGCTTATTGTCTAATTGGCGGTTGACCTCCGCAACCCCGATATCCTTGGCGCAATTCCGCTCTTTGCCCGATGCCCGACGTCCGAAGCCTTCTGCCATCCAATATCCTAACGTGATCTCCTCTAGCACAATGTCAATTCCTCCTGCGTTAACTGTCTAATCCTGATCGAGTAGACCTGCATCACTCAAAATGTAGGTAAACATCTAAACATAATCAATTAGTTTCATCATCAAAATCTGAGATTCAACATGTAGGTCACATGTAATTAGGATTAGGGTTAAAAGATAATCCTCTATCTTAGTTAGGGGCCAATTGGGCCTAAAATTAGACTTGGTTTGGGCTAAATTTAAAGCCCAACTAGTGAACCGAAGGGTCTAGTGATGGCACCGCCAGACTGGGCGGTTGCACTGCACAACACCCGAGAGCCAAGCAGTGGCATCGCTTGGCTAGGCGGTGGCACCGCTTGGCTGGGCGGTGGCACCGCTAGTCCATTGTCAACGTCAGACACTAACAGGCGGTTGCACCGCCACTGATAGGCGGTGGCACCGCCATCATCGGGAACCAGAGAGAATTCAAATTTTGGAGCCTAAAATTGAATCCTCTTGAGGCCTATAATTACCCCTCAATTCTCAGCTGAGATTACAACTTTTTCTGAAGCAATTGATTGAGAGAAAGGTCTTAGAAAAGTCTTAGCAAGTCTTGTTTTCAATTTGCTAGAGTGTTCACCTCTTTCTTTCTTGCTGAAAATTTGTAAGAGTGTGAACCGCTTGTAAAAAGTTGTAAGAGGGGTATTTGCCCTTCCCCTTCAAGAGATTTGCTAGTGGAAGGTGGGAGCCTCATCGAAGAGGGACTCGCAAGTGGATGTAGGTCATTTGACCGAATCACTTTAAAATCGGCGTGATCTCTGGTTTGCATTTTATTATCGCTATTTACATTACTGAAAACCTTCTTACATGCTTTATTTCCTCATTACCTTTGCTGCATACCTTTACGAACACACATTCAAGTTAAGCTTTTCAAGTTCGGTTTTTATCGTATCGAAAGATTTTCCAAAACCGAAGTTTTAATCCGCTGCACTAATTCACCCCCCCCCTCTTAGTGCCGCTCCGATCCTAACAATTGGTATCAGAGCTAGGCTCACTCTCATATTTGGTTTCATACCCAAGAGAGATGGCTTACTCCGGCATACATGAGGGTCATTCTATCACACGTCCACCCATGTTTAATGGGTCGGATTATACTTATTGGAAGACTCGTATGAGGATCTTCCTCATTTCCATGGATTTCGAGCTTTGGACTATTGTCGAAAATAGATTTCAAAAATCTTCTCTTCCGATGAGCGAATGGAATGAATTGGAGAATAAGGTTTTTGCTTTAAACGCAAAGGCTATGAATGCCTTGTTTTGTGCACTAGACAAAAATGAATTTAATCGTGTTTCAGTTTGTGATTCGGCTTTCGATATTTGGAGAACTCTTGATGTCACTCATAAAGGCACTAGCCGAGTGAAAGAGTCCAAAATCAACATCCTTGTGCACTCTTACGAACTCTTTCGAATGAAACCAAGTGAGTCCATCGGAGACATGTACACCCGGTTCACGGATGTCATCAATGGACTCAAAGCTCTTGGTAAAGATTTTACTAACTTTGAACTAGTAACTAAAATCTTAAGATCCCTCCCTAAAAGTTGGGATCCAAAAGTTACGACCATTCAAGAGGCCAAAGACCTTAAAACATTCCCTCTTGAAGAACTTATTGGGTCTCTAATGACCTACGAAATGACATGTCAAGCTCATGACAAGCTCGAGAACCCCCTTCCAAAGAATAGGAAGGATATGACACTCACATCACAAGAAGATCACTTGAAAGGAACATCAAGTGATGAGGATAGTGACAATGACATTGCACTTTTGACTCAAAAATTTAAAAAATATTTAAGAAAGAACAAATTTTAAAATAATACAAAAAATAAATTTGAATACAAGAAGGACCAAGTGATTTGCTATGAGTGCAAAAAACCGGGACACTACAAGAACGATTGTCCTCAAGCTAAAAAGAGAACATCAAAAAAGAAGGCGCTTAAGGCAACGTGGGATGATTCAAGTGCGTCCGAAGAAGAGGAGTCCAACACTAAGCAAGTTGCTCATTACGCCCTAATGGCCATCGGAGAAGAGGTAACAGATTTAATTGAATCAGATTTACCTTATCATGAATTATTAAATGCCTTCCATGAGTTATTTGATGAATGTAAGACAATTAGTAGAAAATACAAATTGCTAAAAAAGGAGCATGATAGTCTCACTTGTAATGTCGATAAATTAAAGACTGAATATCATGATAGTTTAGCTCCATGTATAAAATGTCATGATCTAGAAACTCTCCAAAAGGAGAACTTACTACTTAAGGACACCTTGAAGAAATTCGAGGTTGGTAGTAAGTCTTTGAACATGATCCATACAAATAAGGGTCACGTTCCTAAAAGAAGCGGAATCGGATTTGTGAGAAGTCCTCACCAAAATTCAACCACCTTCATTAAAGGCCTTGTCTTACATGTTTGACACCAAAGCAATTGCAACTTTTGTTGCAAATATGGACATAAAACTTATAAATGTCCATTCAAGAAAATTAGTCCGAACAAACTAATTTGGGTTCCTAAAGGAACTATGATCAAATCTATGCAATATGATGAACAAGTCAGATCAGTTTTTAAGGCACCCAAAAGAAAATGGGCACCTAAAAATAATCACTTCTTGTAGAAACATACACCATCACAAGCTAGGAGCAAGAGATGGTATCTCGATAGTGGATGCTCAAGACATATGACTGGAGATCCATCTCATTTCTCTATGCTCACTAGCAAAGAAGAAGGGTACGTCACCTTCGGAGACAACAACCAAGGCAAAATCATTGGCAAGGGAACCATAGGTAACAAATTAAAATTTTCTATTGATGATGTCTTACTAGTTGATGGATTGAAACATAATCTCTTGAGTGTTAGTCAATTATGCGATAAAGGTTATATCGTTAGATTTGAATCAAATGTGTGTATTATTGAAAAACCAAACCATAACATAACTATGATTGCATTAAAATAAAATAATGTCTACACCATCAACCTTGATGAACTAAGTAATGAAATGTGCTTCTCCGCTTTAAATGATGATGCTTGGCTTTGGCATAGGAGACTAGGCCATGCAAGCATGAAACTAATATCTAAGATCTCATTTAGAGAATTAGTACGAGGAATACCAAATATGAAGTTTATTAAGGACAAAGTATGCAATGCATGTCAACTAGGTAAACAAATAAAAACTAGTTTCAAACTAAAAATTCAAATTAGCACTACTAGACCATTACAATTGATTCATTTGGACTTATTTGGACCAATTGACATGACAAGTCTAGGAGGAAGCAAATATGCGTTTGTAATTGTGGATGACTATACTAGATACACTTGGACCTATTTCTTAGCTCACAAAAGTGATTGTTTCAAGTGTTTCTCTAAATTTTGTAAACTCACTCAAAACGAAAAAGGCTTCATGATTTCATCAATTCGGAGTGATCACGGTGGCGAATTTCAAAACCGTGACTTTCAAAATTTTTGTGAAGTTAATGGATACAATCACAACTTCTCCACTCCGAGAAATCCTCAACAAAATGGAGTAGTTGAAAGAAAAAATAGAAACCTACAAGAAATGGCAAGAATGATGTTAAATGAACATAGTCTACCCAAGTATTTTTGGGCCGAAGCCGTGAATACGGCTTGCTATATCATGAATAGGGTTCTAATAAGACCGTCCCTATCAAAACTCCCTATGAATTATGGAATAACAAAAAACCAAATGTTTCCTATTTTAAAGTTTTCAGTTGTAAATGCTTTATTTTGAATGAAAGGATGCCTTAGGAAAATTTGATACTAAATTCGATGAAGGCATCTTTCTTGGTTACTCTTCCGTTTCTAAGGCTTTTCGGGTTTTTAACAAAAGAACCTTAGTAATAGAAGAATCTATTCATGTAGATTTTAATGAAAATTTTGATTTAAAGAAAAATGATTTTGATGATGATCTTGGTTTTGATAATTTGAATTTAAATGAACCCCCTCCTCGAAATAGCAACTTGGATGCACCTTCTTCCGAAATTTCCTTACCCAAGGAATGGAAGTATATAGATGCTCATCCAAAAGAGCTAATTATAGGATATACATCAAAAGGGGTTCAAACCCGTTCCTCTTTCAAGAATTTTTGTGCTAACACCGCCTTACTTTCTCAAATCGAACCTAAATGCATTGACGAGGCCTTAAAAGATGATTTTTGGGTTATTGCAATGCAAGAGGAATTGAATCAATTTGAGAGGAATAAGATATGGAAGCTTGTTCCTAGACCTAGTGACCATTTAGTCATTGGTACTAAATGGGTCTTTAGAAACAAGCAAGACGAAAATGGTATTGGGGTTAGAAACAAGGCTAGATTAGTGGCCAAAGGTTTCAACCAAGAAGAAGGTATCAACTACGAATAAACCTTCGCTCCTGTGGCAAGATTAGAAGCCATTAGGATGCTCCTTGCCTATGTTAGTAGTAATAATTTTAAATTGTTTCAAATGGATGTCAAAAGTGCCTTCTTGAAAGGTTTTATTTCTGAAGAAGTATATGTCGGACAACCTCCCGGATTTGAAAATTCTCTTCTTCCTAATCATGTATTCAAATTTACTAAGGCTCTCTATGGCTTGAAACAAGCTCCTAGAGCTTGGTATGAAAGGCTTAGTTCCTTTCTTATTTTAAATAATTTTACCAAAGGCAAGGTTGATACTACATTGTTTATCAAACATTTTGAAAATAATTTTCTTATTGTGCAAATTTATATTGACGATATTATTTTTGGCTCTTCGGATGAATCACTATGTGAATCATTTGCTAAATGTATGAGTCATGAATTTGAAATGAGTTTAATGAGTGAATTAACCTTCCCTTTAGGATTACAAATCAAACAACTTAGTGATGGTATATTTCTTAACCAATCTAAATACACATTAGAATTGTTAAAACTGTTTAACATGGATAATTCAAAAGCAATAAGCACCCCTATGAGTACTTCAACTAAGTTAGATATGGATGAAAATAGTGAAAATTTCGATCAAAAAATATATAGGGGAATGATAGGTAGTCTACTCTACCTCACCGCGACTAGACCGGATATTATGTTTAGTGTAGGACTTTGCACTAGGTTTCAATCTAATCCTAAATTATCTCATCTTAAGAGTGTCAAAAAAATATTTAGGTATCTTAAAGGAACTCCAAATTTAGGATTGTGGTATCCAAAATATGAAAAATTTGATTTAATAGCTTATGCAGATGCCGATTTTGGCGGATGCAAGATAGATAGAAAAAGTACATCTAGAACATGCCAATTTTTAGGACATGCACTTGTTTCTTGGACTTCCAAGAAACAAAATTCAGTTGCACTATCTACGGTGGAAGCCGAATACATTGCTGCAAGTGCATGTTGTGCACAAGTTGTTTGGATGAAAAATACATTAGAAGACTATGGAATTCACTTTAAAAACATTCCCATAAAATGTGATAATACTAGTGCCATATGTCTTACTAAAAATCCAGTTCAGCACTCTAGAACTAAGCACATCGACGTTAGGCAACATTTCATACGTGATCATGTCCTTAACAATAATGTTGTTCTAGAATTCATTGACACAAAGCATCAATTAGCAGATATATTTATAAAAGCTTTGAATGAAGACCAATTTGAATTTATTAGAAGGGAATTAGGTATGTTAAATTGTCCCTAAGAATAAACTTGTTTGAATGGATTTTTCGTAAAGTTTTTCATCCTCTCTCCGTTCCTCGGTGAATTTGATCCTTCTCTTTCGATTTGAAATGACACGTTAAATTACCTTATCCTATCTTGAGTCAAACACCGCTCCCATCTGATCAAGATTTATGATTTTATGATATTTTGTGAATCTCGAAATTGATTTTGATGGCTTGATTATGAGTTTCAAGTTGACGATTTGAATTTGAATGAGTTTGTATTCGAATTATGATCTTGACTTATTGGAGTTATTACTTGAAATTTTTTTTTTAATCACAATCTCTTCTTTGTACACCTATAATTTTTGTTATTTATAGAAAGAAGAGATTTGATAAAATGGATGAATGATGAATTTTTGTATAATCAATGCTGAATTCCTGATGTTATAATCACAAATTATGTGCTTCAAGTCTCATTCCCTTTTTGTTCATGACAAAGGGGGAGAAGTGATAACTAAGTGATGACTTATACCATTTCGATAGCATGACTTAATGAAAATATCTTATGCGCATCGACAATATGACTGGTATCATATATGAATTACAAGAGCTTGTATAATACAAATATCTTATATGCCTTGCAAAATCTTTGAGAATATTGCAAGATTGATTGACCATATTGAAAGCATGCCTTACATTTATATCATGAAATTCATGTTGAAAATCTTTATCTCCTGTTGTAGTAAAAATTGTCTCTTATCATTCGACTTAAAAATGATTTTCATCGAAGTTTCGTATTTACTTATGCTTAATGAGAATAACGATAAGTTCAACCGTTAGAACATATCGGTTTATGCTTGAATTCAATGGGATGGAATTCAAGTGTTTTTATCTTCTCATAATATGGCATATAGATAGGGGGAGTTATGTTTAACTCCGTCAACAATTGATTGTCATCATCAAAAAGGGGGAGATTGTTGAATCTCGGATTTTGATGATAAAATCAATTGATGGGTTAATTGATCTAATCCATATTATTGAGTTAAGTGTGCAGGATTAACTATGATAACCAAAAAACATAAAGCAAGAATACCAGAGTCAAGTTTGATGGACGTTTTAGAGTCCGAAGAATCGTCGGAGATGTTGCCGGAACCAACCGAGAAGAAATCGGAAACCTGTCGGAATTTTTGGAAGTTCGCCGAAGAGATCGTCGGAGGTTCGCGGAGATCACCGAGAAGACTCGGCTACTCGTTGAAGTCATCATAAGATCGGGAGCTTGCTAGGAGTCCGTCGGAAGAAATCCGAGGGCATATCGGAAGTCCGCCGGAAGTTCGTCGGAAAGCTCGCCGGAAGAAGACTCAACGTTCACGGTTAAAAACTTGCTTGGGATGTTTTTAGTTATGTAGTTTACATGTAATTAGGATTAGGATTAAAAGATAATCCTATATCCTGGTTACGAGCCAATTGGGCCCAAAATTAGACTTGGTTTGGGCTAAATTTAAAGCCCAACGAGTGAACCGAAGGGTCTGGCGGTGGCACCGCCAAACTGGGCGGTTACACCGCCCATGTAATATCCCTCACTTTTGAAAATTATTAATAAAGATTTATTTATAAATCGGAGGACCTATATGTAAATATGGAAATTTCAAGGACTAAACTTTTAAGTTGTAAAAAGAAGAAAATAAATAAAACCAAAAATTTCGGTTTTATCCCACCGCCTCCCACGCTCTCTCTGTTTCTTCGAGAAACAAAGAGAAGCGGTGGGGCGTGGGGAGAAGAAGAAGAGAAGTAGAGGGAGAAGAGAAGAAGAGGGAAAAGAAGAGAGGAAGAAGAGGGAGAAGAGAAGAAAAGAAGAAGTAGAAGAGAGGGAAGATGGAGAGGAGAAAGAGAGGCAGCTGAAGTAGCTAGGGCTTCAGCACCTCTGTTTCCCGCAGGTGGAAACAGAGGAGAGGATGTGTGGGGCGTTGAGGATGAAAAGGGAAGAAGAAGAAGAAGAAGAAGAAGAAGAAGAAGGAGGAGAAGAGAGGAGGATAGCTGCGGCAAGGCTGCAGCGAGGAGGTGTGTGGCGTTGGGGAGGAAAAGGGAAGAGGAGAAGAAGAGAAGGAGAAGAAGAGGGAAAAGAGAGGGACGAGGGAGAGGAGCGAGAGGTGGCAGCAGCTAGGGCTGCAGCACCTCTGTTTCCTGCAGGTGGAAACAGAGGAGAGGTGTGGGGCGTTCGAAGAGGAGAAGAAGAAGAAGAGGAAGTGAAGAAGAAGAGGAAGCAGGAGAAGAGGTTGTGATACCTCTGTTTCCTACAGAGGAAACAGAGGAGAGGGTGTGTGTGACGCCGGGGAAGAAGGGGCTGCAGCTGCGGCGATGGCAGCTGCAGCTGGAAGAGAAGAAGAAGAGGAAGATGAGCAGGGGAGGAGGGAGAGGTTGCGGCCGTGGCTGCGGCCGCGACTGCAGCAGTTGCAGCGGGGAGAGAAGAAGAAGAAAGGAAGGAGAAGGAAGAGGAGAAGGGAAAGAAGTAGCTGCGGTTGCGGCAGTGGCAGCTGCAGCTATGGCAGGGAAAGAGGAAGAGAAAGGAAGAAGGGAAGGAGAGGAAGAAGAGAAGGGAAAGAAGGGGCTGCGGCTGCGGCGATGGCAGCTGCAGTTGGAAGAGAAGAAGGAGAGGAAGATGAGCAGGGGAAGAAGAAGAGGCTGTGGCCGCGGTTGAGGCTGCGACTGCAGCAGTGCAGCTGGGAAAGAAGAGAAGGAAAGGAAGAAGAAGAGAAAGGGAAGGAGAGGAAGAAGAGAGAAAGAGGAGAAGGGGTGGCAGCTGCGGCAGTGGCAGCTGCAGTTGGAAGAGAAGAATGAGAGGAAATAGAGTAGCGGAGGAAGAAGAGGCTGCGGTTGTGGTGGCTGCGGCCATGGCTGCGATTGCGACTGCGGCGGTTGCAGCTGGGAAAGAAAAGAAAGGAAAGGGGGGAAAAGGGGCTGCGGACGGGATTGCGGCCGCAGCGGCAGCGACTGCGTATGCAGCAATTATGTCTGCGAGTGAAGGGAGGAAGGAAGGTAGTGCGGTGGAAGGGGCTGCAATTGTGGCAGCGGCAGCGGCGGCGGCGGCGGCTGTGGCAGCTGCGTTTGGGAAAGAAAAAGAAGGAATGAGAGTAAGAGAGAGCAGGTGACTGTGCCTCGATGTTCGACACGTGGTGTAGTTATGAAGAAAGGAAGAAAATGAGAGCACAAAACGAAACAGAGAGAGAACACGGAGGAAAAGTAGAAAAAGGATTCGAGCGTACACCTTCTTCGAATCTTTGGATCAAAACCTTCAAAAGGTAAGTGTTCTAACCTTTTCTATTGCAAGCTTTCTAATCTTTTCTCTTGCAAGTTCCCTGATCGTTTCTCCTATAATTGCTCTGATATGTCTTATTGCAAGTTCCCTGATCGTTTCTCCTATAATTGCTCTGATATGTCTTATTGCAAGTTCCCTGATCGTTTCTCCTATAATTGCTCTGATATTTCTTATTGTAAGTTCCCGATTCGTTCCTCTTGTAATTGTACTAATCTTTCCTATTGCAAGTATCCTGATCTTTCCTCACTGCAATTTTATCTCTACATTTGCTTTGAATATGAGGAACTTTGAATTGTTCTAACCTTGCATTTGATATATCTCCTGTTTAGACGTAACGATTCGAATCTGTGCAACTTCTGAGATTCTGACCTTTTGATACCGAGCTGCCTATAAGTCTTTGTTGGAAACTCAGATTTGTTCAAAACTGATTTCATTGGAAACTAGACTCGTAGATCTTTCTTTGATATATGGATTGAAAGATTTGGAATCCAAACACCTGTCCAGTTATCTGTTGAATCTGACATTATGAATTCTGCCAACAGAGATTTTGTTCTACGACACTTGCTTACCAAATTATTTGTAACTCTCTCTGTTGGATAGTTCAATTCATATGAAGCCTGTCTTATCTGAAAGTATTATCCAATGATTATTTCTGAGTAAATTGGAGCACGATTGATAGTTTGAATCATTTGTTCAATGTGCCTTCTGTATTCTGCCAGAAATCGAGCTTTGGTCGATTTCTCATATTCTGGTTTCATTCCTTTGGAAATTGATATCCTTTAGCTTTCTTATTCAATTGAGCTTTATATTACTGCTTTGAATTCTTGTATACTCTTGTCCTTAAAATTATTGCATTCTTGAAAACTGTTGTGTAACGTTTATACTATATCGTATTGACTCATATAGGCACATGTATATCCTATTGTTCCGCATTTGCTTTCGATATGTGCCTATTCCAGTTTCATTCCTTTGGACATTGAATTCATCAAATCTTCTTATTGAATTGAGTTATATGTGATTGCTTGGATTCCATATGTGCCCTTGTTTTCAATTCCTTTCAAATCTGAATATACTTGTGAAAGATTATTGCTTACTTCGGATTAACTCGTAAAGGCACATGTATGCTTTGTTGTTCCGCGTGTGCTTCCGATATATTCTATTTATTGTTAAAACTACCCTCTTGTACTCTGGTGTGTGGGATTATTTGGACCTTTGCCAGAAATGGTAAAGGGTATGCGCTTATTGCCCGCTATGTGGGATATTCTGGACCTTTGCCAGAAATGGTAAAGGGTATGCGCTTATTGCCCGCTATGTGGGATATTCTGGATGAATCACATTCTGACTGAGATCCCACTACACCTTCTGTATGTTTGATATGATATCCAGAGCTTTGGTTATGTGTTTCTGTACATGCTTTGGATAAGATTGATATGTTTGCAACGTCAAAGACGACGTTTGAGCTTCTGTACGGTATTTGTTATTGATATGCTCTGAAATGTTTCCTCCACTGTTGATATGTTTCGAAATGTTCCATATGTCGTTGATATGCTCCGGAACATTTCATACGCCATTGATATACTCCAATTACTCTGTGCTCCATTTGCTATGAACTGATATGTTCTGAAATGTCCTATCTGCCATTGATATGCTCCAATTACTCTGTGCTCCATTTGCTATGAACTGATATGTTCTGAAATGTCCTATCTGCCATTGATATGCTCCAGTTACTCTGTGCTCCATTTGCTATGAACTGATATGTTCTGAAATGTCCTATCTGCCATTGATATGCTCCAATTACTCTGTGCTCCATTTTCTATGAACTGATATGTTCTGAAATGTCCTATCTGCCATTGATATGCTCCAATTACTCTGTGCTCCATTTGTTATGAATCAAATATGTTTTGAATGACATGATACTTATGATTTTGTATCTAATGAGATGGTATCCTTGAGAATTCTTGTATTCTGCCTTACATTATGATACCTTACTCGTTTGAAACCGTTCCTTTTGTTCTGAATATGTTTTGTCACTTGCTGAGCCGTTTTTGGCTCACTCCGTTGTTATATAAATCTTTCAGGTCAGCTTGTCACTCTTCGAGATGTTTGATTTGGGCTGAGGTAGTGGATAGCTATTCAGAATTATGGGCAAGTCTTGTCGGTTGTTATGCTATTGTTGTATAAGCATATTTTGTATGTAATGAATTGTTCTGATGATCGAAATGGATATACTATGTAAAAGTGTTAGAAGATCTCTGTTATTTGGAATTTCGGAATGTTAAGTCTAATTTATGACGATATGAACTTGTGGTGAATAGTTGGAGTTCTGATTGTATAATTTATTTAGCTTGTGGATTTATAAATGTTGTTCATGTTTGTCAAGTTGGCTTGGGTTGCCATAAATGTGAAATATCGAGTGATGTGATATATGATTTTAAAATGCACATGTTTTATGGATGTGAATTTGATTGAATGTTTTTCAGTGTCCTCAAACGTTAGTTTGGATCCTGGATTGGTCTATGACGAAAACTTTAAATATCGTCGATATTTTGAGGGGGCGTGACAGAGGTGGTATCAGAGCATGGTTTGAGGATTACTGAAATATTTGATATGTTGACGTGTAAAATATATTGAGGTCTAGTGAACTGTAGTGATCGGTGGAAATTTTCTTTGATGCATTTTAGGAATCTGGGATGACGAGGACATTTGGTCCTCCTATTTCATCTGATTTTGATTAATTAAGTGGGATGAATGGGGTAATCGAGGATATTGAATCAGAGTGGCACAGCAGAAGCATGGTGCACCTAATCCATTGGTGGCAGAAAAATGGATAATGTGAATAGAGAAGATATTTGATGTTCAAAATTGTTCTGATGATTAAACGATTTCTTTTGCCACCTTATATTGGAAGTAGAGGCTGATCATTAATGGGAACAAAAAAAAAAAAATTTGAAGATCAGTGGCAAGAATGATAAGGACAAGTTTACCAAAAAAAAAAAAAAAAAGATTGAAAATGAATTAGAAAGTGATAACAAGAGGGTCGAGACATTTGGATTTGAAAAGGGAAGTCACCACAAAAGACTCAATCATGTGTGAATTATAAGTTAAATTATGAAACAAATTTGTGTTTCGGGTGACTAGAGTCTATTTTGCTTGTAGAAAGTTGGATCATGAAATAAAAGACTGACCCTTGAATAAGAAGAAAGAGTCACTGCCTCATAAATCATCAGCCCATGTCAGAGTGTATGCTATCACTGAATATGATTCTGAAACTTCTGAAATTAGTGACCGAAGGTATTATGCATGTTTATGAAAGAATGCAAATATTTGTTTGACCATGGGTCCCATCTATGATTTGATTCGGAATATTTTGCCTATCACTTGGTTATTCAACCTAGACCACTACATTATGTGCTATATGTAAATACGATCATTGGAGATTCTTTGATAACGAACTTGAAATCTGGTCCTCTTGTCTGATTTTTATTGGAGAACTTGAACTTTTGCTGATTTAGTTCTCCTAGAGATTTGGAGTTTTGATATTATACTTGGTATGGATTGACTATCTTCCTATCATACTAGTGCGGATTGGTATATAACGAATGATCACTTTTTGCATATTTGATCAGCCGATCTTTTATTTTGAGAGTATTGGACATTATTTATCTCCTTGCCTAATGTATCCCAAGATGACTTGTTTGGATTACCTCCAAATGTGATTTTGCTTTTGATTTGGTCCTTGGGACAATCCCAATATCTAAGCCTCTCTATAGAAAGATATCATTTGAGTAAGTGGAATTGGAAAAGCAACTACAAGGATTATTAAATGAGGATTTTATTTGGCTTAATATTTCATTATGGGGTGCTCCGGTGTTAGTTACAAAGATGTATGGAACATTGAGACTTTGTAATGATTATAGACAATTGAATCAGGTGAACATCAAAAACGAGTATTTTCTGAAGTAACGACTTGCTTGATTAATTACAGGGTGCGCAAGTATTTTTAGAAATTGATTGAAGGTTGGGTTACCGTCTATTGAGGATCAAGGAGGAGAATATTTCAGTCACTCGTGGATAATTATGTAATTGTATTGTATTGATGAAACTATTTAAGAGCAGGAGGAGGAAATAAAGATATCATAATCCTCATCTTTTCATCGATCGAGCTATGATCAATTTAGAGGACTAAATTTCCTTTTAAGGAGGGGAGAGTGTAATATCCCTCACTTTTGAAAATTATTAATAAAGATTTATTTATAAATCGGAGGACCTATATGTAAATATGGAAATTTCAAGGACTAAACTGTTAAGTTGTAAAAAGAAGAAAATAAATAAAACGGAAAATTTTGGTTTTATCCCACCGCCTCCCACGCTCTCTCTGTTTCTTCGAGAAACAGAGAGAAGCGGTGGGGCGTGGGGAGAAGAAGAAGAGAAGTAGAGGGAGAAGAGAAGAAGAGGGAAAAGAAGAGAGGAAGAAGAGGGAGAAGAGAAGAAAATAAGAAGTAGAAGAGAGGGAAGATGGAGAGGAGAAAGAGAGGCAGCTGCAGCAGCTAGGGCTTCAGCACCTCTGTTTCCCGTAGGTGGAAACAGAGGAGAGGATGTGTGGGGCGTTGAGGATGAAAAGGGAAGAAGAAGAAGAAGAAGAAGAAGAAGAAGAAGGAGGAGAAGAGAGGAGGATAGCTGCGGCAAGGCTGCAGAGAGGAGGTGTGTGGCGTTGGGGAGGAAAAGGGAAGAGGAGAAGAAGAGAAGGAGAAGAAGAGGGAAAAGAGAGGGACGAGGGAGAGGAGCGAGAGGTGGCAGCAGCTAGGGCTGCAGCACCTCTGTTTCCTGCAGGTGGAAACAGAGGAGAGGTGTAGGGCGTTCGAAGAGGAGAAGAAGAAGAAGAGGAAGAGAAGAAGAAGAGGAAGCAAGAGAAGAGGTTGTGATACCTCTGTTTCCTGCAGAGGAAACAGAGGAGAGGGTGTGTGTGACGCCGGGGAAGAAGGGGCTGCAGCTGCGGCGATGGCAGCTGCAGCTGGAAGAGAAGAAGAAGAGGAAGATGAGCAGGGGAGGAGGGAGAGGTTGCGGCCGTGGCTGCGGCCGCGACTGCAGCAGTTGCAGCGGGGAGAGAAGAAGAAGAAAGGAAGGAGAAGGAAGAGGAGAAGGGAAAGAAGTAGCTGCGGTTGCGACAGTGGCAGCTGCAGCTATGGCAGGGAAAGAGGAAGAGAAAGGAAGAAGGGAAGGAGAGGAAGAAGAGAAGGAAAAGAAGGGGCTGCGGCTACGGCGATGGCAGCTGCAGTTGGAAGAGAAGAAGGAGAGGAAGATGAGCAGGGGAAGAAGAAGAGGCTGTGGCCGCGGTTGAGGCTGCGACTGCAGCAGTGCAGCTAGGAAAGAAGAGAAGGAAAGGAAGAAGAAGAGAAAGGGAAGGAGAGGAAGAAGAGAGAAAGAGGAGAAGGGGTGGCAGCTGCGGCAGTGGCAGCTGCAGTTGGAAGAGAAGAAGAGAGCAAATAGAGTAGCGGAGGAAGAAGAGGCTGCGGTTGTGGTGGCTGCGGCCATGGCTACGATTGCGACTGCGGCGGTTGCAGCTGGGAAAGAAAAGAAAGGAAAGGGGGGAAAAGGGGCTGCGGATGGGATTGCGGCCGCAGCGGCAGCTTCTGCGTATGCAGCAGTTATGTCTGCGAGTGAAGGGAGGAAAGAAGGTAGTGCGGTGGAAGGGGCTGCGATTATGGCAGCGGCAGCGGCGGCGGCTGTGGCAGCTGCGTTTGGGAAAGAAAAAGAAGGAATGAGAGTAAGAGAGAGCAGGTGACTGTGCCTCGATGTTCGACACGTGGTGTAGTTATGAAGAAAGGAAGAAAATGAGAGCACAAAACGAAACAGAGAGAGAACACGGAGGAAAAGTAGAAAAAGGATTCGAGCGTACACCTTCTTTGAATCTTTGGATCAAAACCTTCAAAAGGCAAGTGTTCTAACCTTTTCTATTGCAAGCTTTCTAATCTTTTCTCTTGCAAGTTCCCTGATCGTTTCTCCTATAATTGCTCTGATATGTCTTATTGCAAGTTCCCTGATCGTTTCTCCTATAATTGCTCTGATATGTCTTATTGCAAGTTCCCTGATCGTTTCTCCTATAATTGCTCTGATATGTCTTATTGCAAGTTCCCTGATCGTTTCTCCTATAATTGCTCTGATATTTCTTATTGTAAGTTCCCGATTCGTTCCTCCTGTAATTGTACTAATCTTTCCTATTGCAAGTATCCTGATCTTTCCTCACTGCAATTTTATCTCTACATTTGCTTTGAATATGAGGAACTTTGAATTGTTCTAACCTTGCATTTGATATATCTCCTGTTTAGACGTAACGATTCGAATCTGTGCAACTTCTGAGATTCTGACCTTTTGATACCGAGCTGCCTATAAGTCTTTGTTGGAAACTCAGATTTGTTGAAAACTGATTTCATTGGAAACTAGACTCGTAGATCTTTCTTTGATATATGGATTGAAAGATTTGGAATCCAAACACCTGTCCAGTTATCTGTTGAATCTGACATTATGAATTCTGCCAACAGAGATTTTGTTCTACGACACTTGCTTACCAAATTATTTGTAACTCTCTCTGTTGGACAGTTCAATTCATATGAAGCCTGTCTTATCTGAAAGTATTATCCAATGATTATTTCTGAGTAAATTGGAGCACGATTGATAGTTTGAATCATTTGTTCAATGTGCCTTCTGTATTCTGCCAGAAATCGAGCTTTGGTCGATTTCTCATATTATGGTTTCATTCCTTTGGAAATTGATATCCTTTAGCTTTCTTATTCAATTGAGCTTTATATTACTGCTTTGAATTCTTGTATGCTCTTGTCCTTAAAATTATTGCATTCTTGAAAACTGTTGTGTAACGTTTATGCTATATCGTATTGACTCATATAGGCACATGTATATCCTATTGTTCCGCATTTGCTTTCGATATGTGCCTATTCCAGTTTCATTCCTTTGGACATTGAATTCATCAAATCTTCTTATTGAATTGAGTTATATGTGATTGCTTGGATTCCATATGTGCCCTTGTTTTCAATTCCTTTCAAATCTGAATATACTTGTGAAAGATTATTGCTTACTTCGGATTGACTCGTAAAGGCACATGTATGCTTTGTTGTTCCGCGTGTGCTTCCGATATATGCTATTTATTGTTAAAACTACCCTCTTGTACTCTGGTGTGTGGGATTGTCTGGACCTTTACCAGAAATGGTAAAGGGTATGCGCTTATTGCCCGCTATGTGGGATATTCTGGACCTTTGCCAGAAATGGTAAAGGGTATGCGCTTATTGCCCGTTATGTGGGGTCCCGCTATGTGGGATATTCTGGATGAATCACATTCTGACTGAGATCCCACTACACCTTCTGTATGTTTGATATGATATCCAGAGCTTTGGTTATGTGTTTCTGTACATGCTTTGGATAAGATTGATATGTTTGCAACGTCAAAGACGACGTTTGAGCTTCTGTACGGTATTTGTTATTGGTATGCTCTGAAATGTTTCCTCCACTGTTGATATGTTTCGAAATGTTCCATATGTCATTGATATACTCCGGAACATTTCATACGCCATTGATATGCTCCAATTACTCTGTGCTCCATTTGCTATGAACTGATATGTTCTGAAATGTCCTATCTGCCATTGATATGCTCCAATTACTCTGTGCTCCATTTGTTATGAATCAAATATGTTTTGAATGACATGATACTTATGATTTTGTATCTAATGAGATGGTATCCTTGAGAATTCTTGTATTCTGCCTTACATTATGATACCTTACTCGTTTGAAACCGTTCCTTTTGTTCTGAATATGTTTTGTCACTTGCTAAGCCGTTTTTGGCTCACTCTGTTGTTATATAAATCTTTCAGGTCAGCTTGTCACTCTTCGAGATGTTTGATTTGGGCTGAGGCAGTGGATAGCTATTCAGAATTATGGGCAAGTCTTGTCGGTTGTTATGCTATTGTTGTATAAGCATATTTTGTATGTAATGAATTGTTCTGATGATCGAAATGGATATACTATGTAAAAGTGTTAGAAGATCTCTGTTATTTGGAATTTCGGAATGTTAAGTCTAATTTATGACGATATGAACTTGTGGTGAATAGTTGGAGTTCTGATTGTATAATTTATTTAGCTTGTGGATTTATAAATGTTGTTCATGTTTGTCAAGTTGGCTTGGGTTGCCATAAATGTGAAATATCGAGTGATGTGATATATGATTTTAAAATGCACATGTTTTATGGATGTGAATTTGATTGAATGTTTTTCAGTGTCCTCAAACGTTAGTTTGGATCCTGGATTGGTTTGTGACGAAAAGTTTAAAAATCATGGATATATTTTGAGGGGGCGTGACAGCCCAGCACCCGAGAGCCAAGCTGTGGCACCGCCTGGCACCCGCCACTGACAGGCGGTGGCACTGCTAGCATCGAGAACCAAAGAGAATTCAAATTTTGGAGCCCAAATTTGAATCCTCTTGAGGCCTATAAATACCCCTCAATTCTCAACTGAGATTACAACTTTTTGTGAAGCAATTCTACCCATAGGTTTGCATAAAAGAGCCTAACTAACCTAGGATAAATTGGTTCATCTATTTGTAGGAGAGGGAGGGCCTCTAGATGAGCAAACCACCTAATGGGTTCTAAGTCTCCTAGTTCATTGAGATCAACGTGTTTACCCTTATGGATACATCTTGTTTCAAATTTTGGAAACCTAAGGGCCTCTTCTTTGGATCTAAAAAGATCGTGGTCATATGAATCTCCTTCAATCCTTTTCCCTTTTGATCTCTTAGGAGCCATTATCTAGACAAGATGATAGGGAAAAAAATATGAAATTGTAATGAGTAGGTAAAACAAGAAGAGGAAGGAAAGATTTTACCTTATGGAGTGTTTCTTGGAGGATGGAGAGCTTGGACCAAGAAGATGTTGAATCTCGGATTTTGATAATGAAACTAATTGATTATGTTTAGATGTTTAAAAGCATTTTGAGTGATGCAGGTCTACTCGATCAGGATTAGACAATTGATGCAGGAGGAATTGACGTTGCGCCGAAAGAGATTACGTCAGGATATTGGATGGTAGAAGGCTTCGGACGTCGGGCATCGGGCCAAGAGTGGAATTACGCCAAGGATATTAGGGTTGCGGAGGTTAACCGCTGATTGGGCAACAAGCCGCAAGAGAGGATGATGCACCGAAGAATCGGATGAAGCGCCAACCAATGACGTGCCGGGCAACAGAATGTCAATTCGCTTTATAATTATTGTCTAGATCGGAGTAGAGTTTTGGCTTGTGTGTGCAGGATTAACTACGATAACGATGAAGACATAAAGTGAAACAAAGTGTCGGAGTCAAGCGCGAAGGATTTGTTGTGAGTTCGATAGTTCGACGAAAGTCCGAAGGTTCGTCGGGAATGCTGCCGGAACTAGCCGAGAATGAGTAGGGAGCTTGCCGAAGGGTTTTTCGGAAGCTCGCCGGAAGGTTCGTTGGAAGTTCGCGAAGCTCGCCGAGAAAGATCGGAGCTTGCCGAAGAAGCACATTGGAACTCACCAAGATCAAATCGTGAAGTCTAGGAGCTTGCCAGGAGTCCGTAGAATGGTTTCCGAGAGTTCGCCGGAAGACCGTCGGAAGCTCGTTGGAAAAAGTCTTGACTTACGGACTTTGTAATAGCTTAGAAAATATCTTTAAATTCGTAGTTAGCATGTTAATTAGTGTTAGGATTAGGTGTTAAACCTATAACTCAAGTAGGGGCCAATTGGGCCCGAGTTCGGACTGGTTTGGGCCAAGTTTGGAGCCCAACCAATGAGCTGAACTAGTGTAAGCGGTGGCACCACCTAGAACCCGAGAATCAAGCGGTGGCACCACCCAGCACCCGAGAGGTCCGGCGGTGGCACCGCCAGTACACTATCAGTGTTAGACACTGACAGGCGGTGGCACCGCCACTAATAGGTGGTGGCATCGCCAGCATCGGGAACCAAAGAGAATTTAAATTTTGGAGCCCAAATTTGAATTCTCTTGAGGCCTATAAATACCCCTCAATTCTCAGCTGAGATAACAACCTTTGAGAAGAAAGAGATTGAGATAAAAGTCTTAGCAAAGCCTTTAGCAAGTTTTTGTTTTCAATTGCTTGAGTGTTCACCTCCTTCTTTCTCTTTGAAAATTTGTAAGAGAGTGAACCACTTGTAAAAGGTTGTAAGAGGAGTATTTGTCCTTCCCCTTCAAAGTGATTGGCTAGTGGAAGTTGGGAGCCTCATCGAAGAAGGCTTCACAAGTGGATGTAGGTCGCATGACCGAACCACTATAAATCGGTTTGCGTTTATCTTATTGTCATTTATATTACTATAAACCATCTTCACTTTGATGCTCTACTTCTTTGTCTCCTTCTTACGTATCCCTTCAAGTTAAAACGCAATCGAAATGGTTTCAAATGAAACGTTGCTTTTATCGTACGAAGTTTCCGAAAGTGTTTAAATCGTCAAAAGTTTATCGTACTTTACTGCTGCACTAATTCACCCCCCCCCCCCTCTTAGTGCCGCTCCGATCCTAACACCCAAATATAAATGGCTCTTTATGGCTTTCAAGAGGGTCAATGTCTCATTTGTCCTCCCTTTTTCAATGGGACGGACTACACTTATTGAAAAACTCGAATGAGAGTTTTCTTACTTTCCTTGGATTTGAATTTATGGCACATAGTCGAAAATGGATTTGAAATGTCTTCTCTTCCAATGAACCATTGGAATGATTTGGAGAAGAAGATGTTTTCTTTAAATGCAAAGGCTATGAATGCCTTATTTTGCGCTTTGGACAAAAATGAGTTCAATCGGGTTTCTTTGTGTGAAACGGCTTTCGACATATGGTACACTCTTGAAATCACACACTAGAGTTAAAGATTCAAAAATTAATATTTTAATACATGATTTCGAGCTTTTTCGAATGAAGCCGAGCGAAACCATTGTTGACATGTACACCCGTTTTATGGATGTCGTCAATGGTTTACAAGCTCTTGGCAAATGTTTCTCGAATTTTGAACTTGTTAGTAAAGTTTTACGATCACTTTCTAAAACTTGGGAATCAAAAGTAACGACAATACAAGAAACAAAAGATTTAAATATTTTTTCACTTGAAGAACTTATCGGCTCATTGATGACATATGAAATGGTGCGCAATGCACATGATGAACACAATGAACACTTGAACCACCTTCCAAAGAATAGGAAGGATTTGGAACTCCGGACAAATAAATACCACTTGAGCGATGACTTAAGTGATGAGGACAATGATGAACTTGAACTTCGAACACTAACTTTTAATAAGTTCATTAAACAAAAATCTAAAATAAACAATGAACTTGAACGGAGGAAGAGGCCAAAGAAAAGGAAGGCACCCAAGGATGAATCAAGAACTTCCAAAGGTGAAACGGCGAATTGGGCTTTGACGGGCTTCGACTACAAGGTAAGTAACTCAACTCTCTTGAATTATTTTGAAATTACTTGAAGTTTTTCATGATTGCTTAATTTAGATAGTAGGAATAAGAAATAAAAATTATTTTTCAAAAATTATATCATGTTTTTCTTTTTAGCATCTTTGAAAAATTAAAAAATTTAAGCATGAAAAGATAGATTCACCTAAAAAGAAAAATGTATGACTACAACAAATAACAAAATGATTTTGTTTGAAAATGCCTTATGCCCAATGAAACCATCATTGATGAATATGCTTTATATTTAATACTTTCTTTGGCTTATATGCCTTATCATGATAAACGTTTTGAAAATAAATGAAATCATGTTTGATTTGAAGTAATGCATAATGATCATGCTTAATGATGCATTTTTTTATTTGACATAAAAGTGGCTTTAAAAATGATGTATGTTTTGATTTGACATAAATGAAATAGACATGCTTATATGAAATAGTGAAGTGTCATGCTTGACAATTGTATACTTAATGATGCATAAAGTTGTAATGAAAATATTAATATTTTAATACTATGATTTGATGATTTTATGCATGACATTGTAAAGTTATATATAATAATGCATAATGATGAAATTGTGTAATAAAAATATTAAACATTTTGAAACCATGTTTTAGTGTCATGCATATTGATCATGCTTAATAAATCTCGAAATTATGCATGATGAATCTTATGATTTATGGATTATTGATTTTTACCATAATAAAAGTACCTTATTGATCTTTGTTGTAATAAATCTTACTCTTTCAGTTTTAAACATGATACATGTTTTTATTTGGCATAAATGAAACAAAATCATATGTTTTGAAACAATCGAAAAGAGGGAAACATTCTTGAAAATTATTTTGCTCGATCTTATTGATTTTGATGAATCCATTTGTATCATCATGTGAATCTCTTGGATTTTGATAATGATTTTGATGATTTAAATTTGAATAAATTTTTATCGAAATCACGATCTTGATCTCTTGAAATTTATAACATGAAATCCTTTATGAATCAAGATTGTTTTTTATTTAAAAGGAGATTCGTCGAAATGTTTCATAGTCTTTTAGTATTCGTGATCTTAATAATTATGTTTTGAAACTTTATGTAAACCAAGAATGTTAATCATGATTCTCTCTTTGAATATTTAAAGAGGAGAATTTTCTAGATGAATCATGATTTTGATGATTGAATATTTGATGTGCATGAATTGAGATCTTGCTCTCCTACTATTCTTTTTGCTATTCACCAAAAGGAAGACTAATTCTAATAAACCATGATATGCTATATGAATTTTATTGTATTCATGAAGTAATATCTCATCACTAATTTTTGTTTATATTCCTTCATGTGATGATATGAATGTATGAAACACATATGATATGATTTTTTTTATACAATTCCATGTATTCGTGAAATATTTATCTCATCACCCAATTAATTCCTCTTGATACTTGGAATATTTTAAAATGTGATCTTGATAAAAATGTTTCAAGTTGCTCTTTGTGCTATATCTTTTCAAATGAATCTTGATCGTGAACTTGTTAAGAAGAATTTTAATGAACCATTGAATCATATCTTTGGTATTTATGAATTGATCTTTATTGATATATTTCATGAATTCTTTGCATATTTAGCTTGTTGAATGGTTGAAATTTTTAGCCATTGAGTCCTCCCTTTCTTTTTGACTTTGATAAAGGGGAGAAGGTTTTTGCTAGCTTGTGCATTGAAAATGAAAGTAAACTTCCTAGCATGCTAAGGAAGTAAAACTTGCAAGCTTGCACTTTTCAAAAAGAGAAGAAAGATCTTGCCTATCGAAAGAAGCAAAAAGTGTAAAACTTTGAAAACCTGCAACAAAATTGCTCTTGCCATGCTTTGTATCAAAAATAGGTTGATATCTTTAAAAGCATCGCATTAAATTTTTTAGTATCGCAATGTATCACATGTATCGCAAATTGAAATTTTTGAGACTATTATCATATCATGTTTAACAATTGATGTCTTTCATGATATGATTTCTTTGCATTTTTGTCTTGTATATATCATGTGATGATTGAAATATTGATTGATGCAAATTCATAATTTATGTAAAAGTCTAAATCATTGGTTCCTCTCCTTTTCGGTAATGACATAGGGGGAGAAAGATTGCTAGCTCAAGGCAAATGCTGGCTAGCTTGTACTCTTCCTTTCTTTTCGACAAAAACAAAGGGGAGAAAGCTTTTGCTAGTTAGAACATGCAAAGAAAAGCAAAGTGCAATCTTGCACAAGAAGCAAATGTTGAATTGCCATGATTGAACTAAAGAATCTTACTATGCTTATGTGCTTATATGTTGTGATGAAAATCTAGCTTCATGTTACAAAAACTTGAATATCTTTTAAAATAGCTAGAGCTACTTCTCCTTTTTGTTGATGACATAGGGGGAGAAGTATATTGATGACTTCATGCATTGAATTGAATATTTTATATATATTTGCATGATGGTTTTAATGTTTTTCATAACATGTGATGAATGTTACTTGGATTTGGGATAATCCAAGTGTTCTATCAATGGCATATTGATAGGGGGAGTTTAGTTAAACTCCGGGGAGTTAAGGTTAACTCCATTAGTCATCAATTAGTTATCATCATCAAAAAGGGGGAGATTGTTGAATCTCGGATTTTGATGATAAAACTAATTGATTGTGTTTAGATGTTTAAAAGCATTTTGAGTGATGCAGGTCTACTCGATCAGGATTAGATAGTTAACGCAGGAGGAATTGACGTTGCACCGGAGGAGATCACGTTAGGATATTGGATGGCAGAAGGCTTCGGACGTCGGGCATCGGGCCAAGAGCGGAATTGCACCAAGGATATCGAGGTTGCGGAGGTCAACCGCCGATTGGGCAACAAGCCGGAAGAGAGGACGATGCGTTGAAGAATCGGACGAAGCGCCAACCAATGACGTGCCGGACAACAGAATGTCAATTTATGTTTTAATAATTGTCTAGATCGGAGTAGAGTTTCAGCTTGTGTGTGCAGGATTAACTACGATAACGATGAAGACATAAAGCGAAACAAAGTGTCGGAGTCAAGCGCGAAGGATTTGTTGCGAGTTCGAGAGTTCGACGGAAGTCTGAAGGTTCGTCGGGAATGCTGCCGGAACTAGCCGAGAATGAGTAGGGAGCTTGCCGAAGGGTTTTTCGGAAGCTCGCCAGAAGGTTCATTGGAAGTTCACGGAGCTCGCCGAGAAAGATCGGAGCTTGCCGAAGAAGCTCGTTGGAACTCGCCAAGATCAAATCGTGAAGTCTAGGAGCTTGCCGGGAGTCCGCAGAATGGTTTCCGAGAGTTTATCGGAAGACCGTCGGAAGTTCGTCGGAAGCTCGCTGGAAGAAGTCTTGACTTACGAACTTTGTAATAGCTTAGAAAATATTTTTGAATTTATAGTTAGCACGTTAATTAGGGTTAGGATTAGGTGTTAATCCTATAACCCAAGTAGGGGCCAATTGGGCCCGAGTTCGGACTGGTTTGGGCCAAGTTTGGAGCCTAAACTTGGACTGGGCGGTGGCACCGCCAGTCCACTGTCTGTCAGAAACTGACAGGCGGTGGCACCGCCACTAACAGGCGGTGGCACCGCCAGCCTCGGAAACCAAAGAGAATTCAAAGTTTGGAGCCCAAATTTGAATCCTCTTGAGGCCTATAAATACCCCTCATTTCTCAACAGAGAATATAACCTTTCGAGAAGCTAGAAGTTGAGAAAAGCTTTAGGAAAAGTCTTGTTTTCAATAGCTTGAGTGTTCACCTCCTTTCCTCTCATTGAAATCTTTGTAAAAGGGTGAACCACTTGTAAGAGGTTGTAAGAGGGGTGTAAGAAGGAGGTTGATCTTCGCTTAGTAAAGGAAGATTGTTAGTGGATGCCGGTGGCCTCGACGGAAGAGGAATCGAAGGAGTGGATGTAGGTCACGATTGACCGAACCACTATAAACTACCGTCTTCTTTGGTTTGCATTTACTTCCTGCTATTACCTTACTGCAAACCCCTTCAATAGCTTACTGCCTTCAAGTTAAAATGTAATCGAAACGGTTTCAAACGAAAAGTTGCTTTTATCGTACGAAGTTTCCAAAAGTGTTTAAATCGTTGAAAGTTTATCATACTTTACCGTTGCACTAATTCACCCCCCCCCCCCCCCCCTCTTAGTGCCACTCCGTTCCTAACATGACAGTCCATCGCGCTCTTGAAGTCCCCCGACTTCGCTGCAATTAGTGCATCATTGTTTGGATCCTGGGCCTCTGCCCCTACTGTCATAATTTTCGCTACGCACTGCTTCCTTCATGGCAACTTGAATGGCAACACTGTGGCATATTCTTCAAGAGTACCCACCTCCGCATCCTCTTGCCCCGTGCCAAGGCCTTCTAAATCCAACTTCGCCTCCGCAAATTGAGTCGCCTTAGTTCCTCCATCAAATGCTTTTCCGAGATAAGGTGCATGTGCCCAGAAGCTGCCTTCGTCTTTAGCACCATGCAAGATGAGTCTGCTCCATTAGAATAAAGGACCCATGGAACAACATGATCCTGCTCTTGCCTCTACAAAAGTTCATATCCTTGACCTATGTACAAGGAAAGCACTGTGCCTCCGCTCCATGTTCCATCTTCAATGCTGGCTCCCTTCATGTGGCTTGGGTACTTCGCCAAGTTACACCCAAGTTGCTCCGCTCCTCGTTTTTGCATTGAGTTGATGGTGGCCCTCGCGCCCATCATTCGATGGGTCAGCCCTCCCTTGAGTCCGCTCTCTATATCGACTCCAAGTGTGTCTTTACTTGTGTTGCTTTGGGTCGCTCCCCCACTTGATCTCGCAATACATCCACCAATACATTGTCTCGAGTGAGATCATGCGACGACTCCTCGCCACTTGCTCAGTCCATTGAGCTTCGTGGAGTTGTTGTTTGTCAAGGTACTCCTCCTCAACATGTGAGGTTCATCCCACATGATTCTTCCTCTAGAGAGTCGAGACTTTTCCCTCATGGATAACTGTCCCATTGGAGCAATATCTCTCTTCGTTTCGGAGACCACCATCCCCTTAGACTACTCTGATTTGCTGAACAAACTGTGCATTGTTTTGTCTCCTGCAAACGCACTTGCTAGATTACGACTCCACGTCAATATAGCCCTCGCTGTACCACTCAAGGCCTAGCAACATGCTGAACTCATTGCACACTTCGGCCTCTTATGGACGTATCCTTCACATGCCGAAGAGAAAGTTTCAATGCTCCATGGCACCGAGTTTCGATCGCCTTAGGATGGCTGCGAACATTCTATCGTCCGCATACAAACCCATGTATGAGTACCGAATTCTTTGAGTTAGCAATTCCTCTCACCTTTGTAAGCTTTGCACAACTCTTTCTGTCGCTGAGCAACTCATTCCACCTTACATGGTCTCATCCTTTACTAAGAGCCTCGCTTGCCTTGAGCACCATCAAGTATAGTTGTCAACGTTGAGCCGTAGCTCAAACTCAGCCATCCTAACCTTTGTGCGCTCCGCATTCTTCCAAGCTTGCCTGTTCTCATGGTGCCTCTTGCGTGAAGGGTTGGCCATTTCTCTGAATGCCAATCTCAGATGCTCACTCCTCCGAGCGACTCCTTTTCCCTATATCTCTATGCCCGTTTTCTCTCAAATGGTTGCGTGTTTGCTGACTGCCCTCAACGCAGCCCCGCTAGGTCCCCCACGTTTATATGCTAAGTGTTTCTATGAGTGCTTGTCCCACTCTAATACCATCTGTCACGGACTTAGCTAGTTTTGCCTAAGTCGTGCGGCACCCTTGTGTGTCCGTCCACAAAGGTCAGCCTCCCCAAAGCCTCCCATGTCCCTTAGGACCCACAAAAGAGAGAACGGGTTAGAGAAAACGCCTCATTCGGGATCTACAAGCAAATATTTCTGAAAACACTTCATAGACAATGTAAATTACAAATAGACTTTACAAGCTCTGAGCAGTTGCACAACAAAGGGTCAAAATGGTCCACTACAGACCGAAAATCTCTCACAAGTGTCCACATGACACAACCTTTATTTACAAGCATAAAGCTACCACCAAACCCAACTAAAATGGGACTATTAAGCCTTCGGTTGTCCCTCTACATGCTATGCAAAGCATGAACATACCAAAAGACATGGACATACATAAGCATTACATCAAACATCCTGTTTCGAAGTTTGTTCATGACAAGCTGGCGGGTAAGTCCAATTTGTATGCTATCACTCCGATGCGCTCCAAATTTAGTAGGGTCTATAGAACTGAGATGAAAGCTTCATAGATGCTCTAGTCTGGATTGATGTTTGCTTGTATGGCTGGAGCCGTAGGAAGACCCAATCTCCTACTGAAAATTCTCTTTCGCCTTTATGTTGATCATATTGTTGTTTCATCCTTGCTTGAGCTGCAATGAGATTATCTTTTAGCAACTTTAGTATTTTGTCTCTGTCCTGTAGTTCCCTATCTATTTGTTCTACTTTAGAGGTGCTCAACAAATATTTTGGGATCACAGGGAGAGGTTGGCCATACATAGCCTCATAGGGGGTACATTTTGTGGATGAATGATAAGTTGTATTATACCACCACTCGACCCAGGGAAGGCACTTTGTCCACTCTTTTGGCCGATCACTGGTGAAGCATCTGAGGTATGTCTCCAAGCACCTGTTCACCACTTCAGTCTGGTCATCGGTTTGTGGGTGATACGCCGTACTCATTTTCAATTTAGTGCACTGCATTTGGAATAACTCTATCCAAAATCTGCTCATGAAGACCCTATCACGATCACTTATAATAGATCTCGACATCCCATACAATTTTATAATATTCTCCATAAAAATTCGAGCAATACTAGAACCAGTGTAGGGATTACGAACAACGTAAAAGTGAGCATACTTTGTAAGGCGATCAACCACGATAAGAATTGTATCTTTTCCTTGTGATGAGAGAAGCCCTTTGATGAAGTCCATTGATATATCAATCCATATTGAGTTCGGGACTGGTAGAGGTTGCAGCTTTCCGAGACTTGCCACTATCTCGCCTTTATGTCGTTAACATACATCACATTGTGCCACAAATTTAGCAATAATATTTTTCATCCTTACCTAATAAAAATTTTGCTTAATTCTCTTATTGGTTTTAAGGAACCCGAAGTGCCTGGTCATAGGTGTGAAATTCATCTCCTAAAGGATGGTCTTTATGCAAGTAGAATTTAGCATAAGCACAATGCGTCCTTTATAGCATAATTCTTTTAAGTCCCAACTGTAATAAGCCATGGAGCTTGTTGCTTCCTTCAATTTTTTTATGATCTTACTGGTCTCCAGATCTTCCTGTCATTCCTTCTTAATATCCTCAAGGAAGTCACTAATCGGAAGTGCAACGACCAAAAATTCAGCTTGCTCGGGTAGTCGTGAAAGCGCATATGCAACAATATTCTATTTCCCCTTTTTGTAAGTTATTTTATAATCATATCCAAGAAGCTTTCTTACCCATTTTTGCTGCTTTGGAAAAGATATCTTCTGCTCCAAGAAATACTATAGGCTTTTATTGTTGGTCTTGATTTGAAAGTGTCGCCCAATCAAGTACGGTCTCTATTTGGTTACCGTATACACAATCACGAGCATTTCCTTGTCATAAATAGTCATCTTGAGATGGGAAGGAGATAATACCTTACTAGTATAAGCAAGGGGGCAGCCATCTTGCATTTGTACAACACTAATTCCAACTCCAAAGGCATCGACTATAATAACAAAAGTCTTGCCGAAGTCGTGTAGCGCCATTACAAGCGTTGTCGTCATTGTGGCTTTAAGTTCGTCGAAGGTGGCAGTGGCTTTGTCCAACCATTGGAAAGTATCTTTTTTCAGCAAGAAAGTAAGAGGTGCACTGATCATTCCACAGTTTTTCACGAACTTGCGGTAATAGCCTGTTAAACCGAGAAAGTTGCATAGCGATTTTATGTTCCTTAGGGTCGGCCAATTCTACACTACTTCAATTTTGGAGGGGTCCACTGCCACACCTACCTCTGATATGATATGCATAAGATATTCCACATTATGTTGAAAAAAGCTAAACTTCAATTTTTTGACAAAAAGAACATGCTCTCGTAAAATCGTCAAAACAGGTCATAAGTGTTGAAAATGACTTTCAAGAGAATGGCTGTAAATAAGGATATCGTTAAAGAAAACCAACACAAAATTACGAAGATAATTCTGGAAAGTATCATTCATAAGGCTCTGGAAGGTAGAGGGAGCATTGTTGAGACCAAAGCGTATTACCAAAAATTCGTAGTGGCCGTTGTGTGTTCGAAAGGTAGTTTTCAGTATGTCTTCTTCGCACACTTGTATTTAATGATACCCGGATCGAAGGTCTAACTTTGTGAAGACTTGTGCTCCCTTTAATTCATCAAGAAATTTATCTACTACTAAAATAGGGCATTTGTCCTTGACGATTATGCCGTTGAGAGCTTGGTAATCAACGCACATTCATCATGTTCCGTCCTTCTTTCGTACGAGGAGCACCGGTGAAGAGTAGGGGCTGCAACTTAGCCGAATAACTCCTATTTTGAGCAACTCTTTTACAATCCTTTTTATTTCATCATTCTAGAGATGTGGATACTGATATGGCTGAGTATTTACTGGAGGTTTGCCCGAAAGAATCGGTATACAATGATCATACTGACGGGTAGGAGGTAGGTTGCACAGTTTGTCAAATATATCTGAAAATTCAGTAAGCAAAGAAAGCAGGTTTGGATCTTCAAATTCTGTTGGCTCTCCCTTAGTTTGCTGCCCAAATTATACCAAAAAGCCATTGCATGCTTTGTGTAAAACGTTCTCCATTCGTTGTGCAAATCAACGTTACATCGCCCCCACGTTTCCCGTGCAATATCACCTATTTCCCCTTACTATAAAATTTTATAATTAGTTTCACAAAATTTTAGGAAACATCACCAAATGTTATCAGCCATTCGATGTTGAGCATAACCTTATAATCATCAAGAGGGAGGAGGAAGAAATATGCAATTATCTCTTGGTCCCGCAGTAGTAGTTTCACCCGCGGGCACCTATGATCACACTTCAAAATTCGTTCATCAGCGATCTTAACGTCAAACTTGCTATAATTCTCGATAGCTAAGGCCATCCAAACAACAACCTTGTTATTCATAAAATTATTAGTGCTCCCGGTGTCAATAAGAACGGTGATATGTTGTTGCTTCAGAAGTCCTCCCACTTTCATCGTTTGCGGGTTCACGTAACCGACAAGGGCATGGATCATAATATCAACCGGCTACTATTCTTCATCCATGACCTCTTCCTCATGCTCCTGGACCTCCTCCTCCATGTCTTTAAGAGGTTCAATCAGTAGGAGATGGCCCCTTTTGCAGCGATGATCGCGGTTCCATGGCTCATCGTAATACCAACAAAGACCCTTTGTTGATCGGTCACGTAGTTCTTCTCTTGTCAAATTTTTTGGCAGCGAAGGATGGCTGGGAGCAGAAGGAGGTTTATATGCCGCAGGCCTAGGAGAGGTTCTTATCCTCCGAGCATCTTGGTTGAGCCATTCTTCTTATATTCGGGCGAAAGAAATCGCAGTTGTCATGGTATGAGGCTACTGCGCCTTAACCTCCCCTTTTATCTTTGGCTTGAGTCCTTCGATGAATGTTCCTAATAATTGATGGTTAGTCCAATCACGAGCAAGGTAGGATAGCTTCTTAAACCTAGTTTGGTACTCTTGAATCGTAGAGGTTTGTTGAATCTTTGCGAGTTGGCCATCGATATTTTGGTCCGAAATGATTCAGCAGTGCGTTCTTAAATTAATTCCACGTCGAAGCCCCATGATTATATTCCAGCCAATTGTATAGGGCTACCATGCCTTAACCTCCCTTTAATCTCTAGCTTGAGTCCTTCGATGAATATTCTAACAATTGACGGTCAGTCCAATCACGAGCAAGGTAGGATAGCTTCTCAAACCTAGTTTGGTACTCTTGAATCATAGAGGTTTATCGAATCTTTACGAGTTGGTCATTGATATTTTCATACTCCATAGGTCCGAAATGATTCAGTAGTGCGTTCTTAAATTGATTCCATGTCGGAGCTCCATGATTGTATTCCAGCTAATTGTACCATTGAATAGCATCTCCTTCAAGGTGGATGACAGTATTTTCCACCATAGCATCATCCGACATTTGGTAGTAGCGAAAGTAACGTTCAGCATGCGAAATCCACCCCCCCGGGTCTCCTTCTTCCCATCATGGGAAGTCCACCCTCATTCGTGGCTGAAGCATGTCCGAGAGCTATCCCTCCTTCTCTAGAGGCCTCTCTGAACTCTCCCCTCATTGAAATTTGGTTGGACTCGGTGGTTGTCCAATTCTGAATTCTGTAAACAAAGTGCGCAATTTGTCATCCAAGCACGATTCAAGCCATGATTCAATCCGAGATTCTAATGCTTCAAATTTGGCATCAATTAGATCTTGAGAAGCCATAGCATATGCCTGTAGATCAGAGATGTCTCTATCTTTTTTCTGTTGATGAGTTAATGACATGGGGTGGTGGAAGGTTTGGAAAAATTTAGGATCACCGAAAGGTATTGCGGTAGATTTTTACGTCTAAAGTGTAGCAGCTTAGATGTAAAAGATTAGTAGTTTATATTGAGGATTTTTTAATGAAACAAAAAGGAAATCTGCTGTTAGGAAGTGTTAAAGCTGGTGTAAAAATTTAATAGAGATTTGGACTAAAAAAACATAGTAGCAAGATCAAACAAACTATGCTATGCGGTTGGAATTCTACAGTGCATCTTTCATCGTAGAGATGAAAACTTTGCGAAGAAAAGTTTATGCAGAAATATAAGAACAATTTATTTTAGATTTTTGAATAAGGATAACTAAATTGCAGCAGCAGTAAGGTAGGAAACCAGAACCTATTGCAATTCACGAGGAGATCAAAGGATGATCCGCGGTGGTGGAGATAACGACGGAATTCAACGACAATCTTTTAAGCAATTGTGGGAATTTCATTGGGCGACTATGGAGGGCTGATGGATGGCTATGGAAGGGTAGTAAGGCGCCAAGAACGCTGCTCTGATACCAAGTACTGAAACCCTTATGGATTCTAAGCTTAGGGTTGATCTCTTTAGGGGATCGGCCTCCTTGGAACTCTATAGGGGTTCCTTCCTCTAGTTTGCTGCTAAAAAGACTCATATATTTATTAAAAAAAGAGGATGAATACATAACTGTTTATAGGGCTTCTAAACCTCAATTCCTAATAGGACTCCTACTTAAGACTCCAACTTCTAACCAACTCCCAATGCTTCTTTAAGAAGCAACCTCCCAACTAATCCTAACCTTAGCCGGCCTCTTCACCTCTTTAATAAGGGTCGACTAGGTAGATTTTATATGAATGCCCCTTTCAATGAAACTCAATTAGGACTCGCCTAACTAGAGTTCTAATAGAATATCCCATATGTTTTTGCTTAAACAAATCCCTGCCCAGGGTTATTCGGATTGAGCGAGAGTATTGTTCGGGAGAATCCGATTAGAGTGAGATTCGAGTAGAAATTATATGGGCTTGATAGTACCATGCCCGATATATGGTCTCTGGGATATTAGATGGATGAGTGACTATATATATGGTAACTAAAGATAGACAGGTCCAATAGATTGGATTCCCTTGTATCGTTTGGGGATCGTGGCGTAGTGGCCTCGTACGTCCGTAGTCGATGAGTTAAGTGAATTATCATGGAGATAATAATTCATTGAGCCAGAAGAAGTTCTGACATATATGATTTATGGCCAACTCGTTATTGGGCCTAGAGGGTCACACACATATGGTAGGCGTTGCGAGGAGTAGAGGTTTGGATATAAGATATCCATCAAGGCCCCTATCTTATTAGATATCCAATACGCCCTTGAATGATTGGATCCTATGGATGAGTTCCAATAAGAGCCAATGAGTGATTATTGGATATAGATCCACTAATATAAGAGGCTTGGGTAGTTGGATGAAGATCTAGTGCCCAATAAGACAGAATCCATTAGGGTTAAGTTGATAGGGGACCTCTATAAATAGGAGAGAACCAAAGGCCCATAGGCTAGAGGTTTTTTTGGTTGCCACCTGCTATTCTCCTCTCCCCTTCTCCTCCTCAGATAGTAGGTGTGGAGATTTAGGTAATGATGTGAGGAGTATCATTACAACCCTACTATGTGGATCACTACTAGAGAGGAGAGCACTTAACTTCCTTCATCCTCTCCTACAAATCTATAGGGATTCAGGGATATACAATCTCCCTAGATACAACACAATTATCTCACGTGGATTTAAGTTTCGTAGGTTTTTGCACACCAATCTTCACTCGATGACAAACACCTTTTAAAAAATTTGGGATTTTTATTTTCTGTTCTTCTAGTACGCATGTGATACCTGATGAATATAAAATAATTATGAACATAATCATAATTATACCTAATGAATCCAATTATGATTCTATAGATTCATAATCACCTATTTTTTATATTAGCCATTTTTATATTAGAATCAAATATATATCAAACAATCTATAATCATAATCACCATATAGATTTAATTATGAATATAATCATAATCATACCTAATGAATCCATTAGAGTATTTTCTAAATTAATCGATGATTTGGTCTTCCAATTACTGACAATAAGTTAATTGTGTGGATACCATCAGTCATATTTTTAACTTAATGACGAGATAAGTTAGGAATATGAAACTCTTGGGGCATAATTGTAGATTCATCAATTATGAATATAATCATAATTGTAGATTCATCAGTTATAATTATAAATAAGGTTATGGTCCCCGGTTGCAGTATCTAATGAAGTTTCTCTTCACCCGTCAAAGAGAAATATAAAGTTCTTATGGATACTCTGTAATTTGAAGACTAAATCACCGATTAATTTAGAAAATACTCTAATGGATTCATCAGGTATACTTCTATGCTAATATGTTTCTTAATTGTTGTAGGATTTCATGCATCTTATTGTGAATTTAATAAGTTTTATGGAAAGAATCTAAAATCTTATTTTGGATCTATAAAGCTCTTAAGGATACTCTGCAATTGGAAGACCAAATCAGGAGATTGGATCTATAAAGCTTTTTGATTGTAGACAATCAAAAGGTGTTTCTCATTTAAGTTTATGAAAAATAAACTTAAATCCACCTGGCATGCAAATGGAAGAACTTCATTGGTGATGAGATAAGTTAGAAATATGGTAAAGTCTCTTTGATGGGTGAAGAGAAACTTCATTAGATATTGCAATCGGGGACCATAACCTTATCTATAGTCATAACTGATGAATCTATAATTATGATTATATTCATAATTAATGAATATGTAATTATGCATCAAGAGTTTCATATTTCTAACTTATCTCATCATTAAGTTAAAAATACGACTGATGGTATCCACATAATTAATTTTTATAATAATTATGTTCTTTAGCCAAATAACTTTACTTTAATTAGATCACTTTAATTTTGGCTAATCAAAATAATGGCTTAACACATTTAAGTATACATATGTGACCTTTAAAATTCTAACAATCTCCCACTGAGTCATATATGTATCCTTATAAATGTGCTATACTTTATGAGCTCAGGTAAACAATGGTAAAGTTTTATGGAAACATTCTAAAACCATTGTTTTTGGATCTATAAAGTATGCTTTGAACCAAAAATTCAGTTTTGATTTTATAAAACAATTGTTTGATCCATATTTGATATTTTAAAGACCCAACAATTGGTATCAGAGCCATCCTAAATGATTGTTGAACATCTAGCCTTATTTTTCATATATTTTAATGATATTTTTATTAGTATTTTGGAGTGATTTTGTTCTATCATCGTCGGGGAAGATGATAATTTTATGTAATCATGCTATAGCATGCTTCACATTTAGTTCAGTATTCTTGTCTGATATTATATCACTTTAATTTTGAGATATATTTTCTTCTTCGTGACTTTTCCTTTTCATAGTATACAAATTCATTTTTTGCACTGCAAGGCACCAAATTACCTTTGGATTTTATCTAATTTATTAAATTTATATTAATTTGATTAATTAGATATTATTGCAATATTATGTTGGTTTAATTATGTTGTTGCAATATGCAAATTTAATTAATAATAATATTATTACAATATTAAGATGATTTAATTATGTGTTGCAATATGTAAATTTAATTAATAATAATATTGTTGTAATATTATATTGGTTTAAACATAATATTGATTCTATAAAGTTGTTTGTTGACATAATTCGAATGATTTACATGCATTAATTATATTAGTCAACAAATTAAGGTCAAGCCAATTTGACTAATATGGTTAAAATTCAATTAGTGATTGTTTAATATTAAATTAAGTAATTTAATGCATGAAGTTGCCAAAGTGACCTCTCATGTATAACATTTCTCATGAAAACATTAAATGTAGTGTGTATTTATATCCATGTAGTAATTACCCGGCCCAAAGGAAGGTTAATGACTGGCAGGATTTTATATATACTTGTAATGGTAAACACGTGACAATTATAAAGTTATATATATAAATGATAAATCAATCCAAAGATATGTTTATCATTTGACATGCCTTATTATCAATGTTTGATCATTACAACAACACTACCACTAGCAATTAATATTAAAGTTCAATGATAAGATATTAATGTTGCACTTGGTATCTTGAGATGGATTATATCATTATTTGAATTTACTTAAGTTTATGGTAATAGATATGAGCATAATTTCTGGTTATCTATTGTTCTCTTATTTAGGTTCTCTTATAAAAATATCTGCTAACCTCAATTCAGTACTGGTTTTAAATGAAACCAACTTTAAGGGCAAGAAAAGAAAACACAAATATGGAAAGAATGATATTGATAAGGGTCTAGTATAGAAGAAACAAAATAAGGATGATACTTATTTTTTCTATAAGAAATTTGGGCATTTAATGAAGGACTTTGTCAAATATCATGCTTGGCATGCTAAAAAGGATACATTCCTTACTTTGGTTTGTTCTGAAGTCAATTTAACTTTAATACCTAGAAACACTTAGTGGTTAGACTCTGATACTAATTGTTGGGTCTTTAACATATCAAATATGGATCAAACAATTATTTTATAGAATTAAAACTGAATTTTTGTTTGAAAACATACTTTATAGATCCAAAATAATGGTTTTAGAATGTTTCCATAAAACTTATTAAATCCACTATAATATGCATAAAATCCTATAAAAATTAAAAAACATATTAACATGGAAGCGTACCTGATGAATCCATTAGAGTATTTTCTAAATTAATCGATGATTTGGTCTTCTAATTGCAGAGTATCCTTAAGAACTTTAGATTTCTCCTTGATGGGTGAAGAGAAACTTTATTAGATACTATAACTAGGGACCATAACCTTATTTATAGTCATAACTGATGAATCTATAATTATGATTATATTCATAATTGATGAATCTGCAATTATGCCTCAAGAGTTTCATATTTCTAACTTATCTCATCACCAAAGGGTTCTTATATGACTGATGGTGACGCTTGATATAACTATGATTGATATAGCGAAGACAGCTTTGATACCAATTGTTGGTTCTTTAACATATCAAATATTGATCAAACAATTATTTTATAGAATCAAAACCGAATTTTGGTTCAAACATGCTTCATAGATCTAAAACAAGATTTTAGAATCTTTCCATAAAACTTATTAAATCCACAATAAGATGCATGAAATCCTACAACAATTAAGAAATATATTAGCATGGAAGCATACCTAATGAATCTATTAGAGTATTTTCTAAATTAATCGATGATTTGGTCTTCCAAGTGCAGAGTTTCCTTAAGAACTTTATATTTCTCTTTGACGATTGAAGAAAAACTTTATTAGATACTACAACCGAGGACCATAACCTTATTTATAGTCACAACTGATAAATCTATAATTATGATTATATTTATAATTGATGAATATGCAATTATGCCTTAAGAGTTTCCTATTCCTAGCTTATCTTGTCATTAAGTTAGAAATATGACTGATGGTATCCACACAATTAATTTTCATAATAATATTTCTAACTTCTCTTATTCAAACATGCTTTATAAATCTACAATAATATGCATGAAATCCTACAACAATTAAGAAACATATTAACACGAAAGAATTTTATGATCCAAAATCAAGAAATATTTTTGAGACAGGAATTGCTATATTCTTTGAGGATATTGAGTTTGGGGGGAGAAATAAGGTTAAAGACTTTACTATATTTCTAATACAAAAGAGGCGTCATCAAGATCAAATAATTGTTTTATAGAATCAAAACAATTATTAAATCGTCACCAAGGGGTTCTTATATGCAATTTGTGTTGAATCTCATATTTTGATGATAAAACCAATTGATAATTGTGTTTATGTTTTAATCTGCATTTTGAGTGACGTAGAATACTTCGATCAGGATAAGACAATTAAAACAGGAAAAATCATGTTGGGCCGGAGGAACATGTCAGAAGATTGGACGTCGGGCCGGTGGATCGGTCGACGTATCGAAAGAAGGCTTCGGGCCGTGGACTCAGGCATCGGGCCAAGAAGAGTGGGTATTGTGCCAAGGATATCGGAGTTGTGGAGTCAATTGGTCGATTGGGCAATAGGCCGCTGGAGAGGATGATGCGCCGAAGAATCGGACGAAGCGTTGAGGGATTAATGACATGCCGAACAACTTGATTAATGCTTAGTATTAATTATCTAGATCGAAGTTTGTTTTATATGTGCATAATTAACTACGATGGAAGTAAGACATGTAGCAAGAGTTACACCAGAGTCAAGACCAGGATCACATTGGGGGTTCGAGAGTTCGACGGAAGTCCGGACGGTCGCCGGAGGTTCTACGGGACCAAATCCGAGAAGTCCAGGTGCTTGCCAAAGAAGCTCATTGGAACTCGTCAAGTGGATCGTCGCAAGTCCAGGAGTTTGCCGGAAGTCCGCTGGAGCATCGCCAAGGGTTCGTCGGATGTTCGCCGGAAGCTTGCCAGAAGAAGCGATTGATGCACCGAAGCAAGTTGCAGTAAATGTCTTAAGAAATGTCGTAGTTAGCACGTAGATTAAGTTATGAATGGGAGGTGATCCCATTAACTTAATCTGGGGACAATTGGCCCCTTGATAGACCCAAATTGGGCCGAATGGATCAGCCCATTCGGACCCAGATTTCCTTGCCGACTTTAGCACCGCCCAAGAGCTTAGGAAAGCTGGGCGGTGGTACTACCTAGGCTCAGTCTCCGAGCGAGACTGGGCGGTGGTACTGCCCCTATCAAGCGGTAGTACTACCTAGGCCCAGTCTCCGAGTGAGACTGGGAGATGGTACCGCACCTGTCAGGCAGTGGTACTGCCTAAGCTCGGTCTCCGAGAGGTAGTATCGCCCAGTTATGGCAGTAGTACCGCCAAGACCCCGGAAATCCGAGAGATGACATATTTGAGCTCCAAATTCAAATCAGTTGGGGCCTATATAAACCCCACCCTTTCCTGCATGAAAGGGTAACCAAAAGGCACTGAAAATCCAATCTTACTTTGTGATTTTTAGAGCACAAAAGTGTTGTATAAGCTAAAAGTTCTCCTCCCTCTTTTCTTCCAAGTTTCGATCATTCAAGAGAGGAGTGAAAATTCTGTAAGGGTTGTCTCCTAAGCCCGTCAAAAGGAGTGAAACGATAAAAGGGTGTTTGGCCTTCACCTATTAAAGGAAGGCCTCTAGTAGACGTCGGTGACCTCGTCGGAGGAGGAAGCCAAAAGTGGATGTAGGTCAAGATTGACCGAACTACTCTAAAATTTCGGTGCTCTCTGGTTTGCATTTCTTCTTACTACTTACCTTACTGCAAACCTCTATATGTGCTTTACTTCCTTATTACTTTTGCTGCACTCCCTTACGAACTCGCTTTCAAGTTAAGTTTCCAAAAACTATTTTATGTCGGAAATGATTTCATCGTACGAACGCAATTTTAATCATCGAAAGTTTTTTTGCTGCACTAATTCACCCCCCCTCTTAGTGCTCTTGATCCTAACAATTGGTATCAGAGCCTCATTATTTCTCACTTGGATTAACACCCAAGAGAAATGGCTCTTTTCAGTAACCAAGAGGGTCACTCTCTCATTCGTCCTCCCTTCTTCAATGGGACAGACTACACTAATTCGAAAACTCGAATGAGAGTTTTCTTGCTTTCATTGAATCTTGATTTATGGCATATAGTCGAAAATAGATTTGAAATGTCTTCTCTTCCAATGAACCATTGGAATGATTTGGAGAAGAAGACGTTTTCTCTAAATGTAAAGGCTATGAATGCCTTATTTTGCGCCTTAGATAAAAATGAATTCAATCGGGTTTCTTTGTGCGAAATGACTTTCGACATATGACACACTCTTGAAATCACACACGAAGGCACTTCTAGAGTTAAAGATTCGAAAATCAACTTTTTAATGCATGATTTCAAGCTTTTTCGAATGAAGCCAAGCGAAACCATTGTTCACATGTACACCCATTTTACGGATGTCGTCAATGGTTTAAAAGCTCTTGGCAAATGTTTCTCAAATTTTGAACTTGTTAGTAAAGTTTTACGATCACTTTCTAAAGCTTAGGAATCAAAAGTAACGGCAATACAAGAAAAAAAAAGATTTAAAATGGTGCGCAATGCACATGATGAACAAAACCACCTTCCAAAGAACAGGAAGGATTTGGGACATAGAACATTTGAAGACCACTCGAGCATAAGCTAAGTGATGGTGAACAAGAACTACTCACTAAGAAATTTAAAAAATTTAAGAAACAAAAATTTAAGAACAAAAAGAACAGAACTACTTGCTTTGAACGCAAGAAGAAGAACACAAAGTGGGATGAATCAAGCTCCTCCGAAGACGAGGAGAAAATCAAGAAAGGCGAGGTGGCAAATTATGTCTTAACGACATTCAACAATGAGGTAATCAAAACTCCCTTAATTTATTTTGAAATTACATGATTCTTTCCGTAATGTATTTTCTGTTTTAGTATAGAATTAATTTTCTTGAAAATTGCATGTTTAAATAATATAATGAAAATACTAATGAATTAGGATTATTCTTATCATGTTTACCTTTCCAATGATTTTAAAAATAATCATGAAAAATGCATATCTTATGATAAACAAACAAAATGATTTTTGATTGAAAATATGAAATCATGCTTGATGATTTAATAATGCAAAATGATGTTTTAATACCATGATTGATGATTTTATTTTATGCATGAGATTTTAAAGTTATACATGATGATTTTTGTGGTTTATTGATCTTGATGGTTTTTATGATGGAATTTATTTTTTGATCCTAAACGATTGATGATATATATTCTTTTTGACAAAGGCATGCTTGTATGAAACAACTAAATAGAGAAAAGTATTTTTCTTGAAAATTCTTTTCTCTATCTTATTGACTTTGATGAATCTATTTTATCTTCTTTTTATGAATCTCTTGAAAATGATTTTGATTTGATGATTTGAATTTGAATGGGCTTTATCTTGATTTTTTGAGATTCAAAACTTCAGATTTACTCTATAAAAATCGAGATATTTTATCCTCAATGTTTCTTTTTGCCATCTACCATCCAAATGAATCATGATTGATATCATTGCTATATTTCTTCTTGTCATGTACTAAAGAGAAAATTTTCCTAAATGAATCATGATTTTTCAGAACCATAATTTTTTTATGATTCATAATGAATTGAGAAATTTTATATGCTTAAATTAATATCTTGTTCTTATATAAGACTGAATGAATTTTATCTATATCATGATCTCCTAAGAATTCCTTTCATTTTTTTATTTAAAAAAGAGATGTGTCAAAATGAATCATGTCTTTTGGTATTCAAGTGATTTTATCTTTCATGACATGATGTGATTGTATTTATGGCTTGTATGCCTTGAAATGATTAAAATATTTTATACTATTTTGTTCTTCCCTTCTTCTTTCTTGTTTACAATGATAAAATGGGGAGAAATTTCGATCATGCATGGTAGGATATAATTGCTATAATGAGAATTTTACACTATTACATGCCTTAATAACATATTAAAAATTATGTGTTTTGGATACAAAAATTTTCATGATCATGAGCATGTTTTATCTTCATGATTGTGTTTGAAAATCTATAGCAAAACCATGTCCGAATGCATTAAAGTGTTAAATTTCATTTTCGGATTTTCTTGATCCTAACAATTTATTTTTAAAAATCTATTGATCTTGTGGTTTTATGACGAAATTCATTTTTCGATCCTAAATATTGATGCATGTTTTTATTTAACATAAATGAAAAAGCATGCTAACATGAAATCAATCACTTAAAATGAAATACTTAAAAAAGGGAAAAATATATTATCAATGAAATCATGAATCTACTTATGTTATGAATTTTGTGGACCATAAAAATGATTTTGATGATTTGAATTTGAGATGAGTTTTATCAAAATCATGATCTTGATTTCTTGGAATAATATGAGATTTCCTTTGATGATCATTTCGATTATTTAAAAGGAGATTTGTCGAAATAATTCATGGAATTTTGGATTCATGACTTGATCTTTCATTTGTTTATGAGATGGTTGAAATCTTTGTACCTTTGAATTCTTCCCTTCTCCTTTCGATTTTTGAATTTATGTATGTTATATATTGAAGATTTGAAACCATGTTTTGATATCATGCATACCCAAGAAATGTTGATTTGACAAATTGAATGAGTTGAAAATGAATGATGATTTTTCTCTTGAATATAACTTGTGATATTTTTTATATAAAACATCATATTGATTTCTTGATATTCGATACATGAAATTTTTCTATGAATCAAGATTCTTTATACTTTGACTCTTCTTGATATTGTCCATGTGATGGAATGATACATGCAATACTTATTTTTTATGATGATGTATGTGATGCATATGATGTGTATCATGAATGTTTTAAGTGATGAATGTTTGGTATCATAATCAACATTTTGATAAATGCTTAAAAATTTTAATGTTTGAGTATCATGGATGATATGCTCATAATGATGATTGATTTATTTGTATCATGCATGAAAAATGAAATGTATGGTTTTGAAATGTGCATGTTTTAATTTGAAAATATAATGATGCACAAATAAGATTGATACTTACCTTTGTCATAATTGATGTAAAGGGTCTTCCCTTCTTTTTGCCAATGACAAAGGGGGAGAAAGAGTTGCTAATGTGCTATCTTGAATTGATGTAAAGGGTCATCTTAAAGAGAAATTAGATAGCTTCCATAAGTCAAGAAAATGTAAAAACTTACTTACTTTCTTGCACATCTAAAGAGAAGATGCAAATGTAACACTTGCCAAATTATTTGCTTGTCTCATGTAAAACATTATCTCTTGCTAGTTTGGCATTTTGCTAGCTTGCACTTTGCAAAGAAAGCAAAAATGACACTTCTCAAAAGAGAAGAAAGAGCTTGTTATCTTGAACATCATAAGCTTGCCTATCTTAAGAATAAAAATTGCAAAAGTGCTATCTTGTCTATCTCGAGAAGCAAAACTTGCAACTTGCACATTGCAACAGGAAGCAAGAATCATGAGCTTACACAAGAAAGCTATCTTGCATTAGCTTTCAAAATTTTTGCTAGCTTGTATATCGTAAAAATTGCTAGCTTGTAGTCTAAAGAGAAGCAAACAGTTACTATCTCAAGAAAAGAAAACATGCTAAACTTGCACATCTTTAATTGCTAGATTGCATGATGATAAAATTTGATACTATGTTTTTCATGCAATGAGTTGAACTTATATTACAAACACATTAGAGTTGGAACTTCTCCTTTTTGTTGATGACAAAGGGGGAGAAGTATGATGTTATGCATAAGTTCATGATGACGTGTTGCAAGTATTCATGATGAATATTGCAATGACTTGAATTCAGTTTGAATTCAAGGTTCTATCAATATGGCATATTGATAGGGGGAGTTTGTTTAAACTCCGGGAGTTAAGTTTAACTCCGTCATCAATTGATTGCCATCATAAAAAAGGGGAAGATTATTGAATCTCATATTTTGATGATGAAACCAATTGATAATTATGTTTATGTTTTAATCTATGTTTTGAGTGATGTAGGATGCTTTAATCAGGATGAGATAATTAAAGCAGGAAAAATCATGTTGGGCCGGAGGAATATGTCAGAAGATTGGACGTTTGGCCGGTGGATCGGTCGATGTATCAACAGAAGGCTTCAGGCCATGGACTTGGGCATCGGGCCAAGAAGAGCGGGTATTGCACCAAGGATATCGGAGTTTCGGAGTCAATTGGCCGATTGGGCAATAAGCCACAGGAGAGGACGATGTGCCAAAAAATCGGATGAAGCGTTGAGGGACCAATGACATGCCGGACAACTTGATTAATGCTTAGTATTAATTGTCTAGATCAAAGTTTGTTTTACATGTGTAGAATTAACTACGATGGAAGTAAGACATGCAGTAGGAGTTACGCCGGAGTCAAGACCATGATTACATTGGGGGTTCGAGAGTTCGACGGAAGTCCGGACGGTCGTCGGAGGTACTACGGGAACAAATCTGAGAAGTCCAGGAGCTTGCTAAAGAAGCTCGTCGGAACTTGCCAAGTGGATCGTCGCAAGTCCAGGAGTTTGCTGGAAGTCCGTCGGAGCATCGCCGAGGGTTCATCGGATGTTCGCCGGAAGTTCGCCGAAAGCTCGCCGGAAGAAGCGATTGACGCACCGGAGCAAGTTGCAGTAAATGTCTTAAGAAATATCAAAGTTAGCACGTAGATTAAGTTAGGAATGGGAGGTGATCCCATTAACTTAATCTGGGAGCAATTGAGCCCTTGACAAACCAAAATTAGGCCAAATGGATCAGCCCATTCGGACCCAGATTTCCTTGCTGGCGATGGCACCGCTTGGGTCGGCGGTGGCACCATCCAAGAGCTCAGGAAAGCTGGGCAGTGCAACCGCCTAGGTCAGGCAATGGTACAGCTTGGGCTTAGTCTCCGAGCGAGACTAGGCAGTGGTACCACCTGGGCTCAGTCTGTGAGCGAGACTGGGCGGTGGTACTACCCCTGTCTGGCGGTGGTACTACCCGAGCTTGATCTTCGAGAGGTAGTACCGCCTAGTTATGGCGGTAGTACCGCCAGGACCCCGGAAATTTGGGAGATGACACATTTGAGCTCCAAATTCAAATCAGTTGGGGCCTATATAAACCCCACCCTTTCCTGCATGAAAGGGTAATCAAAAGGCACCAAAAATCTAATCTTACTCTGTGATTTTTAGAGCTCAAAAGTGTTGTATAAGCTAAAAGTTCTCATCCCTCTTTTCTTCCAAGTTTCGATCATTCAAGAGAGGAGTGAAAATTCTGTAAGGGTTGTCTCCTAAGCTTGTCAAAAGGAGTGAAACTGTAAAAGAGTGGTTGGCCTTCGCCTATTGAAGGAAGGCCTCTAGTGGACATTAGTGACCTCATCGGAGGAGGAAGCCAAAAGTGGGTGTAGGTCAAGATTGACCGAACCACTCTAAAATTACAGTGCTCTCTGGTTTGCATTTTTTCTTGCTGCTTACCTTATTGCAAACCTCCATATATACTTTACTTCCCTATTACTTTTGCTGCAGTCCCTTACAAACTCGCTTTCAAGTTAAGTTTTCAAAATCGGTTTTACATCGTAAACGATTTCATCGTACGAATGTAGTTTTAATCGTCGAAAATTTTTTCGCTGCATTAATTCACCCCCCCCTCTTAGTGCTCTTGATCCTAACAATTTGTACCCCTTGGTGATTCCTCTTTTGTATTAGGAATTCAGATACACTGAGATAGATCTTGGGGTATTCTAGGATTAACATAAAGGAGCTATATCGATAAAGTACTCAAAAGGTTTGGTATGTAGGATTGCAAATCAGGAGACACCCATACCGTAAAATATATATATATATATATATATATATATATATATATATATATATATATATATATATATATATATATATATATATATATATATACATGCGATGTAGATATTGTTGAATCTCGGATTTTGATGATGAAACTAATTGATTGTGTTTAAATTTTTGACTACATTTTGAGTGATACAGGTCTACTCGATCAGGATTAGACAATTAACGCAGGAGGAATTGACGTTGCGTCGGAGGAGATCACGTCAGGATATTGGATGGCAGAAGGCTTCGGGCGTCGGGCATCGGGCCAAGGAGAGCGAAATTTGGCCAAGGATATCGGGGTTGCGGAGGTCAACCGCCGATTGGGCAACAAGCCGCAAGAGAGGATGATGCACCGAAGAATCGGACAAAGTGCCAACCAATGACGTGCCGGGCAACAGAATGTCAATTTGCGTTATAATAATTGTCTAGATCGGAGTAGAGTGTTTGCTTGTGTGTGCAGGATTAACTACGATAACGACAAAGACATAAAGCAAAACAAAGTGCCGGAGTCAAGCGCGAAGGATTCGTTGGGAGTTCGAGAGTTCGACGGAAGTCCGAAGGTTCGTCGGGAATGCTGCCAGAACTAACCGAGAATGAGTAGGGAGCTTGCCGAAGGGTTTTTCGGAAGCTCGTCGGAAGGTTCGTTGGAAGTTCGCGAAGCTCGCCGAGAAAGATCGGAGCTTGCCGAAGAAGCTCATCAGAACTCGCCAAGATCAAATCGTGAAGTCTAGGAGCTTGCCGGGAGTCCGCAGAATGGTTTCCGAGAGTTTATCGGAAGACCGCCGGAAGTTCGCCAGAAGCTCGTCGGAAGAAGTCTTGACTTACGGACTTTGTAATAGCTTAGAAAATGTCTTTAAATTCGTAGTTAGCATATTAATTAGGGTTAGGATTAGGTGTTAATCCTATAACCCAAGTAGGGGCCAATTGGACCCGAGTTCGGACTGGTTTGGGCCAAGTTTGGAGCCCAACCAGTGAGTTGATTTAGCCTAGGCGGTGGCACCGCCCAGCACCCAAGAGCTGGGCGGTGACACCTCCTGGCTGGGCGGTGGCACCGCCCAGCACCCGAGCGTTGGGCGGTGGCACCGCCTAGCTGGGCGGTGGAACCTCCAGCACCGGGAACCCTAAGAGAATTCAAATTTTGGAGCCCAAAATTTGAATCCTCTTGAGGCCTATAAATACCCCTCAAATCTCAGTTGAGAGAACAACTTTTTGAGCAGCAAGTGTTTGAGAGAAAGGCATTAGAAAAGTCCTAGCTAATCTTGTTTTCATTTTGCTAGTGTTCACCTCCTTCATTCTTGCTAAAAATTTGTAAGAGAGTGAATCGCTTGTAAAGAGTTGTAAGAGGGGTATTTACATGTCATACATATATATATTTTCTCTAAATGCAAAGGCTATGAATGCCTTATATTGTGCACTTGACAAAAATGAATTTAATCGTGTTTCGATGTGTGACTCGGCTTTTGATATTTGGAGAACTCTAGAGGTCACTCATGAAGGCACTAGCCGAGTGAAAGAGTCCAAAATCAATATTCTTGTGCATTCTTATGAACTTTTCCGGATGAAACCAAGTGAGTCTATCGGAGACATGTACACCCGGTTCACGGATGTCATCAATGGACTCAAAGCTCTTAGTAAAAGTTTTTCTAATTTTGAACTAGTCACTAAAATCTTAAGATCCCTTCCAAAAAGTTGGGATCCAAAAGTTACGGCCATTCAAGAGGCCAAGGACCTTAAAACATTCCCTCTCGAAGAACTTATTGGGTCTCTAATGACCTACGAAATGAACAATGTGACAAAAAAGAAACTCGAGAACAACCTTCCAAATGATAGGAAGGATTTGGGACATAGAACACATGAAGACCACTCGAGCATAAGCTCAAGTGATGGTGAACTTAAACTACTAATGAAACAAAAATTAAAAAGCAAAAAGAATGGAACTACTTGCTTTGAACGCAAGAAGAACAAAAGTTGGGATGAATTGAGCTCTTCCGAAGACGAGGAGAAAATCAAGAAAGGCGAGGTGGCAAACTATGCCTCACCCTCTTTCAACAATGAGGTAATCAAAATCCCACTAATTTATTTCGATATTACATAATACTTTCTTGAGTTATTTTTAATTTAGTTTAGGATTAATTTTCTTGAAAATTGCATGTGTTATGTTAATGCAGTAAAATGTTAAATATAAATCTAATGCTTATACACCTAGTAAGATTAATCTTATATATGTGCTTGAGAAGCAAGAATTTGTATTTTGACGATTTCCATATTGATTTTCAATGACGATGCATGACTTTTGAATGGAAGGCTTGATGATTTTTTTATGAACCTTATCTTTGGTTTTCAAACATGATGTATAGTTTTGACATAAGAACAAAAATTTGAAGCATGCTAATATAAAGTCAATCATATAAAGTAAAACTAAAAAAATTTTAAATATCTATAAGAATCATTCAAAATTATGTTCAATAAAACCTTACTTGATGTTGTAATGAAACCATTGAAAGTTTTGATGCTATGATTTGATGATTTTATGCATGAGATTGTAAAGTTATACATGATGATTTTTATGATTTATTGGTCTTGATGGTTTTTATGATAAAATTCATTTTTCGATCCTAAATGTTGATGCACATTTTTATCTAGCATAAATGACATGAATTTAAATAACTAAAAAGAGAAAAGCATTGTTCTTGAAAATTATTTTTCTCTATCTTGTTGATTTATATGAATCCCTTGAAAATGATTTTGGTTTGATGATTTGAATTAGAAATGAGTTATATCAAAATCATGATATTGATTTGACAAAATTGAATGAGTTGAAAACAAATGATGATTTTTCTCTTGAATACAACTTGTAATATTTTTACATATATATTTTCATCTTGATTTCTCGATATTCGATACATGAAATTTTTCCATGAATCAAAATTCTTTCATGATGTGATTCTTCTTGGTATTCACTAAAAATGATACATTCAAATTAACCTACTCTACTTGACATCTTGATAATTTATGACTTGAATATCATGTATAATATGCTCATAATTCATAATGATGATTGAGTTATGTATGAAAAATGGAAGATATAGTTTTGAAATTTTGCATGTTCGAATTTGAAAATATTTGATATGCATGAAAATATTAAACATTTTGAAACCATGTTTTAGTGTTATGCTTAATGATCATGCTTAATAAATTTCGAAATTATGGATGATGAATCTTTTACGATTTATGGATCATTGATTTTTACCATAATGAAAGTACCTTATTGATTTTTGTTGTAATAAATCTTACTCTTTCGGTTTTAAACATGATAAATGTTTTTATTTGGTATAAATGAAACAAAATCATATGTTTTGAAATAATCGAAAAGAGGATAACATTCTTGAAAATTATTTTGCTCAATCTTATTGATTTTGATGAATCCATTTGTATCATTTTTGTGAATCTCTTGGATTTTGATAATGATTTTGATGATTTAAATTGGAATAATTTTTTATTGAAATCATGATCTTGATCTCTTGAAATTCATAACATGAAATCCTTTATGAATCAACATTTTCTTTTCTATTTAAAAGGAGATTTGTCGAAATGTTTCATAATCTTTTAGTATTCATAATCTTGACAATTATGTATTGAAACTTTATGTAAACCAAGAATGTTCATCATGATTCTCTCTTTGAATTTTTAAAGAGGAGAATTTTCTAGATGGTTCATGATTTTGATGATTGAATATTTGATATGCATGAATTGAGATCTTGCTCTCCTACCACTCTTTTTGCTATTCACCAAAAGGAAGACTAATTCTAATAAACCATGATATGCTATATGAATTTTATTGTATTCATGAAGTAAGATCTCATCACTAATTTTTGTTTATATTCCTTCATGTGATGATATGAATGTATGAAACACTTATGATATGATTTTTTATACAATTCCATGTATTCGTGAAATATTAATCTCATCACCCAATTAATTCCTCTTGATACTCCTAATGTGATGAAGTGAAATTATGCATGAAATACAAATGGGGATAAGTTTTTGGTAGGATATAATTTGACAAATTGATACCATCATGATATGAAACATTTATGATTTGCAATGATATATGCAATACTTGTGCTTTCTAATTATGATGTGATGTATTACATATGATGTAAATCATGATTTAAAATACTATGAGTTGTCGCTAAAATGATGTATTATAAATATTGATTTAATGTTTTGTATCATGAATACTCTAAATGATGAATATTTGGTATCATGATCAAAATGTTGACAAATAGTTAAAAATTTTAGTATCATGTATGATATCCTTATAATGTTGATCGATTTATTCAATATCATGCATAAATGAATATAAGGTTTTTGAAAATGTGCATATTCTAATTTGAAAATATGATGATGCACAATTAAGATTGATACTTACCTTTGTCATAATTGATGTAATGGGTCTTCCCTTCTTTTTGACAATGACAAAGGGGGAGATAGCTTGCTTGCACAAGTCAAGAAGATGCAAAAAACTTGATTGCTTGCTTGCCTATCTTAAGTAGCAAAGATTGCTAACTTGCTTATTTCAAGAAGCAAAAGTTGTCTTCTTGAACATCATTATCTTGCCCATCTCAAGAAGCAAGACTTGCAACCTGCACATTGCAATAGGAAGTAAGAATCGATAGCTTACACACTTCAACAAGAAAGCTATCTTGTATTTGCTTTTGAAACTTTTACTAGCATGATGTACAATTTGCTATTTTGAATATTACAAAGAAATACTATCATGCACATTGCAAAGAAAAGCAAAGCGCAATCGTGCACAAGAAGCAAGTATTGAATTGCCATGATTGAACTTAAGAATCTTGCTATACTTTTGTGCTTATATGTTGTGATGAAAATCTAGCTTTATGTTGCAAAAACTTGCATATCTTTTAAAATAGCTAGAGCTACTTCTCCTTTTTGTTGATGACATAGGGGGAGAAGTATATTGATGACTTCATGCATTGAATTAAATATTTTATATATTTGCATGATAGTTTAAATGTTTTTCATAACATGTGATGAATGTTACTTGGATTTGGGATAATCCAAGTATTCTATCAATGGCATATTGATAGGGGGAGTTTAGTTAAACTCCGGGGAGTTAAGGTTAACTCCGTTAGTCATCAATTAGTTGTCATCATCAAAAAGGGGGAGATTGTTGAATCTCGGATTTTGATGATGAAACTAATTGATTGTGTTTAAATTTTTTACTACATTTTGAGTGATACAGGTCTACTCGATCAGGATTAGACAATTAATGCAGGAGGAATTGACGTTGCGTCGGAGGAGATCACGTTAGGATATTGGATGGCAGAAGGCTTCGGGCGTCGGGCATCGGGCCAAGGAGAGCGAAATTGCGCCAAGGATATCGGGGTTGCGGAGGTCAACCGCCGATTGGGCAACAAGCCGCAAGAGAGGATGATGCACCGAAGAATCGGACGAAGTGCCAACCAATGACGTGCCGGGCAACAGAATGTCAATTTGCGTTATAATAATTGTCTAGATCGGAGTAGAGTGTTTGCTTGTGTGTGCAGGATTAACTACGATAACGACAAAGACATAAAGCAAAACAAAGTGCCGGAGTCAAGCGCGAAGGATTCGTTGGGAGTTCGAGAGTTCGATGGAAGTTCGAAGGTTCGTCGGGAATGCTGCCGGAACTAACCGAGAATGAGTAGGGAGCTTGCCGAAGGGTTTTTCGGAAGCTCACCGGAAGGTTCGTTGGAAGTTCGCGAAGCTCGTCGAGAAAGATCGGAGCTTGCCGAAGAAGCTCATCAGAACTCGCCAAGATCAAATCGTGAAGTCTAGGAGCTTGCCGGGAGTCCGCAGAATGGTTTCCGAGAGTTTATCGGAAGACCGCCGGAAGTTCGCCAGAAGCTCATCGGAAGAAGTCTTGACTTACGGACTTTGTAATAGCTTAGAAAATGTCTTTAAATTCGTAGTTAGCATGTTAATTAGGGTTAGGATTAGGTGTTAATCCTATAACCCAAGTAGGGGCCAATTGGACCCGAGTTCGGACTGGTTTGGACCAAGTTTGGAGCCCAACCAGTGAGCTGATTTAGGCTAGGCGGTGGCACCGCCCAGCACCCAAGAGCTGGGCGGTGACACCTCCTGGCTGGGCGGTGGCACCGCCCAGCACCCGAGCGTTGGGCGGTGGCACCACCTGGCTGGGCGGTGGAACCTCAAGCACCGGGAACCCTAAGAGAATTCAAATTTTGGAGCCCAAAATTTGAATCCTCTTGAGGCCTATAAATACCCCTCAAATCTCAGTTGAGAGAACAACTTTTTGAGCAGCAAGTGTTTGAGAGAAAGGCATTATAAAAGTCCTAGCTATTCTTGTTTTCATTTTGCTAGTGTTCACCACCTTCATTCTTGCTAAAAATTTGTAAGAGAGTGAACCGCTTGTAAAGAGTTGTAAGAGGGGTATTTACCCTTCCCTTTCAAGAGATTTGCTAGTGGAAGGTGGGAGCCTCATCGAAGAGGGGCCTCGCAAGTGGATGTAGGTCATTTGACCGAACCACTCTAAATCGGCGTAATCTCTGGTTTGCATTTCATTATTGTCATTTACATTACTGCAAATCTTCTTACTGCTTTAGTTCCTTATTACCCTTGCTGCGCAACTTTAAGAATACGCTTTCAAGTTAAACTTTTCAAGTTCTGTTCTTATCGTAAGAAAAATTTGTCGAAATCAACGTTTTAATCCGCTGCACTAATTCACCCCCCCCTCTTAGTGCCGCTTCGATCCTAATAGATATATATTAAATATATATATATATATGACATGTCTTATTAGGAGACCAAATCAAAATCTCCTCTCTCGATAATATTAAGTCGGTATACGTAAGGCAATTAGATTGACCCACGTAGCATTCCACCATTATAGATAGGGACCGATTCTCGACATAAGTTGAGTTGGTCGAGTCCCTCAAGACCATGGTGGTTCGGAGGCTGAAAAGGATGGGAGTCATAAGGAGTTATGATTGGTAAGTGTAGCCTACCTTTCCGGGCTTAGCATGATTAGTCAAGTCCCTCGAGGTTACGTTAAGATGCTAATTGGATCCCAGTCCCCACTAGAGTTCCATCGGGAGTCTTCGATTCACAAACCGGAGGGAGTTATGTGTTTCATGAGAAAATAGTGAGAGCAAATTAATATAGAAGTCCATATCATGTTTGTTTATTTTCTGTAAAATATGCATGTTATTTATTTCTACTATATCTTTATTTTCAGAAAATATCTCTTTCAAATCCCTTATGTGGCATACTTGATTTCTGTTGAATCTCAGATTTTGATGATGAAGTCAATTGTCATTTGTTATCTAATCTATATGCTGAGATAAGTGTGCAAGATTAACTATGATGAAAGTGAGACATGCAGCAGGAGTTGCGCCGGAGTCAAGACAATGATCACGTTGGGAGTTCGAGAGTTCGACGGAAGTTCGGATAGTCGTCGAAAGTTCTGCGGGAACAAATCCAAGAAGTCCATAAGCTTGCCAAAGAAGCTCGTCGGAACTCGCCAAGTGAATCGTTGCAAGTCCAGGAGTTTGTCGGAAGTCCGCAGGAGCACACCGAGGGTTCATCGGATGATCGACGGAAGTTCGCCGGAAGCTCGCCGTAAGAAGCGATTGACGCACTGGAGCAAGTTGCAGTAAATGTCTTAGGAAAAATCGTAGTTAGCACATTGATTAAGTTGGAAATGGGAGGTGATCCCATTAACTTAATCTTGGGGCAATTGGGCCCCTGAAAAACCCAAATTGGGCCGAATGGATCAACCCATTCGGACCCTGATTTTTGCTAGGCGGTTGAACCGCCCAAGGCAGGAGGTTGCACCGCCTGGGCTCAGTCTCCGAGCGAGAGTGGGAGGTGCAACTGCTCCAGCCAGGCGGTGGCACCGCCTGGGGCTCAGTCTCCGAGCGAGATTGGGCGGTGCAACCTCCCCTAACAGGAGGTGGCACCGCTTGAGCTCCGTATTCGAGCTCTGCCAGGCGGTGCAACCGCCTCAGTCAGGAGGTGCAACCGCCTGAGCTCGGTCTTCGAGCTCTATCAGGAGGTGCAACTGCCCCTGACAGGAGGTAGCACCGCCCAAAGGCTCAATCTTCGAGCTTTGCCAGGTGATGCAACCGCTCCAGTCTGGAGGTGTAACCGCCTGATCTCGGAATTCTGGGAATTGACAGTATTAAGCTCCAAATTTGAACTGGGTTGGGGCCTATAAATACCCCACCCATTCAGCACTGAAAGGGTATGAACTTACACCGAAATCTTGATCTTTCTCTATGATTCTTAGAGCTCAAAATTGTTGTAAAGGCCAAAAGTTCTTCTCCCTCTGTTCTTCCAAGTTCTGAGTTGTAAAGAGAGGAGAGAAAATTCTGTAAGGGTTGTCCCCTAAGCCCGTCAAAAGGAGTGAAACTGTAAAAGGGTGGTTAGCTTTCGCCTATTGAAGGAAGGCCTCTAGTTGACGTCGGTGACCTCGTCGGTGGAGGAATCCAAAAGTGGAGTAGGTCAAGATTGACCGAACCACTCTAAATCTCAGTTTGCATTTACTTTGAGCATCTTATCTTTACTGTAAAACTCCTCAATAGCTTACTGCCTTCTGTGTTTTTACGAACATGTTTCAAAGTTCAGTGCTTTCCAAATCGAGGTTTAAGACGCAAATCAGTTTTATCGTACGAACGTCGTATTTCAGTTTGCGCTTACGTTCTGATTTCCATTATAACTGCAAACTGACTTTATATATTTGCTTTAACTGCATCTCACCTTATCTTAAGTTAAAGTGGTTTACGAATCAGCTTTTATACCGAAATCGCTTTTATCGTACGAACGTCGTATTTCAGTTTACGCTTATATTCTGATTTCCATCATAACTGTAAACTGTTGAATCTCGAATTTTGATGATAAAATCAATTGATGGGTTATTTGATCTAATCCATATTATTGAGTTAAGTGTGCAGGATTAACTACGATAACCAGAAAACACAAAGCGAGAATACCGGAGTCAAGTTCGATGGACGTTTAAGAGTCCGAAGAATCGTCGGAGATGCTGCTAGAACCAACCGAGAAGAAATCGGGAACCTATCGGAATTTTCGGAAGTTCGCCGAAGAGATCGTCGGAGGTTCATGGAGATCACCAAGAAGGCTCGGCTACTCATTAAAGTCATCACAAGTTCGGGAGCTTGCTAGAAGCCCGTCGGCAGAAAGTTCGTCGGAAAGCTCGCCAGAACAAGACTCGACGTTCGCGGTTGAAAATTTGCTTAGGACGTGTTTTGGTTATGTAGTCCACTTGTAATTAGGATTAGGATTAAGAGATAATCCTATATCCTGGTTAGGGGCCAACTGGGCCCAAAGTCAGAGTTGGTTTAGGCTAAAAATTAAGCTAAACCAACGAACTAGAGAGCCAAGATTGAAGCCCAACTAGTGGCTGAAAACACTGTAGTCGGGCTGAAAACACTGTAGGCGGTGGCACCGCCTAACTGGGCGGTGACACCTCCTTGGCTGGGCGGTTGCACCGTCCAGCACCCGAGCGTTGGGCGGTGGCACCGCCTGGCTGGGCGGTGGAACCGCCAGCACCGGGAACCCTAAGAGAATTCAAATTTTGGAGCCCAAAATTTGAATCCTCTTGAGGCCTATAAATACCCCTCAAATCTCAGCTGAGGTTACAACTTTTGAAAAGCATTTTGATTGAAAGAAAAATCTTAGAAAGTCTTAGCAAGTCTTGTTTTCAATTTGCTAGAGAGTTCTCCTCCTCCTTTCTTATTGAAAATTTGTAAGAGGTTGAGCTACTTGTAAAAGGTTGTAAGAGGGGTGTTTACCCTTCCATTTCAAGAGACTTGCTAGTGGAAGGTGGGAGCCTCATCGAAGAGGGGCCTCGCAAGTGGAGTAGGTCATTTGACCGAACCACTCTAAAAATCGGCGTAATCTCTGGTTTGCTTTTTATTATTGTCATTTACATTACTGCAAATCTTCTTACTGCTTTAGTTCCTTATTACTCTTGCTGCGCAACTTCAAGAATACGCCTTCAAGTTAAATTTCTCAAGTTTCGTTCTTAACGTACGAAAGATTTTGATTAAAATCGAAGTTTTAATCCGCTGCACTAATTCACCCCCCCCTCTTAGTGCCGCTCCGATCCTAACAAGTGGTATCAGAGCAAGGTTATCTCTCATATTTGGTTTAATACCCAAGAGAGATGGCTTACTCCGGCATGCAAGAGGGCCATTCTATTGCACGACCACCTTTGTTTAATGGGTCGGATTACACATATTGGAAGACTCGCATGAGAATCTTCCTCATTTCTATGGACTTTGAGCTTTGGTCTATTGTCGAGAATGGATTTCAAAAATCTTCTCTTCCGATGAGCGAATGGGATGAATCGGAGAAGAAGGTTTTTGCTTTAAATGCAAAGGCTATGAATGCCTTGTTTTGTGCACTAGACAAAAACGAATTTAATCGTGTTTCAATGTGTGATTCGACTTTTGATATTTGGAGAACTCTTGAGGTCACTCATGAAGGCACTAGCCGAGTGAAAGAGTCCAAAATCAACATCCTTGTGCACTCTTACGAACTTTTCCGAATGAAACCAAGTGAGTCCATCGGAGACATGTACACCCGGTTTACGGATGTCATCAATGGACTCAAAGCTCTTGGTAAAGATTTTACTAACTTTGAACTAGTAACTAAAATCTTAAGTTCCCTCCCTAAAAGTTGGGATCCAAAAGTTACGGCCATTCAAGAGGCCAAAGACCTTAAAGCATTCCCTCTTGAAGAACTCATTGGGTCTCTAATGACCTACGAAATGACATGTCAAGCTCATGACGAACTCGAGAACCCCCTTCCAAAGAACAGGAAGGATATGGCACTCAAATCACAAGAAGACCACTTGAAAGGAACATCAAGTGATGAGGACAGTGACAATGACATTGCACTTTTGACTCAAAAGTTTAAAAAATATTTAAGAAAGAACAGATTTAAAAATAATACAAAAAATAAATTTGAACAAAAGAAGGACCAAGTGATTTGCTATGAATGCAAAAAACCGGGACACTATAAGAACGATTGTCCTCAAGCCAAAAAAAGAACATCAAAGAAGAAGGCACTCAAGGCAACGTGGGATGATTCAAGCGCATCCGAAGAAGAGGAGTCCAACACCGAGCAAGTTGCTCATTACGCGCTAATGGCGTTAGGAGAAGAGGTATGTGATTTATTTAATGAAGACTTATCTTTTGAAGAACTATCTATCGCTTTTCATGAATAATTTGATGAATGTAGAACTGTTAGCAAGAAGTTAAGTATCTTAAAGAAAGAGCATGCTTTGCTACAAGATAAGTTTGATAGTCTTCAAACTCCTCCATGCTCTAAGTGTGAGCACTTAGAAGCAATAAAAAATGAAAATTTGCTTCTTAAGGAAACCTTAAACAAGTTTAAGGTTGGTAGCAAAGGATTAGATATGATCCTTGCACACAAGGGTCACATCGCAAATAGAAATGGAATTGGATTTGTAAAAGGATTACATCAAAATCCTACCACTTTCATAAAAGGACCTACATTACATGTTTCCTCTTATATGAAATGCAACTTTTGTTGCAAATCCGGACACATTGCCTACAAATGCCTATTTAGGAAAATTAGTTCACAAAAATTAATATGGGTTTCTAAAGGAACTATAAAGAATTCAATCATAAATAACAAAGTTAGTGGGTCAATTTTTGAGGCACCCAAAATCAAATGGGTACCTAAAAATCATCCTCTTTTGTAGACAAACCCACAAGCTAGGAGCAAGAGATGGTATCTCGATAGTGGATGCTCAAGACATATGACTGGAGATCCATCTCATTTCTCTATGCTCACTAGCAAAGAAGAAGGGTACGTTACCTTCGGAGACAACAACAAGGGCAAAATCATTGGCAAGGGAACTATTGGTAACAAATTTAATTTTTCCATTGATGATGTCTTACTAGTTGATGGATTGAAACATAATCTCTTGAGTATTAGTCAACTATGCGATAAAGGTTACATCGTTAGATTTGAATCAAATATGTGCATTATTGAAAAACCAAATCATAACATGACTATGATTGCTTTAAAACAAAATAATGTCTATACCATCAATCTTGATGAACTAAGTAATGAAATGTGCTTCTCTGCCGTAAATGATGATGCTTGGCTTTGGCATAGGAGATTAGGCCATGCAAGCATGAAAACAATATCTAAGATCTCATCTCAAGAATTAGTACGAGGAATTCCTAATATAAAGTTTATTAAGGACAAAGTATGCGATGCATGTCAACTAGGCAAACAAATAAAAACAAGCTTCAAACCAAAAAATCAAATTAGCACTACTAGACCATTACAATTGATCCATTTGGACTTATTTGGACCAATTGATACAACAAGTCTAGGTGGAAGCAAATATGCTTTTGTGATTGTGGATGACTACTCTAGATACACTTGGACCTATTTCTTAGCTCACAAAAGTGATTGCTTCAAGTGTTTCTCTAAATTTTGTAAACTCACTCAAAACGAAAAAGGCTTCATGATTTCATCAATTTGGAGTGATCACGGTGGTGAATTCCAAAATCGTGACTTTCAAAATTTTTGCGAAAGTAATGGGTACAATCACAACTTCTCAACTCCAAGAAATCCTCAACAAAATGGAGTAGTTGAAAGGAAAAATAGAAACCTACAAGAAATGGCAAGAACTATGTTGAATGAACATAGTTTACCTAAGTACTTTTGGGCCGAAGCCGTAAATACGGCTTGCTACATCATGAATAGAGTTCTAATAAGACCATCCTTATCCAAAACTCCCTATGAATTATGGAATAACAAAAAACCAAACATCTCCTATTTTAAAGTTTTTGGTTGTAAATGCTTTATTTTAAATGAAAGGGATGCTTTAGGAAAATTTGATGCTAAATCTGATGAAGGCATCTTTCTTGGTTACTCTTCCGTTTCTAAAGCTTTTCGGGTTTTTAATAAAAGAACTTTAGTAATTGAAGAGTCTATTCATGTAGTTTTTAATGAAATTTTCGATTTAAAGAAAAATGATTTTGATGATAATCTTGGTTTTGATAATTTGAATTTAAATGAACCCTCTCCTCAAAATAGCCATTTGAATGCATCTTCTTCCGAAATTTCTTTACCAAAAGAATGGAAGTATGTAGATGCTCATCCAAAAGAGCAAATTATAGGAGATACATCAAAAGGGGTTCAAACTCGTTCTTCTTTCAAAAATTTCTGTGCTAACGCCGCTTTCCTTTCTCAAATTGAACCTAAATGCATTGACGAAGCCTTAAAAGATGATTTTTGGATCATTGCAATGCAAGAAGAATTGAACCAATTTGAGAGGAATGAGGTATGGAAGCTTGTTCCTAGACCAAGTGACCACTTAGTCATAGGTACTAAGTGGGTCTTTAGAAACAAGCAAGACGAAAATGGTATCGTGGTTAGAAACAAGGCTAGATTAGTGGCCAAAGGTTTCAACCAAGAAGAAGGTATCGATTACGAAGAAACCTTCGCTCCCGTGGCTCGATTAGAAGCCATAAGGATGCTCATTGCCTATGCTAGTAGTAATAATTTTAAACTATTTCAAATGGATGTTAAAAGTGCTTTCTTGAATGGCTTTATTTCCGAAGAAGTATTTGTCGAACAACCTCCTGGATTTGAAAATTCTCTTCTTCCTAATCATGTATTCAAATTGACTAAAGCTCTCTATGGCTTAAAACAAGCTCCTAGAGCTTGGTATGAAAGGCTTAGTTCCTTTCTTATTTTAAATAATTTTACCAAAGGCAAGGTTGATACTACATTGTTTATTAAACATTTTGAAAATAATTTTCTTATTGTGCAAATTTATGTTGACGATATTGTGTTTGGCTCTTCGGATGAATCACTATGTGAATCATTTGCCAAATGTATGAGTCTTGAATTTGAAATGAGTTTAATGGGTGAATTAACTTTCTTTTTGGGATTACAAATCAAACAACTTAGTGATGGTATATTTCTTAACCAATCCAAATATACATTAGAATTGTTAAAACGATTTAACATGGATAGTTCAAAAGCAATAAACACCCCTTTGAGTACTACGACTAAATTAGATATGGATGAAAATGGTGAAAGTTTCGATCAAAAAACATATAGGGGAATGATAGGTAGTCTACTCTACCTCACTGCGACTAGACCGGATATTATGTTTAGTGTAGGACTTTGCGCTAGGTTTCAATCTAATCCTAAATTATCTCATCTTAAGAGTGTTAAAAGAATATTTAGGTATCTTAAAGGAACTCTAAATTTAGGATTGTGGTATCCAAAATCTGAAAAATTCGATCTAATAGCTTATGCAGATGCCGATTTTGGCGGATGCAGGATAGATAGAAAAAGTACATCCGGAATATGCCAATTTTTAGGATATGCACTTGTTTCTTGGACTTCCAAGAAACAAAATTCAGTTGCACTATCTACGACGGAAGCCGAATACATTGCTGCAAGTGCATGTTGTGCACAAGTCATTTGGATGAAAAATACATTAGAAGACTATGGAATTCACTTTAAAAATATTCCCATAAAATGTGATAATACTAGTGCCATATGTCTTACTAAAAATCCAATTCAGCATTCTAGAACTAAGCACATCGACGTTAGGCATCATTTCATACGCGATCATGTCCTTAACAATAATGTTGTTCTAGAATTCATTGACACAAAGCATCAATTAGCAGATATATTCACAAAAGCCTTGAATGAAGACCAATTTGAATTCATTAGAAGAGAATTAGGTATGTTAAATTGTCCCTAAACAATAAACTTGTTTGATTGGATTTTCCGTAAAGTTTTTCATCTTCTTTCCATCTCTCATTCTCCTTCAAATTCCATATGACATGTTGTGAAATCTCGAAATAGACTTTGATGACTTGATTATGAATTTCAAGTTAGCGATTTGATTTAAATAAGTTTTATCTAAATCATAATCTTGATCTTGCAAAATTGGAATCACAAATAATATCTTTTGGCATTCATGAATTGATACTTACAAATATGAAAGTATTGGCATTCATGACTTGAATTTGATTGAAACATTATATGCTTAAATTAATCATTCTCCTATGTTTCAAAAATTCTTTAAATGCCTTATGTGATGTTTAAAAAGTAATGTTGAGATTTTTATTAATTTGACGATTTGAATGAGTTTGTATTCGAATTATGATCTTGACTTCGTGAAATTACTACTTGAATTTTTTTATCCCAATCTCTCTCTTATATACATCTACAATTTCTGTTATTCATAGAAAGAAGAGATTAGATAATATGAATGCATGCTGAATTTTCCTCTAAAATGAACTCTGCGTAAATATTTTTGCATACTTAATTTTCAATGATAAAATCGTTGTATGACAAAATATGTGCTTCAAGTCTCATTTTCCTTTTTGTTGATGACAAAGGGGGAGAAAAGTGATGACTTATATCATTCTTAATAGCATGACAAAATATGAATTGCAAAATCCTTGAGAAAAGTGATCGATCGATGATTATCTTATATGCCTTGCAAAATCCTTGAAAATATCGTAAGATTGATTGATCATATTGAATGCATGTCTAAAATATATAATCATGCAATTCAAGTTGAAAATCTTTATCTCTTGTCATAGTAAAATTTGTCTCTTATCTTTCGACTTGAAAAAGATTTTCATCAAAGTTTCGCATTTACATTATGCTTAATGAGAATAACGATAAGTTCTACGGTTAGAGCTTATCGGTTTATACTTGAATTCAATGATGAAATTCAAGTGTTTTATCTTCTCATAATATGGCATATAGATAGGGGGAGTTACGTTTAACTCCGTCATCAATTGATTGTCATCATCAAAAAGGGGGAGATTATTGAATCTCGGATTTTGATGATAAAATCAATTGATGGGTTATTTGATCTAATCCATATTATTGAGTTAAGTGTGCAGGATTAACTACGATAACCAGAAAACACAGAGCGAGAATACCGGAGTCAAGTTCGATGGACGTTTAAGAGTCCGAAGAATCGTCGGAGATGTTGCCAGAACCAACCGAGAAGAAATCGGGAACCTGTCGGAATTTTCGGAAGTTCGCCGAAGAGATCGTCGGAGGTTCACGGAGATCACCGAGAAGGCTCGGCTACTCATTAAAGTCATCACAAGTTCGGGAGCTTGCTAGAAGCCCGTCGGCGGAAAGTTCGTCGGAAAGCTCGCCAGAACAAGACTCGACGTTCGCGGTTGAAAATTTGCTTATGACGTGTTTTGGTTATGTAGTCCACTTGTAATTAGGATTAGGATTAAGAGATAATCCTATATCCTGGTTAGGGGCCAACTGGGCCCAAAGTCAGAGTTGGTTTAGGCTAAAAATTAAGCTAAACCAGCGAACTAGAGAGCCAAGATTGAAGCCCAACTAGTGGCTGAAAACACTGTAGTCGAGCTGAAAACACTGTAGGCGGTGGCACCGCCTAGCTGGGCGGTGACACCTCCTTGGCTGGGCGGTTGCACCGTCCAGCACCTGAGCATTGGGCGATGGCACCGCCTGGCTGGGCGGTGGAACCGCCAGCACCGGGAACCCTAAGAGAATTCAAATTTTGGAGCCCAAAATTTGAATCCTCTTGAGGCCTATAAATACCCCTCAAATCTCAACTGAGGTTACAACTTTTGAAAAGCATTTTGATTGAAAGAAAAATTTTAGAAAGTCTTAGCAAGTCTTGTTTTCAATTTGCTAGAGAGTTCTCCTCCTCCTTTCTTATTGAAAATTTGTAAGAGGTTGAGCTGCTTGTAAAAGGTTGTAAGAGGGGTGTTTACCCTTCCATTTCAAGAGACTTGCTAGTGGAAGGTGGGAGCCTCATCGAAGAGGGGCCTCGCAAGTGGAGTAGGTCATTTGACCGAACCACTCTAAAAATCGGCGTAATCTCTGGTTTGCTTTTTATTATTGTCATTTACATTACTGCAAATCTTCTTACTGCTTTAGTTCCTTATTACTCTTGCTGCGCAACTTCAAGAATACGCCTTCAAGTTAAATTTCTCAAGTTTCGTTCTTAACGTACGAAAGATTTTGATTAAAATCGAAGTTTTAATCCGCTGCACTAATTCACCCCCCCCTCTTAGTGCCGCTCCGATCCTAACACAAACTGCGTTCATATCTTTGCTGCATCTCTCCTAGTCAAAAGTTGAAGTGATTTACGAATCGGCTTTCTTACCAAAATCACTTCTATCGAATGAAAGCAGTTTTCGATTTTAATCGCAGAAGGTTTTTCGCTGCACTAATTCACCCCACCCCCCCCCCCCCCCCCCCCCCCCCTCCCCCCTCTTAGTGCTCTTGATCCTAACAATTTCAACTGCCTCACTAGTCCAAATTATACGGATTGGTTTTGCAACTTGAGAATTGTTCTTACAATGAAGAAAATCACATACGTCCTTAATACAGTGATGCCTATGCTCGAGAAAGGGGTAAACGATGATAAAATTGTTAGGAATGAGTCGGCACTAAGAGAGGGGGTGAATTAGTGCAGTAGATAAAAACGTCGGATTTGTAAAATATTCATTCATCGAAAACTAATCTCAGAAGGTGTTTAACTTTAAAATGTTTGCAAGAATGTAATGAGCAAATAAAGTAAGTAAGATAGTTTGCAGTTAAGGTATATAGCAAAACAAAAATGGAAACCGTTTTATAGTGGTTCGGTTGTCGTGACCTATATCTACTCCACTGATTCCTCTTTCGTCGAGGCCATCGACATCCACTAACGATCTTCCTTTAATAGGCAAAGATCAACCTCCTTCTTATAACTCTATTCTCCTTTTGTAAGCTAAGGAGAGAACCTTTACACCCCCTTTTTATAAAGCTTCCCTCACACTCTCCCTTAGAATGGTCTCTAAACTTTAGGAGGAGGGACTCTATACTTTACAAGGGTTTTCAACTCTAGAAACATAGAGATTTTGTTCACTTTTCTTACTTCTCCATGCAAGAATAGCTAGGGTATTTATAGACCCCAAATGGCTTCAAAAATGGAGCAAAAATTCATATCCCCGAAATTTCAGGGTATGGGCGGTACCACTACCTACACTAGGCAGTACCACCGCTTGCAGTTTGACACTGGATGGTACTACCGCCTAGTCTGGTGGTATCACCTGCCTAAAAGACTATGTCTAGGTGGTACCACCACCCAGACTGGCGGTACCACCGCTTAACATAGTCTTGGAGATTGTGCCACGACGGTTTCACTTGTTTGGTCATTATTTGGGCCTTTCTCTTAGCCCAACACAGCCCAAACTTGGTCTAATTGTCCACTAATTGGATTGGCCCGATTTTAATCTCAATTATGTGCTAACTATGAATTTTAAGATATTTACTAAGCTATATAAAGTTTGTAAGTCTAGGTTTCTTTCGATGAGCTTTCGGTGATCTTTCGCGAACTTCCGACGATCTCTCGGCAATGTTCCAGCAGACTCTCGGCTGTTGAATCTCGAATTTTGATGATGAAGTCAATTGTCATTTATTATCTAATCTATATGTTGAGATAAGTGTGCAGGATTAACTACGATGAAAGTAAGACATGCAGTAGGAGTTACGCCGGAGTCAAGACAATGTTCACGTTGGGAGTTCGAGAGTTCGACGGAAGTTCGGACAGTCGTCAGAGGTTCTGCGGGAACAAACCTGAGAAGTCCATGAGCTTGCCAAAGAAGCTCGTCGGAACTCGCCAAGTGGATCGTCGCAAGTCCAGGAGTTTGCCGGAAGTCCGCAGGAGCATCACCGAGGGTTCATCGGATAATCGACGAAAGTTCGCCGAAAGCTCGCCGGAAGAAGCGATTGACGCACCGGAGCAAATTGTAGTAAATGTCTTAGGGAATATCGTAGTTAGCACAATGATTAAGTTGGAAATGGGAGGTGATCCCATTAACTTAATCTTGGGGCAATTGGGCCCCTAAAAAACCCAAATTGGGCCGAATGGATCAACCCATTCGGACCCTGATTTCTGCCAGGCGGTTGAACCGCCCAAGACAGGAGGTTGCACCGCATGGGCTTAGTCTCCGAGCGAGACTGGGAGGTGCAACCGCTCCAGCCAAGCGGTGGCACCGCCTGGGCTCAGTCTCCGAGCGAGACTGGGCGATGCAACCTCCCCTGACAGGAGGTGGCACCGCCTGGGCTCGGTCTCCGAGCATTGGCTGAGCGGTGCAACCGCCTCAGTCAGGAGATAGCACCTCCTGAGCTCAGTTTTCGAGCTCTGGCAGGAGGTGCAACTGCCCATGACAGGAGGTGGCATCGCCTAGGGGCTCAGTCTTCGAGCTCTGCCAGGCGGTGCAACCGCTTCAGTTAGGAGGTGCAACCGCCTGATCCCAGAATTCTGGGAATTGACAGTTTTGAGCTCCAAATTTGAACTGGGTTGGGGCCTATAATTACCCCACCCATTCAGCACTAAAAGGGCACTGAACATACAACGAAATCTTGATCTTGTTCTGTGATTTTTAGAGCTCAAAATTATTGTAAAGGCCAAAAGTTCTTCTCCCTCTTTTCTTCCAAGTTCTGAGCTGTAAAGAGAGGAGAGAAAATTCTGTAAGGGTTGTCTCCTAAGCCCATCAAAAGGAGTGAAACTGTAAAAGGGTGGTTGGCCTTCGCCTACTAAAGGAAGGCCTCTAGTTGACGTCGGTGACCTCGTCGGTGGAGGAAGCCAAAAGTGGAGTAGGTCAAGATTGACCGAACCACTCTAAATCTCGGTTTGCATTTACTTTGAGCATATTATCTTTACTGCAAACCTCCTCTAAAGCTTACTATTTTCGGCACATATACGATCGGGTTTCAAGCTTTGCACTTTCCGAATCAGCGTTTAGACGTAAATCTATTTTTTCGTACGATCATCATATTTCAGTTTGCGCTTATATTCTGGTTTTCATCATAACTGCAAACTGCCTTTATATCCTTGCTTAAACTGCATCTCGCCTAATCAAGTGATTTACGAATCAGCATTTAGATGTAAATCAGTTTCTTCGTACGAACGTCGTATTTTAGTTTGCTCTTATATTCTGGTTTTCATCATAACTGCAAACTGCCTTCATAGATTAACTTTAACGTCATCTCGCTTGATCTTAAGTTAAAGTAATCTTAGAATCAGCTGTCACACCGAAATCGTTTTTATCGTTCGAACGTTTTTTTATCGTTGAAAGATTTCCGCTGCACTAATTCAAACCCCCCCCCCTCTTAGTGCTCTTTATCCTAACAATTGGTATCAGAGCGGGGTTAACTTTCAAACGGATTAAAACCCAAGAGAGATGGCATACGCCGGAAACCAAGAGGGCCATTCTATTACATGTCCACCCATGTTCAATGGGACGGACTACACCTATTGGAAGACCCGAATGAGGATCTTTCTTATTTCTATGGATTTTGAACTTTGTAATCTTGTCGAAAATGGATTTTTGAAGTCTTCTCTTCCAATGATCGATTGGAATGAATTGGAGAAGAAGGCTTTTGCTCTTAATGCAAAGGCTATGAATGCCTTATTTTGTGCGCTTGATAAAAACGAGTTCAACCGTGTTTCGGTTTGTGAAACCGCATTTGATATTTGGCACACACTCGAAGTGACTCACGAAGGCACAAGTAAAGTGAAAGAGTCAAAAATCAATCTTTTGTTACATTCTTTCGAACTTTTCCGGATGAAACCGAGTGAGACTATTGGCGACATGTTTACCCATTTCACGGATGTCGTCAACGGTCTAAACGGACTCGGAAAAAGTTTTTCGGATTTTGAGCTCGTAAATAAGATTCTAAGATCCCTTCCTAAGAGTTGGGTTCCAAAAGTCACTACTATTCAAGAGGCGAAAGATCTAAACAACTTCCCTCTTGAAGAACTAATCGGGTCATTAATGACCTACGAGATGACTTGCAAAGCTCATGAAGAGCAAGAAGACATCCTTCCAAAGAACAGGAAGGATATGACACTTAGAACTTCAGAAGACCACTTGAGAGAAAACTCAAAAAATAAACTTGAACCCAAGAAGGACCAAGTTATTTGCTATGAGTGCAAGTGTTGGTCGTCATAGGGGGGGGGCGACATCATATGCGCAGCGGAAGAACAAGAAAACAAAAATCCCCGATTCCCAAAAAGATGTTCATCGTCGTGCGAAGATTGGTGCGCAAAATCCACAAAAACACAAAACTGCGTATAGAGATTGTGTTACCTAGGGAGATCGTATATCCCTGTTTCCTTGCAGATCCTTAGGAGAGGGTGAAGGAGGTCAAGCGTCCTCCTCTCTAGCGGTGATCCACACAGCAGGGTTGCGACGACGCTCCTCAAAACTCCAGGCCTACTCTGAGGTGGAGAGGGAGAGGAGAATAGGAAGGGCAAGCAAAGACTCTAGCCTATGAGGCTGTGAATCCCTCCTATTTATAGAGATCCCGTGTCAAAACCCTAATGGGTCCTTTCCCTAGTGGGTATTGGATCTGCATCCAATAAGACAAGGGCTCCGTCGGATATCTCATATCCGAACCTCTACTCATCGCAATGCCTACCATATGTGTGTGACCCTCTAGGCCCAATATCGAGCTGGCCGTGAGTCATACCTGTCAGAACTCCTTCTAACTAAGTGAATTATTATCTCTGTAATAATTCACTCGACTCATCGACTACGGAAGTACTAGGCCACTACGCCGTAGTCCCCAGACGATACAGGGGAATCCAATCCATTGGACCTGTCTGTCCTCAGTTACCATGTACCTATAGTCCCTCATCCATCTAATATCCCAGAGACCGTATATCGAGCATGGTGCTGTCAGACCCATACGGTTTCTTCTCGAGTCTCGCTCTAATCGGATTCTCCCGGAGAACTCTTTCTCTCTCAACCCGAATGACCCTGGCTAGGGATTTGTCTGAGCAAGAACACATGGGATATTCCTCTCATGATACCGAGAGTGGATGATCCTCTATCGACACTCAATAGCCCTCGTAAGGTCGACTACCACTCCCAATGACCAGCTGTACTAGATCTGGGAACAGCCAAACCTATAAGTCTGGTATCAAAGAGTGGAGCACTCATACAGGACATCCTTGGTGTCTCAAGTCTAAGAACCAGATACACCACTAGGACTACGGAATTGTTGTCTGACAATAAGGCATCATCAACCATCCAGCATTCCGTAAGCGGATCAATCAGTGAACTCATTCTCCAATGAGCACCTGTACTGTATCCCTAGTGTCCCTACACGAGCAGCTATGAGACCAGCTGCATCCATCATATGGACGGGTATACAGCACACCAGTCTATCCGGTTATCATGATATCCCTCTCGAGTAACCTATGACCGGGATTATTTAGGATATGTGTTTAAAGGTGAATCGATCTCATTATCGTGATCTCATCACGATCCGATTCCCATTGCACAAATCCAAGGACATCACAATACATATGCATTTATGCAATAGTTATAAAGTGATATACGCCAAAATATAATAAGCAAAAAGATTCTGTATCAAGTCACACGTGCCATCACTCACGTGATTGGCTTGCTGGGCACTTATGACTAGCAGCAAGAAGCCAGGACACTACAAGAGTGATTGTCCCCAAGTCAAAAAGAGAACATCAAAGAAGAAGGCGCTCAAAGCAACGTGGGATGACTCGAGCACATCCGAAGAAGAGGAGTCCAACACCGAGCAAGTTGCTCATTACACCTTAATGGCCATCGGAGAAGAGGTAACGAATTTAATAGATGCAGATTTATCATTTGATGAATTATTAAATGCCTTCAATGACTTATTTGATGAATGCAAGATTATTAGTAGAAAATATAAATTGCTAAAAAAGGAGCATGATAGTCTTACTTGTAATTTCGATAAGTTAAAAACTGAATATCATGATAGTTTAGGTTCATGCATAAAATGCCATGATCTAGAAACTCTCCAAAAGGAAAACTTGCTACTTAAGGACACCTTGAAGAAATTCGAGGTTGGTAGCAAGTCCTTGAACATGAGCCTTGCAAACAAGGGTCACGTTCCTAAAAGAAGTGGAATCGAATTTGTGAGAAGTCCTCACCAAAATCCAACCACCTTCATAAAAGGCCCCATCTTACATGTTCGACACCAAAGCAAATGCAACTTTTGTTGCAAACTTGGACACAAAACGCATTATTGTCCATTCAAGAAAATTAGTCCAAACAAATTAATTTGGGTTCCTAAAGGAACCATGATAAATTCTATGCAACATGATAAACAATGTAGATCTATTTTTGAGGCACCCAAAAGCAAATGGGTACCTAAAAATCATCCTTTCTTGTAGAAACCTATACCATCGCAAGCTAGGAGCAAGAGATGGTACCTAAATAGTGGATGCTCAAGGCATATGACCGGAGATCCATCTCAATTCTCTAAGCTCACTAGCATAGACGAAGGCTATGTCACCTTCGGAGACAACAACAAGGGTAAAATCATTGGCAAAGGAACCATAGGTAACAAATCCAACTTCTTTATCGAAGATGTTTTGTTAGTTGATGGTTTAAAACATAACCTCTTGAGCATTAGTCAATTATGTGATAAAGGATATATTGTCAGATTCGAGTCTAATGCTTGCATCATTGAAAAACCACACAAAAACACGTCTATGATTGCATTAAAATAAAATAACGTATACACTATTGACATCAATGATTTGTGCAATGAAATGTGTTTTTCAGTTTTGAATGAGGATGCTTGGCTATGGCATAGAAGATTAGGTCATGCTAGCATGAAACTAATCACTCAAATATTATCTAAAGAACTTGTAAGAGGTATTCCTCATATCAAGTTCATTAAAGATAATATATGTGATGCTTGCCAATTAGGTAAACAAATTAAGGGCAGTTTCAAATCTAAGAATCAAATAAGCACCTCTAGGCCCTTACAATTGATCCATATGGACTTGTTCGGACCAATCTCTACATCAAGCCTAGGAGGTAGCAAATATGCCTTCGTCATTGTGGATGACTATAGCAGATACACATGGACTTACTTCTTAAAACAGAAAAATGAATGCTTTAGATATTTTACCAAGTTTTGTAAACTTGTTCAGAATGAGAAGGGTTCTATGATTTTGTCAATTAGAAGTGATCATGGTGGTGAATTTCAAAACCATGATTTCCAAGAATTTTGTGAACTCAATGGAGACAACCATAATTTCTCTACTCCTAGAAATCCTCAACAAAATGGAGTAGTAGAAAGAAAAAATCGAAATCTACAAGAAATGACAAGAACCACGTTGAATGAACATAGCCTACCCAAATATTTTTGGGCCGAAGCCGTAAATACTACATGCTATATTTTGAATAGAGTTCTAGTAAGACCCTTACTCACCAAAACTCCCTATGAGTTATGGAACAACAAAAAACCCAATGTTTCATATTTTAAAGTCTTTGGGTGTAAGTGTTTTATCTTGAATGAAAAAGATAACTTAGGAAAATTTGATGCTAAATCCGATGAAGGAATCATTCTTGGTTATTCTTCGGTTTCTAAAGCTTTTCGTATCTTCAATAAAAGAACTTTAATTATTGAAGAATCCATTCATGTTGTCTTCAATGAGATTTTCGAAATTAGGAAAAACGATTTTGATGATGATGTTAATTTTGATTCCTTGAATTTAAATGAAACCCCGTCTCCAACTAGCAACTTGGATGCATCCACTTCCGAAACATCCTTACCCAAGGATTGGAAGTATGTAGATGCTCATCCTAAGGAGCTAATCTTAGGAGACACATCAAAGGGGGTTCAGACACGTTCTTCTCTTAAAAATTTTTGTTCCAATGCTGCTTTTCTCTCCCAAATTGAACCCAAATGTGTTGAGGAAGCCATGAAAGATGATTCATGGATTATCACAATGCAAGATGAATTAAATCAATTTGAGAGAAATGAGATGTGGAAGCTTGTTCCTAGGCCAAATGACCATTTAGTTATTGGTACTAAATGGGTTTTTAGAAACAAGCAAGATGAATATGGTATCATGGTTAGAAACAAGGCTAGATTAGTGGCCAAAGGTTTCAACCAAGAAGAAGGTATCGATTATAAATAAACCTTCACTCTTGTGGCTCGATTAGAAGCCATAAGGATGCTCCTTGCCTACGCTAGTAGTAATAATTTTAAGTTGTTTCAAATGGATGTTAAAAGCGCTTTTCTTAATGGCTTTATTTCCGAAAAAGTCTATATTGAACAACCTCCTGGATTTGAAAATAATAGCCTCCCTAATCATGTGTTTAGATTAACTAAAGCTCTCTATGGTTTAAAACAAGCTCCGAGGGCTTGGTATGAGAGACTTAGTTCTTTTCTTATTGAAAATAATTTCACAAAAGGCAAGGTTGATACTACATTGTTCATCAAGAATTTTGAAAATAATTTTCTCATTGTTCAGATTTATGTTGATGATATTATCTTTGGTTCTATGAATGAATCTCTTTGTGAATCTTTTGCTAAAACTATGAGTCTTGAATTCGAAATGAGTTTAATGGGAGAATTAACATTCTTCTTAGGCTTACAAATCAAACAACTAAGCAATGGCATCTTTATTAGTCAAACTAAATATGCTATGAATTTGCTGAAAATGTTTAATATGAATAACTCAAAAGCTATTAACACTCCTATGAGCACCTCCACTAAGTTAGAAATTGATGAAAGTAGAGAAAGTTTTGATCAAAAAACTTATAGGGGTATGATAGGAAGTTTACTTTACCTCACTGCAACTAGACCAGATATCATGTTCAGTGTAGGACTTTGTGCTAGATTTCAATCAAACCCTAAGCTATCTCATCTCAAAGTAGTTTAAAGAATACTTAGATATCTTAATGGTACCATAAATCTAGGATTATGGTACCCAAAATCAGAGAATCTTGAGTTAATTGCTTATGCTGATGCAGACCTTGCTAGCTGTAGACTAGATAGAAAAAGCACATCGGGAACATGTCAATTTTTAGGACATGCCCTTGTTTCCTGGTCATCTAAGAAACAAAACTCGGTTGCACTATCAATAACCGAAGCTGAATATATTGCAGTAAGTGCATGCTGTGCACAAGTTGTATGGATGAAAAACACCTTAGAAGATTATAAAATTCATCTTAAAAATATTCCTATTAAATGTGATAACACAAGTGCAATATGCTTAACGAAAAATCCTATACAACACTCAAGAATAAAACATATTGATATTAGACATCACTTTATACGAGATCATGTTACTAATCATGATGTAATCATAGAATTCATTGATACTAAACATCAACTAGCTGATATTTTTACAAAACCTCTAAGTGAAGAACAATTTGATTTCATAAGAAGAGAATTAGGAATGTTGATATGTCCGAATACATAAACTAGTTAAAATTATTTTTCAGACTTTATTGAATGATCAAATCACTTGATTGCCATCACATGCCTAAATAACATGTTGGAAATTATGTGTTGAATACAAAAATTTCCATAACAATAAGTATGTTTTGTCTTCATGATTGTATTTGAAAATCTGTAGCATAGTCTTATCCGAATGCATGAAAGTGTTACTTTCATTTTCGGATTCGCTTAACAATTGGTATCATAAAAATCGGATTTTCTCAAACACTAATATGAAAAATATTTTTCTGAAATGATTCCTGCTTATGAATTCCATCTTGAAATATGGATGATAATGTTTTTGCTTGCAAAGATTTGCTTCACTTACATATCTTGATACCTGAAGCATGATTCAATCTCTCATCGACTTTAACTTCATGAGTTGATCTCTCATCGGTTTTAACTTCACTCAAAGTAAACTCACAAATAGCTGGTATCACAAATAGCCTTCCTCCTTCATGCAAAAAGATTATAACAAATAAAAAGGAAGAAGTATTCAAAGCATTCTATGTATCATGCTTTCCTTTATATGCTTGGAAAATAATATGTAAAGGCATGAACAACTATCACGCTTATGCTCAAAATTCGTTTATTGTTCTCCTGGTATCACAATTACCATGCTTTTTGTTGATGACAAAGGGAGAGAAATATATGAGTATTAATGCCATGCTTTCATCACCAAGAGATGCTATGATTGCTATAATTTGCATTATGCCTTGTTTGTATCAGGTCAAGATATCAAACAAAAAACTTGCATCATAATTTTACGTATTGATATCTTACCATGTGATGAAATGCAATAATTGCTAAAGCATTTGAAATGTGTGCATCATGTAATAATATCAAAATCTTACTTCGTAGATTTACATGTTGATATCTTATAATATGATAAATTGCTACTATTACCATCATTCAAACTTGTAATGTAAATTTTGAAAATGAATGTCAAGCCTTGACATCATCTTCAGAGAGATACATCATGATGGGAATCATGATGGGAGTATTGATAAGTTTAAATGATTTTAACTTATCAATATGTCTCTTGAATTCAAAGGTTTTGAATTCAAGAAAGACGTATCTCAAGTATGGCATATAGATAGGGGGAGTTAAGGTTAACTCCATTATCAATTGATTGTCATCATCAAAAAGGGGGAGATTGTTGAATCTCGGATTTTGATGATGAAGTCAATTGTCATTTGTTATCTAATCTATATGTTGAGATAAGTGTGTAGGATTAACTACGATGAAAGTAAGACATGCAGCAGGAGATGCGCTGGAGTCAAGACAATGATCATGTTGGGAGTTCGAGAGTTCGATAGAAGTTCGGACAGTCGTTGGAGGTTCTGCAGGAATAAATCCGAGAAGTCCATGAGCTTACCAAAGAAGCTCGTCGGAACTCGCCAAGTGGATCATCGCAAGTCCAGGAGTTTGCCGGAAGTTTGCAGGAGCATCACCGAGGGTTCATCGGATGATCGACGGAAGTTCGCCGGAAGCTCGCCGGAAGAAGCGATTGACGCACCGGAGCAAGTTGCAGTAAATGTCTTAGGGAATATCGTAGTTAGCACAATGATTAAGTTGGAAATGGGAGGTGATCCCATTAACTTAATCTTGGGGCAATTGGGCCCTTGAAAAATCCAAATTGGGCCGAATGGATCAACCCATTCGGACCCTGATTTCTGCTAGGTGGTTGAACCGCCCAAGGCATGAGGTTGCACCGCCTGGGCTCAGTCTCCGAGTGAGACTGGGAGGTGCAACCGCTCCAGCTAGGCGGTGGCACCGCCTAGGCTCAGTCTCCGAGCAAGACTGGGCGGTGGAACCTCCCCTAACAGGAGGTGGCACCGCCTGGGCTCGGTCTCCGAGCACTGGCTGAGCGGTGCAACCACCTCAGTTAGGAGATTGCACCGCCTGAGCTCGGTCTTCGAGCTCTGGCAGGAGGTGCAACCGCCCCTGACAAGAGGTGGCACCGCCCAGGGGCTCAGTCTTCGAGCTCTGCCAAGCGGTGCAACCGCCTGATCCCGGAATTCCAAGAATTGACAGTTTTGAGCTCCAAATTTGAACTGGGTTGGGGCCTATAAATACCCCACCCATTCAGCACTGAAAGGGCACGGAACATACACCGAAATCTTGATCTTATTTTGTGATTTTTAGAGCTCAAAATTATTGTAAAGGCCAAAAGTTCTTCTCCCTCTTTTCTTCCAAGTTCTGAGCTGTAAAGAGATGAGAGAAAATTCTGTAAGCGTTGTTTCCTAAGCCCGTCAAAAGGAGTGAAACTGTAAAAGGGTGGTTGGCCTTCGCCTATTGAAGGAAGGCCTCTAGTTGATATCGGTGACCTCGTCGGTGGAGGAAGCCAAAAGTGAAGTAGGTCAAGATTGACCGAACCACTCTAAATCTCAGTTTGCATTTACTTTGAGCATATTATCTTTACTGTAAACCTCCTCTAAAGCTTACTACTTTCTGCGCATATACGATCGGGTTTCAAGCTTTGCACTTTCTGAATCAGCGTTTAGACGTAAATCTGTTTTTTCGTACGATCATCATATTTCAGTTTGCGCTTATATTCTGGTTTTCATCATAACTGCAAACTGCCTTTATATCCTTGCTTAAACTGCATCTTGCCTAATCAAGTGATTTACGAATCAGCATTTAGATGTAAATCAGTTTCTTCATACGAACGTCATATTTCAGTTTGCGCTTATATTCTGGTTTTCATCATAACTGCAAACTGCCTTCATAGATTGACTTTAACGTCATCTCGCTTGATCTTAAGTTAAAGTAATCTTAGAATCGGCTTTCACACCAAAATCGTTTTTATTGTTCGAACGTTTATTTATCGTTGAAAGATTTTCGCTGCACTAATTCACTCCCGCCCCCCCTCTTAGTGCTCTTGATCCTAACACCGGCAAGCTCCTAGACTTCATGATGATCTTCTTGGTGAGTTCCGATGAGCTTCTTTGGCAAGCTCCTAGACTTCTCGATCAATTTTGGTAGAACTTCCAATGAATGTCTGGACTTCCGACGAACTCTCAAACTCCCAACGAAATCATGTCCTTGACTTCGAGACTTCATTTTGCTTTATACCTTACTATCATAGTTAATCCTATACACATAAAAACACATTTTGATCTTGACAATTATTACTAAGCATGAATCATGTTGTCCGATATGTCATTGGTCCATCGATGCTTCATCCGATTCTTCGGTGCATCGTCCTCTCTTGCGGCCTATTGCCTAATCGACCAGTTGACCTCCGCAACTCCGATATCCTTGGTACAATATCCGCTCTTCTTGGCCCGATGCTTAAAACCATAGCCCGAAGCCTTCTGTTGATACGTTGACCGATCCTTCGGCGCGACGTCCAATCTTCTAACATGTTTCTCCCGCCCAACGTGATTCTTCCTGGTTTAAATGTCTCTCCCTAGTCGAAGCATCCTACGTCACTCAAAACGCAGATCAAATCATAAACACTTATCAATTGGTTTCATTATCAAAATACAAGATTAAATAATCTCTCCCTTTTCGTTAATGACAACCAATTGATGACGGAGTTAACCTTAACTCGTCCTATCAATATGCCATATTGATAGAACCTTGAATTCAAGTTGAATTCAAGTCATTGCAAATTTCATCATGAATATTTGCAGCATGTCATCATGCATAACATGATCATACTTCTTCCCCTTTATCATCAACAAAAAAGGACATACAGTTCAAATCATTGCATAATAAATCTAAATTTTAATCATCATACAAGCTAACAAATTTAGCAAGTGCCACATTATATTAGAACATGCAAGCTATCAAGATTTAGATATGCAAGGTAGTAAGATAGCAAGTTTACAACATACAAGCTAGCAAAAATTTTAAAAGCAAATGCAAGATAGCTTTCTTATTGAAGTGTGTAAGCTAGCGATTCTTGCTTCCTTTTGCAATGTGCAAGTTGTAAGTTTTGCTTCTTGAGATAGGCAACATAGCACTATTGCTTCTCTTGAGATTGTAAGCTAGCAAGTCTTAGAGATATTCAAAATAGCAAGTTCTACATCATGCAAGCTAGCAAATTTTTACATCATTTTAAAAAATGTAAGCTAGCAATATTTGAGATGTTCAAGAAAGCAACTTTTGCTTCTTGAAATATGTAAGTTAGCAATCTTTGCTTCTCCTTTGAAGTATGGAAGCAAGCAAACTTTATCTCCTCCTTTGTCATTGTCAAAAACAAGGGAAGAATACAATATTGTAGTTCTTTTTCCTTTACAATAATTTTCAAAGCACGATAAAGATAAAGTATCAATCTTATTTCAATATGCTTGTGCATCATTATGGTTTCAATTTACAACATGCACAATTTCAAAGCTTTGTATATCATCCTTACTCTATGCATGGTACTAAAAATAAATCAATCATCATATCATACATAATACTAACATTGGTGTGCAAAACCTTCATCATTACTCCCATGCATGATAATAAAGCATTCATGATACTAAACATTAAATCAATATTTTTAAGCATTTATCACTTCATGATTATTGGTACCAAACATTCATCATTAAATCAACATTTTGATCATTTATTTTCTCTTTAGCAATTGTCAAAAAGAAACATAGGAGAAAAAATGATATAATATTTTGATTGATGCATAAGAAATCTCTAGTTATAAATATCAAAAAATCAAGATAAAACTCATTCAAATTCAAATCAATAAATCAAAATCATTTTCAAGATATTCATAAAAAGGACATAGATAGATTTATTAATCTCTCTTTTTTAGAAAAATGGTAAGAAGAAACATAGAAGTTCAAAAACAAGATCTTGATTCATAGAGAAATCAAGATGATGATTCATATAAAAAATATCAAAAGTTATAGCAAGAGAAAAATCATCATTTATCTTCAAATCATTCAACTTGTTAAATCAACAAAGTCACTTTTAAGAGATTCATAAAAATGATACAAATAGATTCATACAAATAGATTCATCAATAAGATAGAGAAAAAGAAATTTTCAAAAAAAAAAAAATTTCCTCGTTTTAATTATTTCAATTCAAGTGATTGATTTTAAATAAGCATGCTCAAGATTTTCGTATGAAAATCATGCATCATGGTTTAAAATCGAAAGAGTAAATCTCATCATTGAAATCATCAAAATCAATAAACCATAATTTACCCAAAAATCATCATTACTTCAAATCATCATGCATAATTTAAATATAAAATCATCATGATACTTACATTATTTCATATAAGCATACCTTTTTCTTTTATGCCATATCAAAAAATGTATCATTTTTAAAATCGAAAAAGCAACTTTCATTACGGTACAAACTGATAATCCATAAATCGCAAGAATCATCATGCATAATTTTGAAAGATAAACTCATTAAGCATGATATCAAATCATTACTTCAAATCAAATATGATTTCATTAAACATAGAGCAACTTTAATCAAAATTGAAAAACAATATGATTAATCTTGTTAAGTGTACAAGCATTAGATTTATATCTAATATTTTATTATATTATTGCATCATTAAAACATCAAGCATGATTTCATAAGGCATTTTTAATCAAAATCATTTTGTTTGTTTATCATAAAACATGTAATTTTCATGATTATTTTGAAAATCACTAGAAAGGAAAGCATGATCCAATTTTATTTTTGCATTTTCATTACATCATTAAACATGTAATTAAAAAAATATATAATATTTTTAAAACTAATTTAAGAATAACTCATGAAAAGCATTATCTAATTTTGAAATAAACTAAGGGGATTTTGGTTACCTCGCCGTCGAGAGCCGTTAAGGCGAAGTTCATCGTTTCATCTTCATCGGTTTGCTCCTCGTCATCGGATGAGCTCGATTCATTCCAAAGTGCTTCCCTCTACTTGTGTTCATAGCAAGTAGTTGCATTCTTTTTATTCTTTAATTTTTGTTTCATTTACTTTTTAAATTTGATAGTGAGGAGTTCAAGTTCACCATCACTTGAGCTTATGTTCGAGTAGTTTGTAATTGTTCTAAGTCTGAAATCCTTTATGTTCTTTGCAAAGTTGACCTCAAGTTCATTTTGTACCACATTGATTATTTTGTAGGTCATTAAAGACCCGATAAGTTCTTTGAGTGGAAATTTGTTTAAGTCTTTTGCCTCTTGTATAGCAGTTACTTTTGAATCCCAGTTCTTATTAAGAGAACATAAAATTTTGTTTACAAGTTCAAAATCTAAAAAACTTTTACCAAGTGCTTTTAAACTATTGACGACATCTGTAAAACAGGTGTACATTATCCAATTGTTTCGCTTGGTTTCATATGAAACAATTCAAAGTCATGCATTAAAAGATTAATCTTCAAAAATTTTACTCTACCAGTGCCTTCGTGTGTGGTTTCAAGAATGTGCCAAATGTCGAAAGTCGTTTTGCAAGTAGAAAGCCGTTTCACAAGTTCAGTTTTATCCAAAGCACAAAATAGAGTGTTCATAGCTCTAGCATTTAAGGAATTTATTTTCTTCTCCAAATTATTCTATTCTTTCATTGGAGTAGAAGACCTTCAAAAAATATTTTCAAACATATTCCATAAATTTAAATCTAAAGAAAGCAAGAAAACTCTTATTCAAGTTTTTCAATATGTGTAGTTCGTCCTATTAAACAAGGGAGGACAAATGAGAGAGTGACCCTCCTGAAAGCCGAAAAGAGCCATTTTTCTTTGGGTGTTAAACTAAATGAGAAGAACGTGGCTCTGATACCAACTTTTAGGAACGAGTCGGCTCTGAATTAGTGCAGCGGATAAAAACATCAATTTTGTAAAATCTTCATTTGTCAAAAACCGATTTCATAATGTGTTTAACTTTAAAATCTTTTGGTGAGCTTCCAACGATTTTTCGACGAACTTCTAACGATCTCTCGACAATGTTCCAATGGACTTCCGGTAAGCTCCTGGACTTCACGATGATCTTCTTGGTGAGTTTCGATGAGCTTCTTTAGCAAGCTCCTATACTTCTCGATCAATTCCGACAGAACTTCCAATGAACGTTTGGACTTTCGACGAACTCTCGAACTCCCACCGAAATTGCGTCCTTGATTCCGAGACTTCATTTTGCTTTATGTCTTTCTATTGTAGTTAATCCTATACACATAATAACATACTTTGATCTAGACAATTATTAGTAAGCATGAATCATGTTGTCCGACATGTCATTGGTCCATCGATGCTTCGTCCGATTCTTTGGCGCATCATCCTCTCTTATGGCCTATTGCCCAATCGGCCAGTTGACCTCCGCAACTCCAATATCCTTGGTGCAATATCCACTCTTCTTGGCTCGATGCTCGAAACCATGGTCCGAAGCCTTCTATCGATATGTCGACCGATCCTTCGGCATGACATCCAATCTTCTAACATGTTTCTCCGGCCCAATATGATTCTTCCTGCTTTAAATGTCTCTCCCTGATCGAAGCATCCTACGTCACTTAAAATGTAAATCAAATCATAAACTTATTAATTGATTTCATAATCAAAATACAAGATTCAACAAAGATCACTCACTACGTGAAATACATAGATGACTCCACTTTTGCTCATTGTTATATATTATGCTTTATGACTCTTGAGTTACAGAAACAACATGAAAAGATGGATGCCAGATCCATTCTCCTACATACTCGTAAACTATTTGAGGAACAGGGAAGGACTTAGTGAAACGAGATATCTAAGTGTCTCTTCTGCCCTAGGATGACAAGGATGATTGAGGGGATACTAGTTTAGAATAATGTCCTAAAAATAAAATAATTAAGTGAATAGAGAAACTCACAGGTCTAGGAATGATCTTAGAGGATAACCTGTGTGTGAATCTTGTGCTTGAGTCCATACTAGATTCATTTACATAGTTCATAATGAATTTTAATATACATAGGCTTAAGGTGACTCTCTCTGAGCTCCTTAATATATTGAGGGAGGCAAAGAGCACTATTAAGAAAGAGAAGCTAGCTCTCTATACTAGTGAGACCAAAAAGAAAATAAAGGTAGAAAAGTCCCTTAAGAAAGGCAAGGGCAAAAGCAAACCGGGTAAAGCAAAGGTTGCTAAGAAATACCCAACAAAGGACAAAGGTCAGTGCTTCCACTATGACAAAGATGGGCACTAGAAGAGGAATTGCAAAGAGTACCTTGCAGAGAGGGCGAAATAGAAGCTTGGAGAAGCTTCAGGTACATTCATGATTAGTCTCCATTTGATAGACTTATAATAACACATAGGTATTAGATACCAGTAGTACTTATCATATTTACAATTCATTGCAGGTTCTGGCAAGACTTAGGAGATTGGCGAGAGGTGAGATGGACCTCAAGATGGGTAATGGAGAAAAGTTACTATAGTAGCTATTGACGAGGTCACCCTACATCTGCTTGGTAGGGCTATTATTGCATTGGATGTATGCTATTTTGTTCTTCTATTATCAAAAATATTATTTCCATTTCATGTTTAATAATTACTAGATATAAATTATTTTTTTAGAGTAATTATTGTTTAATATTATTAGATGATGAGATCATCACGAGAGGATGGTTTGTTTATGCTAGGCACTGTTCCATATATCATGAATATAAGTGTGTCTAAGAAGAAACAAGATGAGGTGAACAGTGCATATTTGTGGCATTGTAAGTTAGGTCACATTTATGAGGGAAGGATTCAAAAGTTACTAAAGGATAAATATCTAGATCCATTCGACTAGGAGTCATATGCAACTTGCGAGCCTTGCCTTCGTGGAAAATTGACCAACTCTCCATCTAGTGGAACTGGAGAGAGAGCCACTGAGTTGTTGGAACTTATACATAGTGATGTATGTGGACCTATGTCAAGTCATGTCATATGTGATTACTCCTACTTTATTGCTTTTACTGATGATTTCTCAAGGTATGAACATGTATACTTGATGAAGTACAAGATTGAGGCCTTTGAGAAATTCAGATAATATAAAAATGAAGTGGAGAACCAGATTGAAAAGAGTATCAAGACATTTCAATCAAATTGAGGAGGTGAGTACTTGAGTATAGAGTTCATCCAATTCCTCAAGGACTATGAGATTCTATCCCAATGGACACCTCCTTATACACCTCAACTCAATGGTATCTCTGAAAGAAGGAATCGTATGCTGTTAGACATAGTACGGTCCATGATGAGCTTTATCGACCTACCCATCTCATTTTGGGGATACGCCTTAGAGACCACGGTTTACTTTCTTAACTAGTTCCAACTAAGTCGGTTGTGTCTACACCATATAAGATATAGAAAGAGAAGAAGCTACATCTTAAGGTTGTTAAGATTTGGCGCTACTCTGCTCACGTTAAAAGGCACAAGCACGATAAGTTGGAATCCAGGACAAAGCGGTGCAAGTTCATGGGGTACCCCAAGGAAACTTATGGGTATTATTTCTATCACAGCGAGGACCAAAAGGTCTTTGTAGCTAAGAGAGTGGTATTCCTTGAGAATAAACACATTCTTGGCAAAAACAATGGGAGTGTGATAGAGTTGAGCGAGGTTGGATAATCTAGCTTAAGCACCACTCCACAGCTCGAGTCTGTTCAAGTACCTAGCACATAAGTTCCAACTTTCTGTAGGTCCGATAAAGTATTCCATCCTCCTAAGAGATATGTGGGACATATTAGTGGAGAGAATGTTGAGAATATTGATTCTCAGACCTACGAGGAGGCTATTATGAGTATAGACTCAGGGAAGTGGCAAGAAGCCATGAATTCTGAGATAGATTCCATATACTCCAACAAGGTTTGGAACCTAGTTGATGCACCTAAGGGTATTGTACCCATCGGTTGTAAGTGGATCTTCAAGAAGAAGATCGGAGTAGATGGAAAGGTAGAGACCTATAAAGCAAGGCTAGTGGCTAAGGGGTATCGTCAAAGGCAAGGTGTTGACTATGACAAAACCTTCTCACTCGTAACAATGTTAAAATCCATCCAAATTCTGTTGGCTATTCCAGTACACTATGATTATGATATCTAGAAAATAGATGTGAAAACCGTGTTCCTCAATGCCAACCATAAGGATGAGGTATATATGATATAACCTGAGGGATTCGTGTCCAAGGACTGCCCAGATAAAGTATGTAGGTTGCTTAGGTCCACTTATAGACTAAAGTAAACTTCTCAAAGTTGGAACATCAAATTTGATGAGTTGATCAGATCTTATGACTTCGTTAAGAATAATGATGAGCCTTGTGTGTATAGGAAGATAAGTGGGAGTGCTACCACCTTCTTGGTGTTATATGTGGATGACATCCTTACTAGTTATAGGAGCCCTGCAAGTCAATCACGTGAGTGATGACACATGTGATATGATACACATTCTTTTTACTTATTATATTTTAGCATTTTATCACTTTATATTGCTTGTTGCATGTATGTATATATATTATGATGTCCATGGATCTATACAATGGGAATCTGATCATGATGAGATCATGATAATGAGACTGATTCACCTTTAAACACAAACCCTAAATAATCCTAGTCATAAGTTACTTGAAAGGGATATCTAAATAACTGAACAGACTAGTGTGCTATATATCCATCCATATGATGGATGCAGCTAGTCTTAAAGCTGCTCGTGTTAGGACACTAGGGCTATAGTGTAGGTGCTCATTGGAGAATGAGTTCACTAACTGATCCACTCATGGAATGTTGGATGGTTAATGATACCTCATTGTCATACAATGATTTTATTATTGTTAGGATCGGAATGACACTAAGAGGCGGGGGGGGTGAATTAGTGTAGCAGATTGAAACTTGTAAGTTTGAAATCGATTCGATGAAGGATGACTTAGTAAAAATAGCTCGAGTAAAGGAAGGAGATAAAAATCAAAAGTTTACTACTAAGTAAATAAATGTTTCAGAAAGTTAAACACTCACACATTCAAAGAACACTGCAATTTAAAGTGGTTCGGTCAAATGACCTACATCCACTTGCGAAGCCTTCTTCGATGAGGCTCCTAACTTCCACTAGAAAATCACTTTGAAGGGGAAGGACCAAATACCCCTCTTACAACCTTTTTACAAGTGGTTCACACTCTTCCAGATTTTTCAAAGAGAAAGAGGGAGGTGAACACTTAAAATATTGAAAACAAGACTTTGCTAAAGCTTTTCTTCAATTTCTAACTTCTCAAAATGGTGTCTTCTCTGTTGAGAATTGAGGGGTATTTATAGACCCCAAGAGGATTGAAATTTAGGCTCCAAATTTTGAATTCCTTTGGGTTCCGGGAGCTGGCGGTGCTATCGCCTATCAATGTCACATTGACCATTTACTGGCGGTGCCACTACCCAACCTTTCGGGTGCTGGGCGGTGCCACCGCCCAGTCCGATGGTACCACCGCCCGATCCTTCGGGTTCTGGGTGGTGCCACTGCCCGTCCTTATGGGTCACTGGTTGGGCTCCAAATTTGGCCCAAACCAGTTCATATTAGGGCCCAATTGGCCCCTAACCAAGTTATAGGGTTAACTCTTAATCCTAACCCTAATTACATGTAAACTATGAAATTAAGACATAGTCCTAAGCTGATTTTTAATTGGCAACGTTGAGTTTCCTTTCGGCGAGCTTTCCGGCGATCTTCCGGCGGACTTCTGATACACCCTCGGATTTCTTCCGGTGGACTCCCAGCATGCTCCCGATCTTGTGGCGAGTTCAGCGAGTCTTTGGCAAGTAGCCAAACCTTCTTAGTGATCTCCGCGAACCTCCGACGATCTCTTCGGTGGACTTCCGAAAACTTTGACAAGTCCCCAATTTCTTCTCGGTTAGTTCCGGCAGCACTTCCGACGAATCTTCGGACTCTCGGCGGACTCTCGAACACCCATTGAACTTGACTTCGGTATACTTGCTTTATGTCTTCAAGCTATCGTAGTTAATCCTACACACTTAAAACAAAACTTTGATCGAGACAATTAATCCTAAGCAATTAATCAAGTTGTCCGCCATGTCATTGGTCCCTCGACGCTTCGTCCGATTCTTCGACACATCGTCCTCTCTTACGGCCTATTTTCCTATCGGCCAACTGACTTCATAACTCCGATATCCTTGGCACAATCTCCGCTCTTCTTGGCCCGATGCCTGAATCCACGGCCCGAAGCCTTCTGTCAATATATCGACCGATCCACCAGCCCGATGTCCAATCTTCTAACATGTTCCTCTGGCGCAACATGATTTTCCTGCTTTAATTGTCTCATCCTGATTGAAGTATCTTGCGTCACTCAAAATGCATATTAAATCATAAACATATATCAAGTGGTTTCATCATCAAAATACGAGATTCAACAATCTCCCCTTATTTGATGATGACAACCACTTGATGACGAAGTTAACCTTAACTCCCAGAGTTTAAACAAGCTCCCCCTATCAATTTGGCTTATTGCATAAACTTATGCATAACATGTCATCATAAACTTATGCATAACATGTCATGTCATCATACTTCTCCCCCTTTGTCATCAACAAAAAGGAGAAGTTCCAACTCTTATGTGTTTAGAGATAAAATGTTCAAATCATTGCATAATAAACATAGTATCAAATTTTATCATCATGCAATCTAGCAATTAAAGTTGTGCAAGTTTAGCAACTGTTTGCTTCTCTTTAGGCTACAAGTTAGCAATTTTTACGATATGCAAGTTTTGCCACACACAAGCTAGCAAAAATTTCGAAAGCAAATGCAAGATAGCTTTCTTGTGTAAGCTTATGATTCTTGCTTCCTATTGCAATGTGCAAGTTACAAGTTTTGCTTCTTGAGATAGGCAAAATAGCACTTTTGCAATTTTTGTTTCTTAAGATAGGCAAGCTTGTGATGTTCAAGATAGCAAGCTCTTTCTTCTCGTTTGAGAAGTGTCATTTTTGCTTCTTTAGCAAAATGTCAAACTAGCAAAAGACAATGTTTTACATGAGGCAAGCAAACAATTTGGCAAGTGTTACATTTGCATCTTCTCTTTAGATGTGCAAGAAGGTAAGCAAGTTTTTGCATTTTCTTGACTTGTGCAAGCTAGCTAATTTCTCTTTGAGATTACCCTTTACATCAATTCAAGATAGTATATTAGCAATTCTCTCTCCCTCTTTGTCATTGGTAAAAAGAAAGGAAGATCCTTTACATCAATTTTTAAATCATGACAAAGGTAAGTATCAATCTTATTTGTGCATCATTATGTTTTCAAATTAAAATATGTACAATTTCAAAACTTTACATTTATATCCTTACTTCATACATTATACAAATAAATTAATCACTATGGGTATATCATACATAATACATCATTTTGGTAACAAATCATAGCATTTATCAATATTTTGATTATGATACCAAGCATTCATCATTTAGAGCATTCATGATACACATTATATGCAAATATCATCACAATAAAAAGCAATTGCATGCATAATTTCAAATCATAAATGTTTCAAATCATAATGGTATTAATTTGTCAAATTGCATCCCATCATGCATGATCAAAACTTCTCCCCATTTGTATTTCATGCATAATTTTATTTCATCACATTAGGAATATCAAGAAGAATTAATTGGGTAATGAGATAAATATTTTATGAATACACAGAATTATATAAAAATCATATCATAAGTGTTTCATGCATTCATATCATCACATGAAGGAATAAAAAAAAAATGGTGATAAGATATTAATTCATGAATATAATAAAATTCATATAGCATATCATGGTTTATTAGAATTAGTTCTTTTTGGTGAATAGCAAAAAGAATAGTAGAAGAGCAAGATCTCAATTTATGCATATCAAATATTCAATCATCAAAATCATGATTCATCTAGAAAATTCTCCTCTTTAAATGTTCAAAGAGAGAATCATGATGAACAATCTTGATTTACATAAAGTTTCAAAACATAATTATCAAGATCATGAATACTAAAAGACCATGAAACATTTAGACAAATCTCCTTTTAAATAGAAAACAATCTTGATTCATTCAATATAAAATTTAAATTATAATTACGAGAAATCAAGATCATGACTTCAATAAGACCCATTAAATTCAAATCATTTTCTTAATCCATGAGATTCATAAAAATAATACAAATGGATTCATCAAAGTCAATAAGATAGAGAAAAAGAATTTTCAAGAAAAATACTTTTCTCTATTTAGTTGTTTCATACAAGCATGCCTTTGTCCTTTTTGTGCCAAATATATATATATATATATATATATATATATATATATATATATATCATCAATCATTTAGGATCGAAAAATAAATTTTGTCATAAAAACCATCAAGATTCTAATCATTATTTCAATCTACACATCATGAGAACAATAAATTTGCACTATAGACAATCTCATGTTTTATCATTCAAGCTAGCATATATTTTTGCAATTAACAAGCTAACAATTTCCTTTTTCTTTTATAACAGTGATTCAATCATATCATGCGATAAACATATCATAATTACAAAGGAGTCTTAATCATAAAGAAAATCAATTTATGCATAAAATGTTCCAAGCATCAAGGTACATTTTCTCAAATTGTGGGTATTGAAAAATCAAGAGAAAATAGCTTAATTATTCATTTTGAAAAATGTTCTCTTTGATAAAACGAGAGAATCATGATTAATAATCTTGATTTATAAAATAAATACTCAAGTTATAATTCTGAAAAATCAAGAGAAACCGTGATTCACTTTAATAAATCTCCTCTTAAATAAATAATGTAAAGAATTCTGAGGAAATCATGAAAAAGATAGAATTCATTCAATCTTATAAGAGAACAAGACATTGTTGAATCTTGGATTTTGATGATGAAATCAATTGATGGGATACTTGATCTAATCCATCTTATTGAGTTAAGTGTGTAGGATTAACTACGATAGCCTGAAAACATAAAGCAAGGATACCGGAGTCAAGTTTGATGGATGTTTAAGAGTCTGAAGATTCATCGGAGATACTGCCGGAACCAACCAAGAAGAAATCGAGGACTTGTCGGAGGTTTGCGGAGATCACCGAGAAGGCTCGGCTACTCGCTAAATTCGTCACAAGTTCGGGAGCATGTTGGGAGTCCGCCGGAAGAAATCCGAGGGCGTATCGGAAGTTTGTCGGAAGATCGCCGGAAAGCTCGCCGGAACAAGACTCGACGTTTGCCGGTTAAAAACTTGCTTAGGATTATGTTTTTAGTTACATACTTCGCATATAATTAGAGTTAGGATTAAGGGATAATCCTATATCCTGGTTAGGGGCCAATTGGGCCCAAATGTGACCTGGTTTGGGCTAGACTTGAAGCCCAACCAAAGATCCGTAAGGACGGGCGGTGGCACCGCCCAGAGCCCGAAGGGTCAGGCGGTGGAACCGCTAGACTGGGCAGTGGCACCGCCCAACACTCGAGATCAGGCGGTGGCATAGCCACCAACAGGCGGTGACACCGCTAGTACACTATCAGTTTCAGACACTAACAGGCGGTGGCACCGCCAGCCTCGGAAACCCAAGAGAATTCAAAATTTGGAGCCCAAATTTGAATCCTTTTGGGGCCTATAAATACCCCTCAATTCTCAGCTGATATTACAACTTTTGTGAAAGCAATAGATTCAGATAAAGGTCTTAGAAAAGTCTTTAGCAAGTCTTATCTTCAATTGCTTGAGTGTTCACCTCCTTCTTTCTATTCAAGAATTTGTAAGAGTGTGAACCACTTGTAAAAGGTTGTAAGAGGTGTATTTGTCCTTCCCCTTCAAAGAGATTTGCTAGTGGAAGTTGGGAGCCTCATCGAAGAAGGCTTCGCAAGTGGATGTAGGTCATTTGACCAAACCACTTTAAATTGACGTGTTCATTGAATGTGTGAGTACTTACCTTTCTGTAATCGTTATCTACACAGTAGCAAGTTTCTGGTTTTTACTTTACTCAAGTTACTATCAAAGCAAAATCTCCTTGCATTTTATGGAATCATTTTCGAACTTACAAGTTTTAATCCGCTGCACTAATTCACCCCCCCCCCCCTCTTAGTGCCGCTCCGATCCTAACAATTGGTATCAGAGCAAGGTTCACTCTTATATTTGGTTTAATACCCAAGAGAGATGGCTTACTCCAGCATGCATAAGGGTCATTCTATCGCACATCCACCTATGTTTAATGGGTCGGATTACACGTATTGGAAGACTCGTATGAGGATCTTCCTCATTTCTATGGATTTCGAGCTTTGGACTATTATCAAAAATGGATATCAAAAATCTTCTCTTCCGATGAGCGAATGGAATGAATCGGAGAATAAGGTTTTTGCTTTAAATGCAAAGGCTATGAATGCCTTGTTTTGTGCACTAGACAAAAATGAATTTAATCGTGTTTCAATTTGTGATTCGGCTTTTGATATTTAAAGAACTCTTGAGGTCACTCATGAAGGCACTAGCCGAGTGAAAGAGTCCAAAATCAACATTCTTGTGCACTCTTACGAACTTTTTCCGAATGAAACCAAGTGAGTCCATCGGAGACATGTACACCCGTTTCACGGATGTCATCAATGGACTCAAAGCTCTTGGTAAAGATTTTTCTAACTTTGAACTAGTAACTAAAATCTTAAGATCCCTTCCAAAAAGTTGGGATCCAAAAGTTACCGCCATTCAAGAGGCCAAGGAACTTAAAACATTCCCTCTTGAAGAACTTATTGGGTCTCTAATGACCTACGAAATGACGTGTCAAGCTCATGACGAGCTTGAGAACCCCCTTCCAAAGAACAGAAAGGATATGACACTCACATCACAAGAAGACCACTTAAAAGGAACATCAAGTGATGAGGATAGTGACAATGACATTGCACTTTTCACTTAAAAATTTAAAAAATTTATAAGAAAGAACAAATTTAAAAATAACATCAAAAATAGACTTGAACTTAAAAATGACCAAGTGATATGCTACGAATGCAAGAAGCCGTGACATTTCAAAAATGAATGCCCCCAAGCCAAGAAGAAGCAACCGAAGAAGAAGAAAGCTCTAAAAGCAACTTGGGATGATTCAAGTGATTCCGAAAGTGAAGATGCTAGCAACAAAGAGGAGGCAAACTTCACGCTAATGGCTTTAGGAGAAGAGGTATGTGATTTAATTAGTGATGATTTATCTTTTGAAGAACTCTCTATCGCTTTTCATGATTTATTTGATGAATGTAGAACTATTAGCAAGAAGTTTAATATCTTAAAGAAAGAGCATGTCTTACTACAAAATAAGTTTAATAGTCATCAAACTCCTCCATGCTCTAAATGTGAGCATTTAGAAGCAATAAAAAATAAAAATTTACTACTTAAAGAGACCTTAAACAAGTTTAAGGTCGGTAGCAAAGGATTAGACATGATCCTTGCAAACAAGGGTCACGTCGCAAAAAGAAGTGAAATTAGATTTGTAAAAGGATCACATCAAAATCCTACCACTTTCATTAAAGGACCTACATTGCATGTTACATCTTGTATGAAATGTAACTTTTGTTGCAAATCCGGACATGTTGCCTACAAATGTCCATTTAGGAAAATTAGTCCACATAAATTAATATAGGTTCCTAAAGGAACTATAAATAATTCAATAATGAATAACAAAATTGGTGGATCAATTTTTGAGGCACCCAAAATCAAATGGGTACCTAAAAATCATCCTCTTTTGTAGAAAAACCCACAAGCTAGGAGCAAGAGATGGCATCTCGATAGTGGATGCTCAAGACATATGACTGGAGATCCATCTCATTTCTCTATGCTCACTAGCAAAGAAGAAGGATACGTCACCTTAGGAGACAACAACAAAGGCAAAATCATTGGCAAGGGAACCATAGGTAACAAATTAAGTTTTTCTATTGATGATGTATTACTAGTGGATGGATTGAAACATAGTCTCTTGAGTATTAGTCAATTATGCGATAAAGGTTATATCGTTAGATTTGAATCAAATGTGTACATTATTGAAAAATCAAAAAATAACATGTCAATGATTGCTTTAAAGCAAAATAATGTCTACACCATCAACCTTGATGAACTAAGTAATGAAATGTGCTTCTCCACTTTAAATGATGATGCTTGGATTTGGCATAGGAGATTAGGCCATGCAAGTATGAAACTTATATCTAAGATCTCATCTAAAGAATTAGTACGAGGGATTCCAAATATAAAGTTTGGTAAGGACAAAGTATGTGATGTGTGTCAACTAGTTAAACAAATAAAAACTAGTTTCAAACCAAAAAATCAAATTAGCACCACTAAATCATTACAATTGATCCATTTGGACTTATTTGGACCAATTGACACGACAAGTCTAGGAGGAAGCAAATATGCTTTTGTAATTGTAGATGACTATACTAGATACACTTTGACCTATTTCTTGGTTCACAAAAGTGATTGTTTCAAGTGTTTCTCTAAATTTTGTAAACTCACTCAAAACCAAAAAGGCTTCATGATTTCATCAATTTGGAGTAATCACGATGGCGAATTTCAAAACCATGATTTCTAAAGTTTTTGTGAAGTTAATGGATATAATCACAACTTCTCCACTCCAAGAAATCCTCAACAAAATAGAGTAGTTGAAAGAAAGAATAGAAACCTACAAGAAATGGCAAGAACTATGTTAAATGAACATAGTCTACCCAAGTATTTTTGGGTCGAAGCCGTAAATACGGCTTGCTACATCATGAATAGGGTTCTAATAAGACCGTCTCTATCAAAAACTCCCTATGAATTATGGAATAACAAAAACCAAAAGTTTCTTATTTTAAAGTTTTCGATTGCAAATGCTTTATTTTGAATAAAAAGGATGCCTTAAGAAAATTTGATACTAAATCCGATGAAGGCATCTTTCTTGGTTACTCTTCTGTTTCTAAGGCTTTTCGTGTTTTTAATAAAAGAACCTTAAAAATAGAAGAATCTATTCATGTGGTTATTAATGAAATTTCCGAGTTAAAGAAAAATGATTTTGATGATGATCTTGGTTTTGATAATTTGAATTTAAAGGAACCCCCTCCTCAAAATAGCAACTTGGATGCATCTTCTTCCGAAATTTCCTGACCCAAGGAATGGAAGTATGTAGATGCTTATCCAAAAGAGCAAATTATAGGAGATACATCACAAGGGGTTCAAACTCGTTCTTCTTTCAAGAATTTTTGTGCTAATGCCACCTTCCTTTCTCAAATCGAACCAAAATGCATTGACGAGGCCTTGAAAGACGATTCTTGGGTCATTGCAATGCAAGAGGAATTGAACCAATTTGAGAGAAATGAGGTATGGAAGCTTGTTCCTAGACCTAGTGACCATTTAGTCATTGGTACTAAATGGGTCTTTAGAAACAAGCAAGACGAATGCAGTATTGTGGTTAGAAACAAGGCTAGATTAGTGGCCAAAGGTTTCAACCAAGAAGAAGGTATCGACTATGAAGAAACCTTCGCTCTTGTGGCAAGATTAGAAGCCAATAGGATGCTCCTTGCCTATACTAGTAGTAATGATTTTAAACTATTTCAAATGGATGTCAAAAGTGCCTTCTTGAATGATTTTATTTCCGAAGAAGTATATGTCGAACAACCTCCCAGATTTGAAAATTCTCTTCTTCCCAATCATGTATTTAAATTGACTAAAGCTCTCTATGGCTTGAAACAAGCTCCTAGAGAATGGTATGAAAGGCTTAGTTCCTTTCTTATTTTAAATAATTTTACCAAAGGCAAGGTTGATACTATATTGTTTATCAAACACTTTGAAAATAATTTTCTTATTGTGCAAATTTATGTTGACGATATTATTTTTGGTTCTTCGGATGAATCACTATGTGAATCATTTGCCAAATATATGAGTCATGAATTTGAAATGAGTTTAATGAGTGAATTAACTTTCTTTTTAGGATTACAAATCAAACAACTTAGTGATGGTATATTTCTTAACCAATCTAAATATACATTAGAATTGTTAAAACGATTTAACATGGATAATTCAAAAGCGATAAACACCCCTATGAGTACTTCGACTAAGTTAGATATGGATGAAAATAGTGAAAATTTCGGTTAAAAAACATATAGGGGAATGATAGGTAGTCTACTCTACCTCACCGCGATTGGACCGGATATAATGTTTAGTGTAGGACTTTGCGCTAGGTTTCAATCTAATCCTAAATTATCTTATCTTAAGAGTGTTAAAAGAATATTTAGATATCTTAAAGGAACTCCAAATTTAAGATTGTGGTATCCAAAAACTGATAAATTTGATCTAATAGCTTATGTAGATGCCGATTTTGGCGGATGCAGGATAGATAGAAAAAGTACATCCGGAACATGCCAATTCTTAGGACATGCACTTATTTCTTGGACTTCCAAGAAACAAAATTCAGTTGCACTATCTACGGCGGAAGCCGAATACATTGCTGCAAGTACATGCTGTGCACAAGTTGTTTGGATGAAGAATACATTAGAAGACTATGGAATTTACTTGAAAAATATTCTCATAAAATGTGATAATACAAGTGCCATATGTCTTACCAAAAATCTAATTCAGCACTCTAGAACTAAGCATATTGACGTTAGGCATCATTTCATACGCTATCATATCCTTAATAATAACATCGTTCTAGAATTTATTAACACAAAGCATCAATTAGCAGACATTTTTATAAAAGCCTTAAATGAAGACCAATTTGAATTCATTAGAAGGGAACTAGGCATGTTAAATTGTCCCTGAAAATAAGCTTGTTTGAATGTATTTTTTGAAAAATGTCTCATCCTTTTTCCGTTCTTTTGTAGATCTGATTTCATCCTTCTCTTTCAATTCCAAATGACATATTCAAGTACAACCCAATATCTTATCCTATCTTGAGTCAAACACCTCTGAAAAATAAAAGGGGGGAAGAAAAAATTTTTTTTCTCTTCTGCGGCATGCCAGCGGTGGCACCACCAGAACCGGCAGTAGCACCGCCTGAGTGCTCGATTTATACTTGCCCATATGGGGGGTTAATTACTCGATTTATACTTGCCCATGACATTTGTATCCCACCCGATGAAGAAACAATTCAAAGTTATCGATATAACATCATCAATAGAAATCTACTGAAAATACTTAGGTGCACATATAGCAATGGTATATGGGTTAGGCAACCTAGAAGGACTGATCAAATTCCCCCACCAGTAGAACACCCTGAAACACCAATCTTTAGGGGAAATGAATCTCCTCCTCTAAGTCCCTTTGGAGCAGCACCTTCAGCTCCTGCGTCATCTTCTAAAGAACTCATTATGGTAGAATTACATCAGATCAAATCACAACAATATCAACTCAAATCACAGCAAGAGCAAATTCAAATTCAGCAAATTGAAATTTTGAAGGAACTGCGACAAATGAATCAAAAAATAGATGTCATGTATAAGAACTATGGATTTCTTCCTACGGATTAGTCGATATACCTCCTTATTCTGTTACTTTGATACTTGTATGTTTACTCTTAATGCCAAGTTAGACTTTTGTCATCTTCTTTCCTTTGCATGAAAGCTGAACTTTCTTTTGAGATGTATTTTGAATGAAAGATGAATTTTTAAAATTCTAGATGAATGCTGATTTTCTTTCCGGATGAATGCTGAATTTTGTATGATCGATCTTAATGCTGAATTCCTTTTCTAATGGTTTTATAATCACAAATTATATGCTTCAAGTCTCTCTCCTTTTTGTTGATGATAAAGGGGGAGAAGAATGAGCAAAACATGACGTATGATGACTTGTACCATTTCGATAGCATGACTTAATGAAAATGTCTTATACGTATCGATAGCATGACTTATATGAATTGCAAAAGCTTGTGTAATGCAAATGTCTTATATGCCTTGCAAAAATCTTTGACTATATCGCAAGTTCTTAGATTGGTTGATAATATGAATTCATGCCTCACTTTCATGAAATTCATGTTGGAAATTTTTATCTCTTATCGTAGTGATAATTGTTTTTTATCATTCGACTTGAAAATAATTTTTATAGCTAAAAATTATGAGAAATACGAAGTTTCGTATTTGCTCATGCTTAAAGAGAATAACGATAAGTTCAACGGATAGAACTTATCGGTTTATGCTTGAATTCAAAGGGATGGAAATCAAGTATTTTTATCTTCTCATAATATGGCATATAGATAGGGGGAGTTATGTTTAACTCCGTCATCAATTGATTGTTATCATCAAAAAGGGGGAGATTATTGAATCTCGGATTTTGATGATGAAATCAATTGATGGGATAATTGATCTAATCCATATTATTGAGTTAAGTGTGCAGGATTAACTACAATAGCCTGAAAACATAAAGCAAGGATATCGGAGTCAAGTTCGATGGACGTTTAAGAGTCCGAAGATTCGTCGGAGATATTGCCAAAACCAACCAAGAAGAAATCAAGGACTTGTTGGAGGTTCGCGAAGATCACCGAGAAGGCTCGGCTACTCGCTGAATTCGTCACAAGATCGGGAGTCTGCTGGGATTCCATTGGAAGAAATCCGAGGGCGTATCGGAAGTTCGCCGAAAGATTGCCGGAAAGCTCGTCGGAACAAGACTCGACGTTTTCCAGTTAAAAACTTGCTTAGGATTATATTTTTAGTTATGTAGTTCACATGTAATTAGGGTTAGGATTAAGGGATAATCCTATATCCTGGTTAGGGGCCAACTAGGCCCAAATGTGACTTGGTTTGTGCCAGACTTGAAGCCCAACCAGAGATCCGTAAGGACAGGTAGTGTCACACACCTCAAAATATCGACAATATTAAAATTTTCATCACAACTAATCCAGGATCCAAACACACAATTGAGATCACTAAGAAAACATTCATATCAAAATTTCACCTCTATAGTCTACAAATTTATAACCCTGTGCAGTTCATAAACATACCACACATCACTCGATAATTCATACAATCTGAACTCAAACCATCAAAATAATAACCACAACATAAATTCACAAGTGGGAAAGTCTATGCAGTCACCAAACCAACGATTACCATAAGTTCATATCATTACATGAATTTAACTTAACATTCCAAAATCCTAAACATGAGGGATCCTTTAACTTACACAAAATTCACAGGTTTAGATTCATCGTCAACATTTCATTAGATACAGAGTGGCTTATACAACAAATACACGTATGCTAATAAAGATATGCCCAAAACCTTCTAACTTTCCACTACCTCAGCCCAATCTTAATATTTAAGCAAGCGATACGCTATCCTGAAAAATTTATCAACAAACGGGGTGAGCATATAGAGCTCAGCAAGTGACTAACATATCCATATCAAAATAGGGCAATTTCCAAAGAGATAAAGTTTCAAAATGCAAGGCAGAATATACGAATTCATAGACGTAATATCATTAGGTGCAGAATCACAATTGTCATTTCAATCATACATAATTGGTTCATAACAGATGGGGCATAGAGTAATTGGAGCATAACAGCAACGAATGAAACGTTTTGGAGCATATCAATAACAAATGAAACATATCGGAGCTTATCAATGGCATATGAAAGGTTCCGGAGCATATCAATGGCGTATAGTACATTTCGAAGCATATCAATAACAAATGAAACATATTGGAGCTTATCAATGGCATATGAAATGTTCTGGAGCATATCAATGGCGTATGGAACATTTCGAAGCATATCAATAACAAATACCATACAGAAGCTCAAACGTCGTCTTTGACGTTGCAATCATATCATTCTTATCCAGAGCATGTACCGAAACACATAACCAAAGCTCTGGATATCATATCAAACATACAGAAGGTATAGTGGGACCTCAGACAGAACGTGATTCATCCATTTCTGAATGACCACCAGACAGAAGTCTCCCACGTCTGGGAGCTCCATCCACCCACGTCTAGGTGAAGCCAGAGGGGGTCGACAGAGCATCGCAGGCTCTAAACACATACCCTTTACCATTTCTGGCAAAGGTCCAGACAATCCCACAAACACCAGAGTACAAGAGGGTAGTTTTAACAATAAGTAGCATATATCGGAAGCACACGCGGAACAACAAAATGTACATGTGCCTTTTCGAGACAATACGATGCAAGGAACAAATCTCTCACAAATGTATTCAGATTTGGAATGAAATGAAAGCAAGGGTATACAGGGATTCCAAGCAATCATATTTAGCTCAATTCAAATAAGAAGGTTAGATGAATTCAATATCCAAAGGAATGGAACAGAATACGCGAAATCGACCAAAGCTCGAATTCTGACAGAATTCAAGTGGCAAATAGAACAAATACTTTAGAATATCAATTATGCTCCAATACCCATAAGAAAACTACTGTTGAAAGATATATCAATCTATTTTCTGATGAAATAAGTTTCATATGAATCAAGGTTTCCAACAAGGAGTTACCATGGATTTAGTGACCAAAAGTCAAAGACTAAAAATCACTGTTTTACAGAATCTATAGGGCGGAAAAACGGATAGCAGGATAGGTCTTTGAATTCCAAATTTTTCAATATATATATCAAAAGAAAGATTTTCAAGTCTAGTTTCAAATAAAATCAGTTTGGTACAAATCAGAATTTCCAACAGGGAGTTATAGGCATTTTAGTATCGAAAGGTCAGAAATCTTGATCCCTGTTTTGCAGCATCCATAGGCTCATTTGAAACAGACATTTGGGTAAGTATTCGGAGTCCAAATTTTTCAAAATCAGTGTCAAAAGGAAGGTATAAGAGTCTACTTTCAAATAAATAAGGTCCTGTCTAAATCCATGTTCGATACTGAAAACTATGGCTGGAACAATGTATAGGGGTCAGTTTACCGAAAAATTTCAGATCCATGATTTTTGTATCCAACAAGAGAAATATCCGGTTCTAGGCTGAAATCTTTCGAATAATTCAGAACAAATATGAAATCAAAGGCTAATAATTCTGTAGGATGGGGTTAGAACACTTGCCTTTGAGAATTATAGCCCTAAATGAGAAGATTTGAGCAAGAACCCTTAAAGCCCCAATTTTTTCTTCTTTTTCTTTTCTTCTTCTTCTTCTTCTTTTTCTTCTTCTTTCTTTCTTTCCCTGATCATCCACGCAGCTACCTTCTCTGCTTCCTTAAGAACGAAGGTAGAGAGGCTTAAACGGTGGGATTTGTAATTTTGTATATTTTGTAATTTAGTCCTTGTATTTATTATATTTTCGATTAGGTCCTCAGGGTTTACATATAGGTCGTCAGATTTTTCTTTAACATATCCTCCAACTCTTATGAATAAGTTCTCAGATTCATACTTTGAAATTTTATCAAACTTAAAATAGATACTTATATTACAATTAGAAATTTATACGAAAATTTAGAAATGAGGGATGTTACAGGTAGTGGAACTGTCGGACGGGGCGGTGGCACCGCCCAGCACCCGAGATCAGGCGGTGGCACAGCCACCCATAGGCAGTGACACTGCCAGTACACTGTTAGTTTCAGACACTGACAGGCGGTGGCACCGCCAACCTCGGAAACCCAAGAGAATTCCAAATTTGGAGCCTAAATTTAAATCCTTTTGGGGCCTATAAATACCCCTCAATTCTCAGCTGAGATTATAACTTTTGTGAAAGAAATAGATTGAGATAAAGTTCTTAGAAAAGTCTTTAGCAAGTCTTGTCTTCAATTGCTTGAGTGTTCACCTCTTTCTTTCTATTCAAGAATTTGTAAGAGTGTAAACCACTTGTAAAAGGTTGTAAGAGGGGTATTTGTCCTTCCCCTTCAAAGAGATTTGCTAGTGAAAGTTGGGAGCCTCATCGAAGAAGGCTTCGCAAGTGAATGTAGGTCATTTGACCGAACAACTTTAAATTGACGTGTTCATTGAATATGTGAGTACTTATCTTTCTGCAATCGTTATCTACACAACAGCAAGTTTCAGGTTTTTACTTTACTCAAGTTACTATCAAAGCGAAATCTCCTTGCATTTTACGGAATCATTTTCGAACTTACAAGTTTTAATCCGCTGCACTAATTCACCCCCCCCCCCCCCCCCCCCTTAGTGTCGCTTCGATCCTAATCCTAACAGACATTAATTCATGCATATAGAATCTTGAATTAAGCATAAGAAATCTCAATTTACAAATTTCAAAAAATCAAGATAAAGCTCATTTAAATCATCAAATCAAGATCATTTTCAAGAGATTCACAAAAGTGATACAAATAGATTCATTAATTTCTATTTTTGAAAAATCGATAAAGGCAAAAAAATAATTTTTTTAAGAAGAAACATTTCCACTTTTTAGTTGTTTTAATTTGTGTGATTTATTTCGTACATGCATGTTCTTTTCTTTTATGGCAAATAAAAACATGCATTAATGTTTAGGATTGAAAAAAAATCACAAAAATCATCATGAATAACTTTTAAAATCTCATGCATAAAATCGTCAATCATGGTATCAAAACATTTAATATTTTCATTACATCATTATCCATTGGTTTCATTGAATATAATTTTGAATGATTCTTATAGATAACTAAAACTTCTTTAATTTTAATTTATGTGATTGACTTTATATTAGCACACTCAAATTTTGTTCTTCTGTCAAAACCATACATCAGAAAACCAAAGACAAGGTTTATAAAAAAATCATCAAGCCTTCTATACAAAAGCCATGCATCGTCATTGAAAATCAATATGGAAATCATCAAAATACACATTCTTGCTTCTCAAGTACATACATAAGATTAATCTTACTAGGTGTACAAGCATTAGATTTATATCTAACATTTTATTACATTAACATAAAATATGTACTTTTCATTGTCATTTTCAAAATTACGAGCATGATCATATTTTTGCATTTTTATTTTTAAATATTTAATTTTTAAGAAAATTGATTCAAAACTAAATTACAAAAAAAAAAAGTGCATTATGAAAAGCATTATGTAATTTCGAAGTAAATTAGGGGGATTTCGATTACCTCATCATTGAAAGCAGTTAAGATGTAGTTTGTCACCTCGCCTTTGTTGATTTTCTCCTCGTCTTCGGAGGAGCTCGATTCATCCCAATTTGTATTCTTCTTTTTGCATTCAAAGCAAGTAGTTCTGTTCTTTTTATTCTTTAATTTTTATTTCATTAACTTTTTAAATTTCTTTGCAAGTTCAAATTTATCATCACTTGAGCTTATGCTTAAGTGGTCTTCATATGTTCTATGTCCCAAATCCTTCTTGTTCTTTGGAAGGTTGTTTTGTTCATCATGTTCATCATGTGCATTGTGCACTATTTCATATGTCATTAACGAACCAATTAGTTCTTCAAGTGGTAAGTTGTTTAGGTTTTTAGCTTCTCGTATCATAGTTACTTTTGAATTCCAATTTTTAGAAAGAGAACGCAAAATCTTATTTATAAGTTCAAAATCCAAAAAACTTCTACCAAGTACTTTTAAACCATTGACGACATCCATAAAATGGGTGTATATGTCAACAACGGTTTCGGTTGGTTTCATTTGAAAGAGTTCAAAATCATGCATTAAAAGATTGACCTTTGAAACCTTAACACTACTTGTGCCTTCGTGTGTGGTTTCAAGAAAGTGCCAAATATCAAAAGTCGTTTTGCACAAAGAAACCCGATTAAACTTCGTTTTATCTAAGGCGTAAAATATAGCATTTATAGCACTAGCATTCAAAGATAAAGTCTTCTTCTCCAAATTATTCCAATCTTTCATTGGAAGAGAAGACCTTTTAAAGCCGGATTCAACAATATGCCATAAATTCAAATCCAAAGAAAGTAAAAAAACTCTCATTCAAGTTTTCCAATAAGTATAGTCCGTGTCATTGAAAAATGAAGGACGAATAAGAGAGTAACCCTCTTGAAAGTCGAAAAGAGCCATTTCTGTTTGGGTGTTAAACCAAAGTAGAAAACCATGGCTCTGATATCAGTTGTTAGGATCGGAGCAGCACTAAGAGAGGGGGGGGGTGAATTAGTGCAGCAGATTGAAACTTGTAAGTTTAAAATCGATTTCGTAAATGTGTAGAGATTTCCATTCGAAGAAGGATGACTTAGTAAAAATAGCTCGAGTAAAGGAAGGAGATGAAAACCGAAAGTTTGCTGCTAAGTAAATAAATGTTTCAGAAAGTTAAACACTCACACATTCAAGGAACACCGCAATTTAAAGTGGTTCGGTCAAATAACTTACATCCACTTACGAAGCCTTCTTCGATGAGGCTCCCAATTTCCACTAGCAAATCACTTTGAAGGGGAAGGACCAAATACCCCTCTTATAACCATTTTATAAGTGGTTCACACCCTTACAGATTTTTCAAAGAGAAAGAGGGAGGTGAACACTTTAGCTATTGAAAACAAGACTTTGCTAAAGCTTTTTCTCAATTTCTAACTTCTCAAAAAGGTGATTCTCTACTAAGAATTGAGGGGTATTTATAGACCCCAAGAGGATTGAAATTTTGGCTCCAAATTTTGAATTCCTTTGGGTTCCCGAAGCTGGCGGTGCCACCTCTTATCAATGTCACATTGATCGTTTACTGGTGGTGCCATCGCTTGTCAGTGATCTCCGCGAACCTTCTCGGTGATCTCTGCTAACTTCCGACGATCTCTTCGATGGACTTCCGAAAACTTCGACAAGTCCCCGATTTCTTCTCGGTTGGTTCAGGCAGCACTTCCGACGAATCTTCGGACTCTCGGTGGACTCTCGAACACCCATCGAACTTGACTCCGGTAGACTTGCTTTATGTCTTCAAGCTATCATACTTAATCCTGCACACTTAAAATAAAACTTCGATCGAGACAATTAATCCTAAGTAATTAATCAAGTTGTCTGACATGTCATTGGTCCCTCGATGCTTCATCTGATTCTTTGGTACATCGTCCTTTCTTGCGACATATTGCCCAATCGGCCAGTTGACTCCGCAACTCCGATATCCTTAGTACAATCTCCGCTCTTCTTGGCCTAATGCCCGAATCCACGGCCCGAAGCCTTTTGTCGATACGTCGACCGATCCACCAGCCCGACGTCTAATCTTCTTACATGTTCCTCCGGCGCAACATGATTTTCCTGCTTTAATTGTCTCATCCTGATCGAAGTATCCCGCGTCACTCAAAACGCAAATTAAATCATAAACACATATCAAGTGGTTTCATCATCAAAATATGAGATTCAACAGTTATCCTAGTAGTATACCCGGTCCTTAGACTAGAGACACCAAGGATGTCCTGAATGAGTAATCCACTCTTTAATACTAGACTTATATGCTTGGAAGTTTCATATCTAGCACAACCGACCATCGGGAATGATAGCAAACCTTACGAGGACTATTAAGTGTCGATAGAGACTCATCCACTCTCAGTGTCATGAGAGGAATATCCCATGTGTTCTTGCTCAGACAAATCCCTAGCCAGGGTCATTTGGATTGAGAGAGAAAGAGTTCTCCAAAAGAATCTGATTAGAGCGACACTCAAGTAGAAACCGTATAGGTTTGACAGCACCATGCTTGGTATACACAGTCTTTGAGATATTAGATGGATGAGGGACTATAGATACATGATAACTAAGGACAGACAGGTCCAAAGGATTGGATTCCCCTGTATCGTCGAGGGACTACGACGTAATGGCCTAGTACGTCCACAGTTGATGAGTCGAGTGAATTATTATGGAGATAATAATTCACTAAGCCAAAAGGAGTTCTGATAAGTATGACTCATGACTAGCTCAATATTAAGCATAGAGGGTCACACACATATGACAGGCATTGCGACAAGTAGAGGTTCGGATATGAGATATTCGTCGAAGCCCCTATCTTATTAGATATCCAATAAGCTCCTGAATTATTGGATCCTATGGATGCAATCCAATAAGAGTCAATGATATATTATTGGATAGAGATCCACTAATCTAAGAGGCTTGGGTAGTTGGATAGAGATTCAATGCCCAATAGGGCAGGATCCATTTAGGTTAAGTTGATAGGGAGCCTCTATAAATAGGAGGGAACCAAACACCCATAGGCTAGATATTTCTTGGCTGCAACCTCCTATTCTTCTCTCCCCTTCTCCTCCTCAGATAGCATGTGTAGAGTTTTAGGCTGCGATTGGAGGAGCATCGTCACAACCTTGCTGTGTGGATCACCACTAGAGAGGAGGACACTTAATCTCCTTCATCCTCTCCTACAGATCTGTAGGGATTTAGGGATATACAATCTCCCTAGGTAAAACACAATCTTTCATATATGCAATTTTTTGTTTTACGAATTTTGCACACCAATCTTCGCACAATGACGAACACATCATTGGGAAATTTTGGGATTTTTATTTTCTATTCTTCTATTGTGCATGTGATGTCACCCCTAGATTTTCCTACAATCCCGATCATTGAGAATGATGTAGGAATGTTATCCATAGTAAAAGCTTAGTTATCTAGATACTTCTTCATGAAGGACTTAGGGGAAGCATCCTATATCTTGGGAATTTAGATCTATAGAGATAGATTCAAGAGGATGCTTAGCTTGTCCTAGTCTAGGTACATAGACACTATTGTCAAAAGGTTTGGCATGAAAAATTCCAAGAGAGGTCTCATACCGATGAGACATGAGATATCGTTTTCTAAAAGTATATCTCCAAAGACTCTTGATGAAAGCGCGAACATAAATAGGATACCCTATGCCTCTAGGGTCTATCATGTATGCCATACTATGTACCAGACCTGATATAGCACATGCTTTGAGTGTCACGAGTAGGTATCAGGCAGATCCAGGCTTGAAGCACTAGAAAGCAGTAAAGTATATCCTTAAGTACTTGAGAAGGATTAAGGATCTTTTGCTGGTATATGGAGATAGTAGCCTCAGGGTTGAAGGCTACAAGGACTTGAGTTTGTTGAATCTCGGATTTTGATGATGTAATCAATTGGTGGGTTAATTGATCTAATCCATATTATTGAGTTAAGTGTGCAGGATTAACTACGATAACCAGAAACCATAAAACAAGGATACCGGAGTCGAGCTCGATGGACGTTTAAGAGACCGAAGAATCATCGGAGATGCTGCCGGAACCATCCGAGAAGAAATCGGGAACGTGTCGGAAGTTCGCCGAAGAAATCGTCGGAGGCTCGCGGAGATCACCAAGAAGGCTCGGCTACTCGTTAAAGTCATCACAAAGATTGGGAGCTTGCAGGGAGTCTGTCGGAAGAAGTTCGTCGGAAAGCTCGCCGGAACAAGACTCGACGTTCGCGGTTAAAAAACTTGCTTAGGATGTTTTTTTGTGTTATGTAGTTCACCTGTAATTAGGATTAGGATTAAGAAATAATCCTATATCCTGGCTAGGGGCCAACTGGGCCCAAAGTCAGATTTGGTTTGGGCTAAAATTAAGCCAAACAAATGAATTGGAGAGCCAGGCGGTGGCACCGCCTGGCTGGGCGGTGACACCTCCTTGGCTGGGCGGTTGCACCGCCCAGCACCCGAGCGCTGGGCGGTGGCACCGCCTGGCTGGGCGGTGGAACCGCCAGCACCGGGAACCCTAAGAGAATTCAAATTTTGGAGCCCAAAATTTGAATCCTCTTGAGGCCTATAAATACCCCTCAAATCTCAACTGAGGTTACAACTTTTGAGAAGCATTTTGATTAAGAGAAAAGTCTTAGAAAGTCTTAGCAAGTCTTGTTTTCAATTTGCTAGAGAGTTCTCCTCCTTCTTTCTTATTGAAAATTTGTAAGAGGTTGAGCTGCTTGTAAAAGGTTGTAAGAGGGGTGTTTACCCTTCCATTTCAAGAGACTTGCTAGTGGAAGGTGGGAGCCTCATCGAAGAGGGGCCTCGCAAGTGGAGTAGGTCATTTGACCGAACCACTCTAAAAATCGGCGTAATCTCTGGTTTATATTTTATTATTATCATTTACATTACTGCAAATCTTCTTACTGCTTTAGTTCCTTATTACTCTTGCTGTGCAACTTTAAGAACACGCCTTCAAGTTAAATTTCTCAAGTTTCGTTCTTAACGTACGAAAGATTTTGTTAAAATCAAAGTTTTAATCCACTGCACTAATTCACCCCCCCCTCTTAGTGCCGCTCCGATCCTAACAAGTGGTATCAGAGCAAGGTTATCTCTCATATTTGGTTTAATACCCAAGAGAGATGGCTTACTCCGGCATGCAAGAGGGCCATTCTATTGCACGACCACCTTTGTTTAATGGGTTGGATTACACATATTGGAAGACTCGCATGAGAATCTTCCTCATTTCTATGGACTTTGAGCTTTGGTCTATTGTCGAGAATGGATTTCAAAAATCTTCTCTTCCGATGAGCGAATGGGATGAATCGAAGAAGAAGGTTTTTGCCTTAAATGCAAAGGCTATGAATGCCTTGTTTTGTGCACTAGACAAAAACGAATTTAATCGTGTTTCAATGTGTGATTCGGCTTTTGATATTTGGAGAACTCTTGAGGTCACTCATGAAGGCACTAGCCGAGTGAAAGAGTCCAAAATCAACATCCTTGTGCACTCTTACGAACTTTTCCGAATGAAACCAAGTGAGTCCATCGGAGACATGTACACCCGGTTTACGGATGTCATCAATGGACTCAAAGCTCTTGGTAAAGATTTTACTAACTTTGAACTAGTAACTAAAATCTTAAGATCCCTCCCTAAAAGTTGGGATCCAAAAGTTATGGCCATTCAAGAGGCCAAAGACCTTAAAGCATTCCCTCTTGAAGAACTCATTGGGTCTCTAATGACCTACGAAATGACATGTCAAGCTCATGACGAGCTCGAGAACCCCCTTCCAAAGAACAGGAAGGATATGGCACTCAAATCACAAGAAGACCACTTGAAAGGAACATCAAGTGATGAGGACAGTGACAATGACATTGCACTTTTGACTCAAAAATTTAAAAAATATTTAAGAAAGAACAGATTTAAAAATAATACAAAAAATAAATTTGAACAAAAGAAGGACCAAGTGATTTGCTATGAATGTAAAAAACCGGGACACTATAAGAACGATTGTCCTCAAGCCAAAAAGAGAATATCAAAGAAGAAGGCATTCAAGGCAACGTGGGATGATTCAAGCGCATCCGAAAAAGAGGAGTCCAACACCGAGCAAGTTGCTCATTACGCGCTAATGGCATTAGGAGAAGAGGTATGTGATTTATTTAATGAAGATTTATCTTTTGAAAAACTATCTATCGCTTTTCATGAATTATTTGATGAATGTAGAACTGTTAGCAAGAAGTTAAGTATCTTAAAGAAAGAGCATGCTTTGCTACAAGATAAGTTTGATAGTCTTCAAACTCCTCCATGCTCTAAGTGTGAGCACTTAGAAGCAATAAAAAATGAAAATTTGCTTCTTAAGGAAACCTTAAACAAGTTTAAGATTGGTAGCAAAGGATTAGATATGATCCTTGCACACAAGGGTCACATCGCAAATAGAAATGAAATTGGATTTGTAAAAGGATTACATCAAAATCCTACCACTTTCATAAAAGGATCTACATTACATGTTTCCTCTTATATGAAATGCAACTTTTGTTGCAAATCCGGACATATTGCCTACAAATGCCCATTTAGGAAAATTAGTTCACAAAAATTAATATGGGTTCCATAAGGAACTATAAAGAATTCAATCATAAATAACAAAGTTAGTGGGTCAATTTTTGAGGCACCCAAAATCAAATGGGTACCTAAAAATCATCCTCTTTTGTAGACAAACCCACAAGCTAGGAGCAAGAGATGGTATCTCGATAGTGGATGCTCAAGACATATGACTGGAGATCCATCTCATTTCTCTATGCTCACTAGCAAAGAAGAAGGGTACGTTACCTTCGGAGACAACAACAAGGGCAAGATCATTGGCAAGGGAACTATTGGTAACAAATTTAATTTTTCCATTGATGATGTCTTACAAGTTGATGGATTGAAACATAATCTCTTGAGTATTAGTCAACTATGCGATAAAGGTTACATCATTAGATTTGCATCAAATATGTGCATTATTGAAAAACTAAATCATAACATGACTATGATTGCTTTAAAACAAAATAATGTCTATACCATCAATCTTGATGAACTAAGTAATGAAATGTGCTTCTCCGCCGTAAATGATGATGCTTGGCTTTGGCATAGGAGATTAGGCCATGCAAGCATGAAAACAATATCTAAGATCTCATCTCAAGAATTAGTACGAGGAATTCCAAATATAAAGTTTATTAAGGACAAAGTATGTGATGCATGTCAACTAGGCAAACAAATAAAAACAAGCTTCAAACCAAAAAATCAAATTAGCACTACTAGACCATTACAATTGATCCATTTGGACTTATTTGGACCAATTGATACAACAAGTCTAGGTGGAAGCAAATATGCTTTTGTGATTGTGGATGACTACTCTAGATACACTTGGACCTATTTCTTAGCTCACAAAAGTGATTGCTTCAAGTGTTTCTCTAAATTTTGTAAACTCACTCAAAACGAAAAAGGCTTCATGATTTCATCAATTCGGAGTGATCACGGTGGTGAATTCCAAAACCGTGACTTTCAAAATTTTTGCGAAAGTAATGGGTACAATCACAACTTCTCAACTCCAAGAAATCCTCAACAACATGGAGTAGTTGAAAGGAAAAATAGAAACCTACAAGAAATGGCAAGAACTATGTTGAATGAACATAGTTTACCTAAGTACTTTTGGGCCGAAGCCGTAAATACGGCTTGCTACATCATGAATAGAGTCCTAATAAGACCATCCTTATCCAAAACTCCCTATGAATTATGGAATAACAAAAAACCAAACATCTCCTATTTTAAAGTTTTTGGTTGTAAATGCTTTATTTTAAATGAAAGGGATGCCTTAGGAAAATTTGATGCTAAATCCGATGAAGGCATCTTTCTTGGTTACTCTTCCGTTTCTAAAGCTTTTCGGGTTTTTAATAAAAGAACTTTAGTAATTGAAGAGTCTATTCATGTAGTTTTTAATGAAGTTTCAAATTTAAAGAAAAATAATTTTGATGATGATCTTGGTTTTGATAATTTGAATTTGAATGAACCCCCTCCTCAAAATAGCAACTTGGATGCACCTTCTTCCGAAATTTCCTTACCTAAGGAATGGAAGTATATAGATGCTCATCCAAAGGAGCTAATTATAGGGGATACATCTAAAGGGGTTCAAACTCGTTCCTCTTTCAAGAATTTTTGTGCTAATGCCGCCTTCCTTTCTCAAATCGAACCTAAATGCATTGACGAGGCCATAAAAGATGATTTTTGGGTTATTGCAATGCAAGAGGAATTGAATCAATTTGAGAGGAATAAGGTATGGAAGCTTGTTCCTAGACCAAGTGACCACTTAGTCATAGGTACTAAGTGGGTCTTTAGAAACAAGCAAGACGAAAATGGTATCGTGGTTAGAAACAAGGCTAGATTAGTGGCCAAAGGTTTCAACCAAGAAGAAGGTATCGATTACGAAGAAACCTTCGCTCCCGTGGCTCGATTAGAAGCCATAAGGATGCTCCTTGCCTATGCTAGTAATAATAATTTTAAACTATTTCAAATGGATGTCAAAAGTGCTTTCTTGAATGGTTTTATTTCCGAAGAAGTATATGTCGAACAACCTCCCGGATTTAAAAATTCTCTTCTTCCTAATCATGTATTCAAATTGACTAAAGCTCTCTATGGCTTAAAACAAGCTCCTAGAGCTTGGTATGAAAGACTTAGTTCCTTTCTTATTTTAAATAATTTTACCAAAGGCAAGGTTGATACTACATTGTTTATTAAACATTTTGAAAATAATTTTCTTATTGTGCAAATTTATGTTGACGATATTATTTTTGGCTCTTCGGATGAATCACTATGTGAATCATTTGCCAAATCTATGAGTCTTGAATTTGAAATGAGTTTAATGGGTGAATTAACTTTCTTTTTGGGATTACAAATCAAACAACTTAGTGATGGTATATTTCTTAACCAATCTAAATATACATTAGAATTGTTAAAACGATTTAACATGGATAGTTCAAAAGCAATAAACACCCCTATGAGTACTGCGACTAAGTTAGATATGGATGAAAATGGTGAAAGTTTCGATCAAAAAACATATAGGGGAATGATAGGTAGTCTACTCTACCTCACTGCGACTAGACCGGATATTATGTTTAGTGTAGGACTTTGCGCTAGGTTTCAATCTAATCCTAAATTATGTCATCTTAAGAGTGTTAAAAAAATATTTAGATATCTTAAAGGAACTCCAAATTTAGGATTGTGGTATCCAAAATCTGAAAAATTTGATCTAATAGCTTATGCAGATACCGATTTTGGCGGATGCAGGATAGATAGAAAAAGTACATCCGGAACATGCCAATTTTTAGGACATGCACTTGTTTCTTGGACTTCCAAGAAACAAAATTCAGTCGCACTATCTACGGCGGAAACCGAATACATTGCTGCAAGTGCATGTTGTGCACAAGTCATTTGGATGAAAAATACATTAGAAGACTACGGAATTCACTTTAAAAATATTCCCATAAAATGTGGTAATACTAGTGCTATATGTCTTACTAAAAATCCAATTCAGCACTCTAGAACTAAGCACATCGATGTTAGGCATCATTTCATACGCAATCATGTTCTTAACAATGATGTTGTTCTAGAATTCATTGACACAAAGCATCAATTAGCAGATATATTTACAAAAGCTTTGAATGAAGACCAATTTGAATTCATCCGAAGGGAATTAGGCATGCTAAATTGTCCCTAAAATGAACTTCACAAAAAGGACTCGTTCTTTTCCCTTCGTTTATTAATTTGAATTCTTCCTTCTTCTTCAATTCAAAATGATCCATTAAAGTATAAATTATGATCTTGAGGGAAGAAGCTAAACAAAAGGAAGGAAGAAAATTTTTTTTTCTTTCCTCCGCGTGATGCCAGCGGTGGCACCGCCAGATCCGGCGGTTGCACCGACTGGCGCTCGGGCGCCAGGCGGTGACACCGACCAGTTTGGCGGTGACACCGACCGAGTCACCCTTTTAACCCGAGGGGTTAGGGCCGGCGGTGGCACCGCCCCCAACCCGAAGAAAGACTTCTCCAAAACCCTCTCCCATTCCCTCTAACCCTCATTCTAACTCTTAGAAACATTGGAGAAGGATTCTTGGTGGTCCAAGCTTTCCATCTCTCAACATAATCTCCACGAGGTAACACTTGAAATCCCTCTTTTCTTTTCTCTTTCTCTTGCTTATTTTTCACAATTTCATCATCATGTTGTCTAGAAAATGGCTCCTAAGAGATCAAAAGGAATAAGGATTGAAGGAGATTCATATAACCATGACCTTCTTAGATCAAAAGAGGTAGCCCTTAGCTTTCCAAAATTTGAAACACGATGTGTCCATAAGGGAAAATACGTTGATTTGGATGAACTAGAGGACTTAGAACCCATTATGTGGTTTGCACACCTAGAAGCTCTACCTCTACTACAAATAGATGAACCAATCTATCCACGGTTAGTGAGATTGTTCTATGCCAACCTATATGAAGACAATGATAGCCTAAGCACTTACATTCTAGGAACACCCATTAGAATACTTGACAGCACCATTTGTGAGCTAATTGGCATAACTGAAAAAGATAGGGGATGTTATTTTAAAGGTAAATGGGACGTCAAAAAAATAGGAGCAACCTATTCCGAAGCCGTGAAAACAATTTTTGCAAATCCAAACCTTGACTTCCTATCCAAGAGCTGTGAACACTTAATGCCTTTCAACTCTAAAATTCTTCATCACATTATCACAAGCATCATATTCCCCAAACAATTTCATCTTGACGAAGTAAGTCAACTAGAGATAGGAACCATGTATTGGATTATGACCGGTCAGCATAATTGTTTTGGGTACTTGATTCGCCAACACATGCAGGAAATTATGACTAAAGATACTATATTACCATATGGGAGGTTAATCACTAGAATTCTTCATGCCTATGACATTTGCATTCCACCCGATGAAGAATCTATTCAAAATGATCGATATAACATAATAAATAAAAACCTGCTGAAAAAACTTAGGTGCACTTTTAGCAATGGCATATGGGTTAGGCAGCCTAGAAGGACGGATCCAATTCCTACACAAATAGAATAACCCGAAACACCAATTCTTATGGGAAATGAATCTCCTCCTCCTAGTCCCTTTGGAGCAGCACCTTCAGCTCCTGTTTCCTCCACTAAAGATATCATTATGGCGGAGCTATCTCAGATCAAATCACAACAAGAACAAATTCAGAATCAACAAGTTGAAATTTTGAAGACACTACGACAGATGAATGAAAAAATAGATATTATGTATCAGCACTGTGGATTACCTCCTAAGGATTAAATTGATGTATCTTTTTATTCTGTTCTGTTTGCTTTTAAAAACAAGTTCATGTTTGTCATCGATTGTACGATAACTGATCTTTCCTTTAGATAACTACTGTCTTAATCTGCATAGATGATGATGTCTTTTGGATAAACTATTTCTGGCAAATTTGAATGATGATATTTGATAAATGCTAAACCTTTTTCTATGATCATCAATTAGCTGGCTTGTCCCTTTTTGTTGATGACAAAGGGGGAGAAGTGATGACTTACACCAGAACGATAGCATGACTAATATGAATTACAAAAACTTGTGTGATATGAATGTCTTATATGACTTGCAAATCCTTGAAAATATCACAAGATTGATATCATGAAATTTATATTGAAAATCTTTATCTTATGTCGTAGCAAAATTCGTCCCGTATCATTTAACTTATGATTTTCATCGAAGTTTCGTACTTACTATTGTTTAATGAGGATAACAATAAGTTCTACGATTAGAACTTATCGGGTTATGCTTGAATCCAATGGGATGGAATTCAAGTATTTTTTATCTTCTCATAATATGGCATATAGATAGGGGGAGTTATGTTTAACTCCGTCATCAATTGATTGTCATCATCAAAAAGAGGGAGATTGTTGAATCTCGGATTTTGATGATGTAATCAATTGGTGGGTTTATTGATCTAATCCATATTATTGAGTTAAGTGTGCAGGATTAACTACGATAACCAGAAAACATAAAATAAGGATACCGGAGTCGAGCTCGATGGACGTTTAAGAGACCGAAGAATCATCGGAGATGTTGCCGGAACCATCCGAGAAGAAATCGGGAACGTGTCGGAAGTTCGCCGAAGAAATCATCGGAGGCTCGCGGAGATCACCAAGAAGGCTCGGCTACTCGTTAAAGTCATCACAAAGATTGGGAGCTTGCAGGGAGTCCGTCGGAAGAAGTTCGTCGGAAAGCTCGCCGGAACAAGACTCGACGTTCGCGGTTAAAAAACTTGCTTAGGATGTTTTTTTGTGTTATGTAGTTCACCTGTAATTAGGATTAGGATTAAGAAATAATCCTATATCCTGGTTAGGGGCCAACTGGGCCCAAAGTCAGATTTGGTTTGGGCTAAAATTAAGCCAAACAAATGAATTGGAGAGCCAGGCGGTGGCACCGCCTGGCTGGGCGGTGACACCTCCTTGGCTGGGCGGTTGCACCGCCCAGCACCCGAGCGCTGGGCGGTGGCATCGCCTGGCTGGGCGGTGGAACCGCCAGCACCGGGAACCCTAAGAGAATTCAAATTTTGGAGCCCAAAATTTGAATCCTCTTGAGGCCTATAAATACCCCTCAAATCTCAACTGAGGTTACAACTTTTGAGAAGCATTTTGATTAAGAGAAAAGTCTTAGAAAGTCTTAGCAAGTCTTGTTTTCAATTTGCTAGAGAGTTCTCCTCCTTCTTTCTTATTGAAAATTTGTAAGAGGTTGAGCTGCTTGTAAAAGGTTGTAAGAGGGGTGTTTACCCTTCCATTTCAAGAGACTTGCTAGTGGAAGGTGGGAGCCTCATCGAAGAGGGGCCTCGCAAGTGGAGTAGGTCATTTGACCGAACCACTCTAAAAATCGGCGTAATCTCTGGTTTGCATTTTATTATTGTCATTTACATTACTGCAAATCTTCTTACTGCTTTAGTTCCTTATTACTCTTGCTGCGCAACTTTAAGAACACGCCTTCAAGTTAAATTTCTCAAGTTTCGTTCTTAACGTACGAAAGATTTTGTTAAAATCGAAGTTTTAATCCGCTGCACTAATTCACCCCCCCCTCTTAGTGCCGCTCCGATCCTAACAGAGTTTTCAATCCGATGTCGATGATAGCAAGTCTAATTCGAGGCATGTGTTCATCTTGAATGGAGGAGAAGTATTTTGGAAGTATTCCAAGCAAGATAATATTGCTGACTCGACCACAGAGGCGGGATACATTACTGCAATAAAGGTAACAAAGGATGGAGTCTAGATGAAAATTTTATGGTGTTGTGCCGGGCAGCGAGGAGTCGATTCCCTTATATTAGGACAATGTCAAGATGATTGCTTAAATAAGGGAACCTGGGTCTCATTAGAAGTGTTCTAAGGAGGTTTCAGCTTATTAGATATATTGTGGTCCGATGAGATATAGTAGTGGAAAGAGTTTTATATGAAGATAATATCGTAGATCCACTGACAAAGCCATTATCTTAGATTGTCTTTGAGCATCACAAGGGATCTACGATACACATTCACATGAGTGATGACACGTGTGACATGATATGTATTCTTTTTACTTATTATATTATTTGGTATTTTACACTTTATATTACTTATTGCATATATACATATATATTGTGAAGTTTATGGATTTGTACAATGGGAATCGGATTGTGATGAGATCATAATAATGAGATCGATTCACCTTTAAACATAGACCCTAAATAATCCTAGTCATAGGTTACTCGAGAGGGACATCGAGATAATCGGATAGACTGGTGTGTTATATACTCATCCATATAATGCAGGTAACTGGTCTCATAGCTACTTATGCGCTGACACTAGAGATATAGTACAAGTGCTCATTGGAGACAGAATTCACTGATTTATCCACTCACGAAATGTTGAATGGTGGATGATGCCTTATTGTCAGATAGTGATTCCGTCATCCCAGTGGTGTATTTGGTCCTTAGACTTGAGACACCAAGGAGTCCTATATGAGTACTCCACTCTTTGTTACTATACTTATAAGCCTAGAAGTTCCAAATCTAGCACAATCGGTCATCGGGAGCGGCAGCCAACCTTATGTAGACTATTGAGTGTCGATAGAGGATCATCGACTCTTGGTGTCATGAGAGGAATATCTCATGTGTTCTTGCTCAGACAAATCCCTCACCGAGGTCATTCAGATTGAGAGAGAAAGAGTTCCCTAGGAAAATCTGATTAGAGCGAGACTCGAGTAGAAACTGTAAGGGCCTGTACCATACCCAGTATATGGTCACTAGGATATTAGTGTTAGGAACAAGTTAGCACTAAGAGGGGGGGGGGGGTGAATTAGTGCTAATGAAAATATTACGTCGAATCAAAAATTTCGTTTCAATTTAAACCCATATCGAAAATACGTTAATCGTAAAGAAGGTGTGAAGAAGAGTAAGCAATCAAGTTAATAATAAAAAGCATAATAGGAATGGCAAAGTAGAGATCACACTGGATTTATAGTGGTTCGGTCATCATAAACTACACCCACTCCCAATTCCTCATTGTTAAGGCCACCGACGTCCATTAACGGTCTTCCTTCAATAGGTAAGACCAACCACCTTCTTTCAATACTTTTCGCTTTTTTGAGTTTAGGAAATAACCCTTATAAACCTCACACCTCTCTTAGAATGATCACAAATCTAAAGAAAGAGGAGGACACTTAGCATATTTACAACACTTTCAAATCCCAACACTTTAAGATTTTTATTTATACTTTGTTGTTCTTTCATGTAGGAAAGAGTGGGGTATTTATAGGCCCCAATGGCTATTGAATCTTGAATTTTGATGATGAAACCAATCAATCTATGTTTATGTTTTAATCCGTGTTTTGAGTGATGCAGAATGCTTCTATCAGGATGAGACAATTAAAGCAGAAAAAATCATGTTGTGCTGGAGGAAAATATGTCAGAAGATTAAACATCGGGTTGGAGGAATGGTCGACGTATCGACAGAAGGCTTCGGGCCGTGGATTCGGGCATCGGGCCTAGAAGAGCGAATATTGCGCCAAGGATATCGGAGTTGTGGAGTCAACTGGTCGATTGGGCAATAGGCCACAAGAGAGAACGATGCGCCGAAGAATTGGACGAAGCATCGAGGGACCAATGACATGCTGAATAACTTGATTAATGCTTAGTATTAATTGTCTAGATCAAAGTGTGTTTTACATATGTAGGATTAACTATGATAGCAAGGCATGAAGCAAAATGAAGTCCTGGAGTCAAGGACGTGATTTCCTTGGGAGTTTGAGAGTTCCTTGGAAGTCCGGACATTCATCGGAAGTTCTAGCGGAACCAGCCGAGAAGTCTCGGAGCTTGCTAGAGAAGCTCATCAGAACTCGCCAAGAAGATCATTGTGAAGTCCAGGAGCTTGCTAGGACTCCGCCGAAACATTGCTGGAAGATCGCCGGAAGCTCGCTGGAAGAATAGACTTACAAACTTGTTCAGCCCAGATTATGTCTTAGATTTTGTAGTTATCAATAGATTTATCAATCTCTTATTCAAAATTTGATAAGATAGAAAAAAAATTCAAGAAAAAAATGCCTTCCTCTTTATAGTTGTTTCAATTCATATGATTTATTTCATATAAGCATGCATTTGTTATTTATACCAAACAAAACAAGCATCATCATTTAAAAATGAAAAAACAACTTTCATTATGGCAAAGATCGAAAAGCCATAAATTACAAGAATCATCATGCATAATTTTGAAATATAAACTCATTAATTTAAATCATCAAGCATGATTAAATCATTAAATTAATCAACTTGTAGGTATATTGCCAAGACCTGGGAAACCCGGGATGATACAATTTTAGGCTCCAAGTTTGAATCAACTTGAGGCCTATAAATACCTCTCTCATCCCTGGTTAACAAATAGAAGAATTGTGAGTGAAAAAGAAAGAAACACTATTGTAATCTTATGTGAACTCCTCTTAAAAATCTAAGTGTTAGAATAGTTTGAGAAAGGAGTAAGTAGGGATGTAAGGGTTATCTCCTAAACCCGATAAAAGGAGAAAGAGTTGTAAAAGGTAGTTGGTCTTCGCCTATTAAAGGAAGACCGATAGTAGATGCCGGTGGCCTCGACGGAAGAGGAATCAGCGGAGTGGATGTAGATCACGATGACCGAACCACTATAAACTCGGTTTACATTTCTATTTGTGCAATTTACCTTTACTGCAAACTTACTTGCTTTACATCCACTACACTCTTCCGTATACTTTCAATTTTAAGTATCTTTCCGAAATTGGCTTTAATTGAACGAGAGATTTCGAACTGACCTAATTTTTACCGCTGCACTAATTCACCCCCCCTCTTAGTGTCGACTCATTCCTAACAGTTGGTATCATAACCATATTATTTCTCATTTGGTTTAACATCTAAAAGAAATGACTCTTTTCAGATTTCAAGAGAGCTTTTCTATTGTTCGTCCTCCTATTTTTAATGGGACAGACTATAATTATTAGAAAACTCGGATGAGAGTTTTCTTGCTTTCTTTGGATTTAAACTTATGGAATATCATTGAAAACGACTTTCAAAAGTCTTCTACTCCAATGAACAAATTAAATGATTTGGAGAAGAAAACTTTTTCTTTTAATGCTAGAGCTATGAACACTCTATTTTGTGCTTTGAGCAAAAATGAGTTTAATCTGGTTTCTACTTGTGAAACAGCCTTCGATATTTGGCACACTCTTGAAATCACATACGAAGGCACTATGAGAGTTAAAGATTTGAAGATTAATATTTCGATGCATGATTTTGAGTTATTTCAAATGGAACCAAGCGAGACTATTGGAGACATGTACACCCGTTTTACGGATGTCATCAATAGTCTAAAAGCCCTTGGTAAAAGTTTTTCGAATCTTGAACTTGTGAACAAAATTTTATGACCTCTTTCTAAAAATTAAGATTCTAGAGTAACGATCATTCAAGAGGCCAAGGATTTAAACAACTTTTGTTGAAAAATCTAGGGGCAACATCACATGCGCAGCGGAAAAACAAGAAAATCAAAATCCCCTATTCCCAAAGAGATGTTCGTCGTCATGCAAAGATTGGTGCGCAAAATCCACGAAACTTAAAACTGCATAAATAGTATATTGTGTTACCTAGGAAAATCGTATATCCTTGTTTCCTTGCAAATCTTTAGGAGAGGGTGAAGGAGGTTAAGCATCCTCCTCTCTAGCGGTGATCCACGCAGCAGGACTGCGACGATGCTCTTCAAAACTTCAGGCCTGCTCTAAGGTGGAGAGGGTGAGGAGAATAGGAGAGGCAAGCAAAGGCTCTAGCCTATAAGGCTCTGAATCCCTCCTATTTATAGAGGTCTTCTTTCAAAACCTAATGGATCCTCCCCTAGTGGGTATTGGATCTACATCCAATTACTCAAGCCTTTTAGATTAGTGGATCTCTATCCAATAATCTCTCATGGGCTCTTATTAGATCTCATCCATGGGATCCAATAATTTAGGGGCTTATTGGATATCCAATAAGACAGGGGCTCCGGCGGATATCTTATATCCGAACCTCTACTCATCGTAATGTCTACTATATGTGTGTGACCCTCTAGGCCCAATATCGAGCTGGCCGTGAGTCATACCTGTTAGAACTCCTTCTAACTTAGTGAATTATTATCTTTGTAATAATTCACTCGACTCATCGACTATGGACGTACTAGGCCGCTACGCTGAAGTCCCCAGATGATTCAGGGGAATCCAATCCATTGGACCTGTCTGTCCTCAGTAACCGTGTACCTATAGTCCTTCATTCATCTAATATCCCAGAGACCATATATCGAGCATGGTGCTGTCAGACCCATACGGTTTCTACTTGAGTCTCGCTCTAATCGGATTCTCTCGGAGAACTCTTTCTCTCTCAACCCTAATGACCCTAGCCAGGGATTTGTCTGAATAATACATGGGATGTTCCTCTCATGACACTGAGAGTGGATGATCCTCTATCGACACTCAATAGCCCTCGTAAGGTCGACTACCACTCCCAATGACCAGCTATACTAGATCTGGGATATCCAAACCTATAAGTCTGGTATCAAAGAGTGGAGCACTCTTATAGGACATCCTTGGTGTCTCAAGTCTAAGGACCAAATACACCATTAGGACTATGGAATCGTTGTCTGACAATAAGGTATCATCAACCATCTAGCATTCCAAAAGCAAATCAATCAGTGAAATCATTCTCCAATGAGCACCTATATTGTATCCCTAGTGTCCCCACACGAGCAGCTCTGAGACCAGCTGCATCCATCATATGAATGGGTATACAGCACACCAATCTATTCGGTTATCATGATGTCCCTCTCGAGTAACCTATGATTGGGATTATTTATGATCTATATTTAAAGGTGAATCGGTCTCATTATTGTGATCTCATCACGATCTGATTCCCATTGCACGGATCAAGGACATCTCAATATATACATGCATATATGCAATAATCAATATAAAGTGATAAATGCCAAAATATAATAAGCAAAAAGATTTCGTGTCACGTCACACATGCCATCACTCATGTGATTGGCTTGCTGGGCACCTATGACTAGCAATCTCCCACTTGACCTCAAGCCAATCACCTATGTGTCTGATCCCCGTCAGAACCCTATAACACTCAAAGACAATCTAAGACAATGGCTTTGTCAATGGATATGTAATGTTATCTTCGGATGGAACTCTTTCCACTATTACATCTCCTCGGGTTACGATCTCTCTGATAAGGTGGAACCTCCTCAGAACATGCTTAGATTTCTGATGAGACCTGGGTTCCTTCGCTTGAGCAATCACCCCGTTGTTGTCGTAATATAAGGAAATCGGCTCCTCACTATCCGACACGACTCCCAAATCTGTGATGAACTTCTTCACCCATACTCCCTTCTTTGCTGCATCTGATACAATAATGTACTCTGCCTCTGTGGTCAAGTCAGCAGTAGTATCTTGCTTGGAACTCTTCCAGCATACTGCTCCTCCATTCAAGGTGTACACATACCCCGAATTCGACTTGCTATCATCAACATCAGACTGAAAACTTGAGTATGTGTAGCCTTCAACCTTGAGGCTACTACCTCCATATACTAGTAAAAGATCCTTAATCCTTCTCAAGTATTTAAGGATACACTTCACTGCTTTCTAGTGCTCCAAGCCTGGATCCGTCTGATACCTACTCGTGACACTCAGAGCATGTGTTATATCAGGCCTAGTACATAGCATGGCATACATGATAGACCCTATCGCTGAGGCATAAGGTATCATATCCATGTTCGTCCTTTCTTCTGGAGTCTTCGAGGACATACTCCCAGAAAGCGATATCCCATGTCTCATCGGTATGAGTCCTCTCTTGGAATTTTTCATGCCAAACCTTTTGACAATATTTCTATGTACTTGGACTGGGACAAGCCAAGCATCCTCTTGGATCTGTTTCTACATATTCGAATCCTCAAAATATAGGATGCTTCCCCTAAGTCCTTCATGGAGAAGTGTCTAGATAACCAAGCCTTTCTTGTGGATAGCATTCCTACGTCATTCCCAATGATCAAGATGTCATCCACATATAACACCAAAAATGTGATAGCGCTCGCACTTACCTTCCTGTATACACAAGGCTCATCTTCGTTCTTAACGAAGTCATAAGATCTGATTGCCTCATCAAATCTTATGTTCCAACTTCGGAAAGCTTTCTTTAGTCCATAAATGGATCTAAGCAACCTGCACACCTTATCTGTGAAGTTCTTGGACACGAATCCCTTAGGTTGTATCATATACACCTCCTCCTCGAGGTTCCAATTGAGGAATGCATTTTTTACATCCATCTGCCAGATCTCATAATCATAGTGTGCTGAAATAGCCAATAGAATTCGGATGGATTTTAGCATTGTTACGGGTGAGAAGGTTTCGTCATAGTCAACACCTTGCCTTTGACGATACCCCTTAGCTACTAGTTGCTTTATAGGTCTCTACCTTTCCATCTACTCCGATCTTTTTCTTAAAGATCCACTTGCAACAGATGGGTACAATATCTTCGGGCGCATCAATTAGGTTCCAAACCTTATTGGAGTATATAGAATCCATCTCAGAATTCATGGCTTCTTGTCACTTCCCGGAGTCTATACTCATAATAGCCTCCTCGTAGGTCTGAGGATCAATATCCTCAACATCTCCTCTAATATGTCCCACATATCTCTCAGGAGGATGGGATATTCTATCGGACCTATGTAAAGTTGCAACTTGTGTGTTAGGTACCTAAACAGACTCGGGCTATAGAGTGGTGCTTGAGCTAGGTTCTCCAACCTCGCTCAACTCTATCATGATTCCACTATCTCCGCCAAGAATGTGTTCCTTCTCAAGGAACACTGCTCTCTTAGCTACAAAGACCTTTTGCTCCTCGAGATGATAGAAATAATACCCACAAGTTTCCTTGGGGTATCCCACAAACTTGCACCACTTTGTCCTCGATTCCAACTTATCGGGGTTTTGTCTTTTAACGTGGGCAAGGCATCCCCAAATCTAAACAATCTTAAGATCGGGCTTCTTCCCTTTCCATATCTCATATGGTGTAGACACTACCGATTTAGTTAGAACTCTATTCAGAAGGTAAGCTACGGTCTCTAGGGCATATCCGCAGAATGAGATGGGTAGGTCAGCAAAACTTATCATGGATCGTACCATGTCTAATAGCATACGACTTCTCCTTTCAAACACACCATTGAGTTGAGGTGTATAAGGAGGTGTCCATTGAGATAATATCTTATTGTCCTTGAGGAACTGAGTAAACTCTGTACTTAAGTACTCACCTCCTCGATCTGATTGAAGAGTCTTGATACTCTTTCCAGTCTGGTTCTCTACTTCATTCTTATACTCTTTGAATTTCTCAAAGGCCTCGGACTTGTATATCATTAAATACACATATCCATACCTTGAGAAATCATCAGTAAAGGTAATGAAGTATGAGTAACCACCAATGGCATGAGTTGACATGGGTCCACATACATCACTATGTATGAGTTCCAACAGCTCAGTGGCTCTCTCTGCAGTTCCACTGAATGGAGAGTTGATTAGTTTTCCACGAAGGCAAGGCTTGCAAGTGGCATATAACTCATTGTCGAATGGATCTAGATATCCATCATTTAGTAACTTTTGAATCCTTCCCTCATGGATGTGACCTAGACTATAATGCCATAGGTATGCACTATTCACCTCATCTCGTTTCCTCTTAGACACATTTACATTCATAATATGTGGAGTAGTGTCTAGCATAAACAAACCATTATGCAATGTTCCTTTCGTGATGATCTCGTCATCTAATAATACCGAACAACCATTGTTATCAAAAACTAATTTATATCACTGACTATCAAACATGAAATGGAGATAATATTTTTGATAATAGAAGGAATAAAATAACATGCATCTAATGCAATAAAAGCTCCACTAGGCAGATGTAGGGCGACCTCGCCAACAGCTACTACAGCAACTTTTGCTCCATTGCCCATCCTGAGGTCCATCTCGCCTCTCTCTAGTCTCCTAGGCCTTGCCAGAACCTACAACAAATTGCATATATGATAAGCACTACCGGTATCTAATACCCATGTGTTATCATAAGAGTCTAACAAATGGAGACTGATCATGAATGTACCTGAAGCTTCACCAAGCTTTTGTTTCACCCTTTCTACAAGGTACTCTTTGCAGTTCCTCTTCCAGTGCCCATCTTTGCCATAGTAGAAGCACTGGCCTTTGTCCTTTGTTGGGTCTTTCTTAGCAACTTTTGCTTTACCTGGTCTACCCTTGCCCTTTCCCTTCTTAAGGGACTTTTCTGCTTTCCTTTTCTTTCTGGTCTCACTAATGTAGAGAACTGGCTTCTCTTTCTTAAGAGTACTCTCTACCTCCCTCAATATATTGAGGAGCTCTGGGAGAGTCACCTCAAGCTTGTTCATATTAAAATTCATTATGAACTGTGAAAAGGAATCTGGTAAGGACTAAAGCACAATGTCCACAATTAAGTTATCCTCTAGAACCATTCCTAGACCTGTGAGTTTCTCCATCCACTCAATCATCTTTAGGATATGGTTCTAAACCGGTGTCCTCTCAGTCATCCTAGCATGGAAGAGGCTCTTGGATATCTCATATCGTTGAGTCCTTCCCTATTCCTCAAACAATTTACGGACATATAGAAGAATGGATCTGGCATCCATCTTTTCATGTTGTCTTTGTAACTCAGGAGTCATGGAGCCCAACATATAGCACTAAGCAAGAGTAGAGTCAATAATGTACTTCACATAGCAAGTGATCTCATCCTCGCTTGCCCCTTCCTCGGGCATAGGCATCACTATATCAAGGACGTACGTGATTTTCTCTATTGTGAGAACAATTCTCAATTTGCGAAGCCAATCCATATAATTTGGACTAGTGAGGCTGTTGACATCAAGCATGCCATGTAAGGGATTTGAATGCGACATTTTATAAAAATAAAGATGTACCAAAAATAAATAACATGCAGATTTTACAAAAAGTAAACAATCAAGATATGAGCTTCTATCATAATATGCTCCCACTATTTTACTAGCGAGTCACGCGACACTCTCAGCACGTGAAATGGAAGTCTCCGGATGACTTCTAGTGGGTATCAAGATCCAATCAGCGTCTTAGTGTAACCTTGAGACACTCGATCAATCACACTAAGCTCAAAAGGTAGGTAACTCTTGCCGATAACAACTCCTTATGATTCCCGTCTTGTTCGGCCTCTGAATCACCATGATCTTGAGGGACTCGACCAATCATGATACTCAGTTAAGTCAACACCTTCGTTACAAGATGAGTCTGATTTGATGATATACCCTCGAGAGACTCGACCAAGCATACCATGTCCTCAGGTCACCAGTGACATCTCTATGTCATAAGCAAGATAGCGAGTCGCAATATAGGTGAGCCTCGAGGGACTCGACCAACTCAACTTACATCGGGAATCGGTTCCTACCTATAACGATGGAAGGCTACGTGGGTCAATCTAATTGCCTCACGTTTACCGACTTAATATTATCGAGAGAGATGTTTATATGATTTGTTCTCCTAATATGACATGTCACATATATACATATTTAATATATATCTACATCGCATACAAATATATATATATATATATATATATATATATATATATATATATATATATATATATATATATCTAGTATGTGTATAAGCAATCACACCAGATGATCATGGACCACAACCTAATGTAATCAGACCCGAGCTAGTAGGCCTGATCACTCACATCAAGATCTATATGCGCAACGATGCAACTTCATGCCCTGTGATCGTCCATCTCATCCTAGTCGGTTCCGTCGACATCTCGATGCATCTCCATGCATCGCAATCGTCCATCTCATGCCTATGATTACAACTTAATCATAGGTATGCAGGCCAGACAATAAATGAGAAATATAATGGAGGCCCGCAAACCCCAATAATAATAATCACAAATACACACATCACACGGTTCATGATCATCTGTCCATATATCATACATCACATGTATAAATAATCATCATCATGTAGGACTACTAGATAATGATAAAAATAATAATCAACTAAATTTTTTAATTAATTAATATTTTCTGAAATCAGGGAAATATAGGGAATTTTTGAATTCCTAGGGGTATTTTCATAATTTGGATAAAAAGATAGAAATTGGAATTTCTCAAATTCACAAGGGCAAAACTATCTTTTTGCCCAAAACCCTAAGCCCCTCTTCTCCTTTTCCCTTGTTGTTGCTGCCGCCGCCGCCACCCTGCCGGCGGCAGGCTGTGCGGCGAAGGGCGGGGCGCTGCCCTCGCCTACGGGCGGCACGCGCTCTAGCGGCGCTGCCCTTGCAGGTGGGCACCCCCGCGGGTGGTGCTGCCCTTGTAGGTGGGTGCCCCTGCGGGCATCGCCGCCTCCTCGGGCAGTTCTGCCCATGAGGCAACGCCCGCAGGCGGTGTTGTCCTACCGGGCGACCGCCCCTGCGGGGGGGTTTCGCCCGCGGGGGCAACGGCGGCAAGCGCCGCTGCCCTGCGGCGCCTCACCCTGCAGGAGAAGCGACCGCAGGCGCCTCTGCCCGCAGGCTGCTAGCCCCGCCGGTCGGCTGCTGTAGACGCAACCACTGTGCTATATGCTTGTAGCTGCGCTACACGCACGCAGATCGAGGGCAGAAACTATTGCTGCCCTTTCTCGCTTTTGCGTCAACGATTTTGACATCAAAAGTTTCTTCAAAACACAACACATGCAGTTCAAAACCAATCTATCGCACGAACAACCTGGCTCTAATACCATTGTTGGGAAATCTAGGGGCGACATCACATGCGCAACAAAAGAACAAGAAAAACAAAATCCTCTATTCCTAAATAGATGTTCGTCGTCGTGCAAAGATTGGTGTGCAAAATCCATGAAACTTAAAACTGCGTATAGAGTAGATTGTGTTACCTAGGGAGATCGTATATCCCTGTTTCATTGCAGATCCTTATGAGAGGGTGAAGGAGGTCAAGCGTCATTCTCTCTAGCGGTGATCCACATAGCAAGACTGTGATGACGCTCCTCAAAACTCCAGGCCTGCTCAAAGGTGAAGAGGGGGAGGAGAATAGGAGAGGCAAACAAAGGCTCTAGCCTATGAGGCTTTGAATCCCTCCTATTTATAGAGGTCCCCTGTCAAAACCTAATGGATCCTCCCCTAGTGGGTATTAGATCTGCATCCAATTACCCAAGCCTTTTAGATTAGTGGATCTCTATCTAATAATCTCTCATGGGCTCTTATTGGATCTCATTCATGGGATCCAATAATTCATGGGCTTATCGGATATCCAATAAGACAGGGGCTCCGACGGATATCTTATATCCGAACCTCTACTCATCGCAATGCCTACCATATATATGTGACCCTCTAGGCCCAATATCGAGCTGGCCATGAGTCATACCTGTTCGAACTCCTTCTAACTTAGTGAATTATTATCTTTGTAATAATTCACTTGACTCATCGACTACGGATGTACTAGGCCACTACACCGTAGTCCCCAAACGATACAGGAGAATCCAATCCATTGGACCTGTCTATCCTTAGTAACCGTGTACCTATAGTCTCTTATCTATCTAATATCCCAAAGACCGTATATCGAGCATGGTGCTGTCAGACCCATACGGTTTCTACTCAAGTCTCGCTCTAATCAGATTTTCCCAGAGAACTCTCTCTCTCTCAACCCGAATGACCCTGGTTGGGGATTTGTCTGAGCAAGAATGTTGAATCTCGTATTTTGATGATGAAACTACTCGATATATGTTTATGATTTAATCTGTGTTTTGAGTGACGCAGGATACTTCGATCAGGATGAGACAATTAAAGAAGGAAAATCATGTTGTGCTAGAGGAACACGTCAGAAGATTGGACGTCGGGCCGGTGGATCGGTCGACGTATCGACAGAAGGCTTCGGGCCGTGGACTCGGGCATCGGGCCAAGAAGAGCGGGTATTGTGCCAAGGATATCGGAGTTGCAGAGTCAACTAGCCGATTGGGCAATAGGCTGCAGGAAAGGACGATGCGCCGAAGAATCGGACGAAGCGTCGAGGGACCAATGACATGCCGGACAACTTGGTTAATTGCTTAGGATTAATTGTCTCGATCGAAGTTTTTGTTTTAAGTGTGTAGGATTAACTACGATGAAAGTAAGACATGCAGCAGGAGTTGCGCCGGAGTCATGACAATGATCACGTTGGGAGTTCGAGAGCTCGACGGAAGTTCGGACAGTCGTCGGAGGTTCTGCGGGAACAAATCCGAGAAGTCCAGAAGCTTGCCAAAGGAGCTCGTCAGAACTTGCCAAGTGGATCGTCGTAGTCCAGGAGTTTGCCGGAAGTCCGCAGGAGCATCACCGAGTGTTCATCGGATGATCGACAGAAGTTCGCCGGAAACTCGCCGGAAGAAGCGAGTGACGCACCGAAGCAAGCTGCAGAATATGTCTTAGGAAATAATCATAGTTAGCACTTTGATTAAGCTAGAAATGGGAGGTGATCCCATTAGCTTAATCCTGGGGTAATTGGGCCCCTGAAGAACTCAAATTGGGTCGAATGGTTCAACCCATTCGGACCCAGGTTGCTGTGGGAGGTGCAACCGCCCAAGCAGGGAGGTAGCACAGCCCAGGCTATGTCTCCCAGTGAGACTGGGCGGTGCAACCGCCCCAGCCAAGAGGTGCAACCACCCAGGGCTCAGTCTCCGAGCGAGACTGGGCGGTGCAACCTCCTTTGTCAGGAGGTAGCACCGCTAGAGCTCAAGTTTCGAGCTCTACTAGGCGGTGCAACCTCTCCAGTCAGGCGGTGCAACTGCCTGAGCTCGGTCTTCGAGCTCTGGCAGAGAGGTGCAACCGCCCCTGACAGAGGTAGCACCGCCCAGAGGCTCAGTCTTCGAGCTCTGCCAAGCGGTGCAACCTCTCCAGTCAGGAGGTGCAACCGCCTGATCTCGGAATTCTGGGATTTGATCGTTTTGAGCTCCAAATTTGAACTGGGTTGGGGCCTATAAATACCCCACCCATTCAGCACTGAAAAGATATAGACCTACACCGAATTCTTGATCTTTTCTGTGATTCTAAGAGCTCAAATTTGTGTAAAGTCCAAAAGTTCTCCTCTTTCTGTTCTTCAAGTCTTGAGTTGTAAAGAGCGGAGAGAAAGGTTCTGTAAGGGTTGTCTCCTGAGCCCGTCAAAAGGAGTGAAACTGTAAAAGGGCAGTTGGCCTTCGCCTATTGAAGGAAGGCCTCTAGTTGACGTCGGTGACCTCGTCGGTGGAGGAAGCCAAAAGTGGAGTAGGTCAAGACTGACCGAACCACTCTAAATCTCTGGTTTGCTTTTATTTTGAGCACTATATCATTACTGCAAACCTCCTAAATAGCTACTGCTCTTTGCGCTTTTACGAACAAGTTTCTAAGTTCTGATCTTTCCAAATCTGCATTCAGACGTAAATCGGTGTTTTCGTACGATCTTTACATTGCAGTTTATATTTACGTTTTGATTCTATTTATAACTGCAAACTGTCTTCTGCGCTTTTACGAACGAGTGTCTAAGTTTAGATCTTTCCGAATCTGAGCTTAGACGTAAACTGCGCTTAGACGCAATCTGCGCTTAGACGCTAAGCGCAAACTGCGCTTAGACGCAATCTGAGCTTAGACGCAAACTACGCTTAGATGCGAACTGCGCTTAGACGCAATCTGCATTTAGAAGCAAACTACATTTAGACGCAAACCGCATTTAGACGCAAACTGCGTAAACTGCGCTTAGACGCAAACTGTGTTTAGACGTAAACTGCACTTAATCATAAGTAATCTTAGAATCGGCTTTTGCATCGAAACAGTTCTTATCGAACAAACGCAGCTTTCATTTTTAATCGCTGAAAGATTTCTGCTGCACTAATTCACCCCCCCCCCCCCCTCTTAGTGCTCTCGATCCTAACAATTGGTATCAGAGCGGGGTATTTCTCATTTCGGATTTACACCCGAGAGATATGGCTCTTCAAGAGGGCTTTTCGGTCTTTCGTCCACCGTTCTTTAACGGATTGGACTACACTTATTGGAAAACTCGAATGAGAGTTTTCTTGATTTCTCTAAATCTGGATTTATGGAATATCGTTGAAAACGGTTTTCAACTTCCCTCTAAACCGATGAACGAATGGTCGGATTTAGAGAAGAAGTATTTTTCTTTAAACGCAAAGGCTATGAATGCCTTATTTTGCGCTTTGGACAAAAATGAGTTCAATCGGGTTTCTTTGTGCGAAACAGCTTTCGATATTTGGCGCACTCTTGAAATCACGCACGAGGGAACTAGTAGAGTCAAAGACTCGAAAGTTAATATTTTACTGCATGATTTCGAGCTTTTTCATATGAAACCAAGCGAAACCGTTGTTGACATGTACACCCGTTTTACGGATGTCATCAATGGTTTAAAATCACTTGGTAAAAGCTTTTCGGATTTTGAACTTGTTAACAAAGTTTTGCGCTCACTTTCTAAAACTTGGGATTCAAAAGTAACTGCTATTCAAGAATCGAAAAACTTGAACCAATTTCCACTTGAAGAACTAATTGGTTCATTGATCACATATGAAATGACGTGCAATGCACGTGAAGAACTTGAGAACCACCTTCCAAAGAACAGGAAGGATTTGGGACATAGAACATTTGAAGACCACTCGAGCATAAGCTCAAGTGATGGTGAACTTAAACTACAAATGAAACAAAAATTAAAAAGTAAAAAGAACGGAACTACTTGCTTTGAACGCAAGAAGAAGAACAAAAATTGGGATGAATCGAGCTCCTCCGAAGACGAGGAGAAAATCAACAAAGGCGAGGTGGCAAACTACGCCTTTACGCCTTTCGACACTGAGGTAATCAAAATGCCTTTAATTTACTTTGAAATTACATGATGCTTAAAGCATTTTTTTTTATTTAATTTTCTTGAAAATTACATGTTTAATAATTTTATAATGAAAATACAAACAATTAGGAATCATGCTTATCATTCTAGTAATTTTGAAAATAATCATGAAAATTGCATGTTTATGATAAACAAAATGATTGTGATTAAAAATACCTTATGAAATCATGCTATATGTGGTTGAGAAGTAATAATGTGTATCATGTTGATTTCCATTATTATTTCTCGATTTTGAGTATATGAAATCATGCTTAATTTGAAGTTATGATTAATCAGTATATATTTTTTATGTATGATGATTCTTGATTATCGATTTTCATGATAATAACAGTGGCTTTAAAAAATTGATGCATATTTTCATAAATGAAAAGGCATGCTAACATGAAATCGACCACTTAAAATGAAACACTTAAAAAGGGGGAAAATATATTATCAATGAAATCATGAATATATTTATGTTATAAATTTTGTGAGCCATAAAAATGATTTTGATGATTTAAATTTGAAATGAGTTTTATCAAAATCATGATCTTGATTTTTCTCTTGAATGATTGTGACTTGTATTCCTTGTATTCATGATATGATTTTTATGCAATTCTTTGTATTCATGAAATATTTATCTCATCACCCAATTATTTCTTTTTCAATATTCCTCAAGTGATGATATGAATGCATGAGATATTCATGAATTTATTTTGATGTATGCAAATGAGAAGCTTCGATCATGCATGGTAGGATGCAATGTGACAAATTAATACCATGATGATTTGAAATATTTATGATTTGGAATGATGCATATGCTTTTTATTATGATAATGTATGATGTGTATCATGAATGCTTAAAAAAAAAATTAAATAAATAAATGTTTATATCATGTTAGATGGTTTTACATATTATGCATGATAAGCTATACTGATGAGTGAAACAATGATTGAAATAATATGAATGATGATTTGGAATCATGCATATAATAATGAGTTTATATGTTTTGAAAATGTGCATGTTTTAATTTGAAAATATAATGAGGCACAAATGAGATTGATACTAACCTTTGTCATGATTTAAAAATTAATGTAAAGGGTTTTTCCCTTCTTTTTGACAATGACAAAAGGGGAGATAGCTAGCTTGCACAATTCAAGAAGAAAGCAAAAATTGCACTTCTCAAAAGAGAAGAAATTGCTATTTTGAACATCACCAAGAAGTGCTATCTTGCAAATCTCAAGACACACAAATGCAATCATGCAAAATTTGTAATTTTGCACATCATTAAAATTTATGATGCTTTGGTGATTATGCATGTTCTAAAATGTTATAAAATTCACTAGCTTGCATGATGTAGAACTTAGCTATATTGAACATCACCAAGGAATGCTATCTTACCTATCTCAAGAAGCAAAAAGTTAACTTGCACATCTAGCAAAACTTATATTTCAAGAAGCAAGAGTTGCTTTCTTGAACATATCAAAATTGCTAGCTTGCGGGCCTTAAAATGTAGAAATTTTTTGCTAGCTTGTATATGGTAAACTTGCTATCATACTACCATGATGATGAGCATGCCTTATCTTCATGATTATATTTGAAAAACTATGGCAAAAATCTGTCCGAATGATTAAACCTGTTAAAATTATTTTTCGGACTTTTTTGATTAAATGATCAAATCACTTGATTGCCATAATGATTTTACACAATTACTTGCCATGATTACATGTTGGAAATTATGTGCTTCAATACAAAAATTTCCATGATAATAAGCATGTTTTACCTTCATGATTGTAATTGAATATCTCTAATAAAATCCTGTCCGAATGTATGAAAGTGTCAAATTTCATTTTCGGATTTTCTTGATCCTAACAATTGGATTTTCTTGATACATTATCCTCTTCCGAACTTAACAAGCATATGTCATATCGAGTTTAATTCACATCATTGATTTTTGACATATGGAATCATCTAGCAAATGCACTTATCATGTGAAAAATATTTTTCGAGAAACATATTTGATGATTCCCTCTTATAAAAGGAAGATATTTTTACATACAAGGATTTGACTCACTTACATATCTTAATCCTTGCAAAAATGAAGTGTGCTTTAACATCTTATCGATTTGAACTTCACATATGGCTTTCCTTCTTCATGTAAAAAGATAACAAATAAAAAGGAAGAAATAATAAAAGCTATCTCTATGTCATGTTTTCCTCGAGATGTTTGCATAATTGGTATCCTATCACTCACTGTTGGAAAATGACATGAACCAACTTATGGCATCGCACTTATATTTAAAATTTGCTTATATCGTTCTCCTTGTTGTTGATGACAAAGGGGGAGAAATATATAAATTGATACTATGAGTGGCATATTTGAAGAATATGAATAGATGTCATGAATGTCATATTATGATGAGATATCAAAAGCAGCATTCATATGAATAGGTGCTATGAATGTCATATTATGTTAAGATATCAAGAACTTGAATCGCAATTTTACATATTGATATCTTACCATTTAATAATAACAAACTTGCATGATGGTAACAATAGATATTATGTTTTTCATGCAATGAGTTGAACCAAAAACACTTGATTGTGGTACTTCTTCTTTTTGTTGATGACAAAGGGAGAGAAGTATGTTGATGACATGACATGTTGCTTGGATTTTTGAATCCAAGAGTTTCTATCAATATGGCATATTGATAGGGGGAGTTTGTTTAAACTCTGGGAGTTAAGGTTAACTCCGTTTATGATGACATGTTGCTTAGATTTTTGAATCTAAGAGTTTCTATCAATATGGCATATTGATAGGGGGAGTTTGTTTAAACTCCAGGAGTTAAGTTTAACTCCGTCATCAAGTGGTTGTCATCATCAAAAAGGGGGAGATTGTTGAATCTCGTATTTTGATGATGAAACTACTTGATATATGTTTATGATTTAATCTGCGTTTTGAGTGACGCAGGATACTTCGATCAGGATGAGACAATTAAAGAAGGAAAATCATGTTGTTCTGGAGGAACATATCAGAAGATTGGACGTCGGGCCGGTGGATCGGTCGACGTATCGACAGAAGGCTTCGGGCCGTGGACTCGGGCATCGGGCCAAGAAGAGCGGGTATTGTGCCAAGGATATCGGAGTTGCAGAGTCAACTGGCCGATTGGGCAATAGGCTGCAGGAAAGGACGATGCGCCGAAGAATCGGACGAAGCGTCGAGGGACCAATGACATGACAGACAACTTGGTTAATTGCTTAGGATTAATTGTCTCGATCGAAGTTTTTGTTTTAAGTGTGCAGGATTAACTACGATGAAAGTAAGACATGCAGCAGGAGTTGCGTCGGAGTCATGACAATGATCACGTTGGGAGTTCGAGAGCTCGACGGAAGTTCGGACAGTCGTCGGAGGTTCTGCGGGAACAAATCCGAGAAGTCCAGAAGCTTGCCAAAGGAGCTCGTCAGAACTTGCCAAATGGATCGTCGCAGTCCAGGAGTTTGCCGGAAGTCCGCAGGAGCATCACTGAGTGTTCATCGGATGATCGACGGAAGTTCGCCGGAAACTCGCCGGAAGAAGCGAGTGACGCACCGAAGCAAGCTGCAGAATATGTCTTAGGAAATAATCGTAGTTAGCACTTTGATTAAGTTAGAAATGAGAGGTGATCCCATTAGCTTAATCCTGGGGCAATTGGGCCCCTGAAGAACTCAAATTGGGTCGAATGGTTCAACCCATTCGGACCCAGGTTGCTGTGGGAGGTGCAACCGCCCAAGCTGGGAGGTAGCACAGCCCAGGCTATGTCTCCCAGTGAGACTGGGCGGTGCAACCGCCCCAGCCAAGAGGTGCAACCGCCCAGGGCTCAGTCTCCGAGCAAGACTGGGCGGTGCAACCTCCTCTGTCAGGAGGTAGCACCGCTAGAGCTCAAGTTTCGAGCTCTACTAGGCGGTGCAACCTCTCCAGTCAGGCGGTGCAACTGCCTGAGCTCGGTCTTCGAGCTCTGGCAGAGAGGTGCAACCGCCCCTGACAGAGGTAGTACCGCCCAGAGGCTAAGTCTTCGAGCTCTGCCAGGCGGTGCAACCTCTCCAGTCAGGAGGTGCAACCGCCTGATCCCGGAATTCCAGGATTTGATCGTTTTGAGCTCCAAATTTGAACTGGGTTGGGGCCTATAAATACCCCACCCATTCAGCAGTGAAAAGATATAGACCTACACCGAATTCTTGATCTTTTCTGTGATTCTAAGAGCTCAAATTTGTGTAAAGTCCAAAAGTTCTCCTCTTTCTATTCTTCAAGTCTTGAGTTGTAAAGAGAGGAGAGAAAGGTTCTATAAGGGTTGTCTCTTGAGCCCGTCAAAAGGAGTGAAACTATAAAAGGGCAGTTGGCCTTCGCCTATTGAAGGAAGGCCTCTAGTTGACATCGGTGACCTCGTCGGTGGAGGAAGCCAAAATTGGAGTAGGTCAAGACTGACCGAACCACTCTAAATCTCTGGTTTGCTTTTATTTTGAGCACTATATCATTACTGCAAACCTCCTACATTGCTACTGCTCTCTACGCTTTTACGAACAAGTTTCTAAGTTCTGATCTTTCCGAATCTGCATTCAAACATAAATCGGTGTTTTCGTACGATCTTTACATTGCAGTTTACATTTACGTTTTGATTCTATTTATAACTGCAAACTGTCTTCTGTGCTTTTACGAACGAGTGTCTAAGTTCAGATCTTTCCGAATCTGAGCTTAGACGTAAACTGCGCTTAGACGCAATCTGCGCTTAGATGCAAACTGCGCTTAGACGCAATCTGAGCTTAGACGCAAACTGCGCTTAGATGCAAACTACACTTAGACGCAATCTGCATTTAGACGCAAACTGCATTTAGAAGCAAACCGCATTTAGATGCAAACTGCGTAAACTGCGCTTAGACGCAAACTGTGTTTAGACGTAAACTGCACTTAATCATAAGTAATCTTAGAATTGGCTTTTGCATCGAAACAGTTCTTATCGAACAAACGCAGCTTTCGTTTTTAATCGCTGAAAGATTTCCGCTGCACTAATTCACCCCCCCCCCTCTTAGTGCTCTCGATCCTAACAAAGAACACATGGGATATTCCTCTCATGACGCCGAGAGTAGATGATCCTCTATCGACACTCAATAGCCCTCGTAAGGTCGATTACCACTCCCAATGACCAACTGTACTAGATTTGGGATATCCAAACCTATAAGTCTGGTATCAAAGAGTGGAGCACTCTTATAGTACATCCTTGGTGTCTCAAGTCTAAGGACCAATTACACCACTAGGACTATGGAATCGCTGTTTAACAATAAGGCATCATCAACCATCCAGCATTCCAAAAGCGGATCAATTAGTGAACTCATTCTCCAATGAGCACCTGTACTGTATCCCTAGTGTCCCCACACGAGCAGCTATGAGACTAGTTGCATCCATTATATGGACGAGTATACAGCACACCAGTCTATTCGGTTATCACGATGTCCCTCTCGAGTAACCTATGACTAGGATTATTTAGGATATGTGTTTAAAGGTGAATCGGTCTTATTATTGTGATCTCATCATGATCCAATTCCCATTGCACGGATCAAGGACATCCCAATATATATATGCATATATGTAATAATTAATATAAAGTGATAAATGCCAAAATATAATAAGCAAAAATATTCCGTGTCAAGTCACATGTGCCATCACTCACGTGATTGGTTTGCTGGGCACCTATGACTAGCAACTTTCCTCTCGAAGAACTTATCGGGTCACTAATGACCTATGAGATAGCTTACAACGCTCATGAAGAGCTTGAGAACTACCTTCTAAAGAAAAGGAAGGATTTTATACTTAGAAATTAGAAGAACACTTGAGCGAAAGCTCAAGTGATAATGAACTTGAACTTCTCATAATAAAGCTTAAAAAAATTTTAAAACAAGAATCAAAGAACAAAAATAAACTTAAAAAGAATGCAACTACTTACTATGAATACAAGAAGAAGGAAGTACCTTGGGATGAATCGAGCTCATCCAATGACGAGGAGCAAACTGATGAAGATGAAACGACGAACTTCGCTTTGATGACTCTCGACAATGAGGTAAACAACTCAAATGAAACTCCGATGCTTCATTTCAAAATTGCATGATGCATTTCATGAGTTGTTCATAAATTAGTTTAGAAAAATTATTTATATTTTTTTATTTAGTTGCATGATAAAAATATAAAAAAAAATTAGGAATCATGCTTATCCTTCTAGTAATTTTGAAAATGATCATGAAAATTACATGCTTTATGATAAAGGAACAAAATGTTAGCCTTAAATCTAATGCTTAAGATAAATCCTATGTATGTTTTTAAAGCATAAATGTATATCTTAATTATTTTCGTATTGCTTTCGATTTCATTTAAAAATATTTTATGATTAATGAAATTATACTTGATGATTTATTGATGCATAATGATGATTTAAAATCATGTTTAATGATTTTATATTTCTAAATTATGCATGATAATTTTTGTGATTTATAGATTATCGATCTTTATCGTAATGAAAGTTCTTTTTCGGTTTTAAACATTGATGCATGCATGGCATGCTTCTATGAAATAAATCACATAAATTGAAAAAGCTAAAAAGAGAAAAGTATTTTTCTTGAAATTTTTTTTTCTCTATCTTATCGATTTTTTCACTAACAGATTGATAAAGTTGTTTATGTCATTTTGAATCTCTTGAAAGTAATTTTGATGGTTGACGATTTGAATTTAAATGAGCTTTATCTTGATTTTTTTAGATTTATAACTTGAGATTTCTTATGCATGAATCAAGATATTATATCATTTGATCTCCAATGTTTCTTTTTGTCATTTATAAAAAAAAGAAAGAGATTTGTGAAAATAAATCATGTATTATGGTATTGATGATTTGATATTAATATCTTTCATGTCATGATTTTCATATGATTACCTTTGTATTTATGTGATGCATAGAGCATTGATGTAAGAAAGAAATAAATTGCACCATTAAAAATTCTTCTTTTTTATTTACAATGACAAAGGGGAGAAAGGAAATCACTTGCATTTAGAGAGATTGATAAATCTCTTTATTTTATTTTGAATCTCTTAGAAGTGACTTTATTGATTTGACAAATTGAATGAGTTGAAAATAATGATGAATATTTTGAAAATAATTGTTTGTATCATGTTTGATGATTTTACATTTTGATATTATGCATGATGAGTTGAAGTGACGATGGTTTAAAAAATATTTAGTGAAATGCATGAATCGACAATCTTTTTATCAAATGAATCATGATTTTTCTTATGAATTTTTGGAATTATAACATGAGATTTTTTTTATAAATTAAGATCATTTACTATGATTCTTCTTTTCACTATTTGAGTCATATAAAAAGAATCATAATTTATCTTTTCATAGTCATAATTTATCTTCATGAATTGTATACCTCATCACCAAGTTAATTTTTCTTGATATATTTCATATGATGATTTGAAAAATGATGTAATGGGAAAAATTTTGCATATTAAGGGAGATAGTTTTGCTAGCTTGGATAAATTGGTGTAAAACTTACTTGATATGCTTTCAAACTCTTGCATTGTTGAATGATTTTCCTTTTTGCCCATGACAAAGGAGGAGAAAGAAATAGCTTACATGTTCTAAAATGATGTAAAATTTGCTAGCTTGCATGGTGCAAAATTTGTTAGCTTGCTTGATGTAAAAATTACTATCTTACTAGCTTGCATATCTAAAAGTTGCTAGCTTGCTCAACTCAAAAGAGAAGCAAGAATTACTAGCTTGCACATCCCAAGTAGAAGCAAAATTGCTAGGTTAAACTTCTCAAAAGAGAAGAAAGAACTTACTATCTTGAACATCACCAAAAACTTGCTAGCTTGCAATCTTAAGAGAAGCAAGAGTACTATCTTGCACATCTCAAAAGATGCAAAAATTTTGTCAACTTTCATATGTGAAAAACTTGCTAGCTTGCATGTTCTAAACTTGCTATTTACTATCTCACATTCAAAAACTTGCTAGTTTTAACATCATAAAGAAAAGCAAATATGCTAAGTTTCACATCTAGCAAAATTTACAAACTTGCAAAACTCAAAATTGTTGCTAGCTTACATGTTGTAAAATGATATGAAATTTTGCTAGCTTGCACTTTGCAAATGAAGCAAAAAAGTTGCACTACTCAAAAGAGAATAAAGAAAATTACTAGCTTGTATAATAATATATGCAATGATGAAATTATATAATGTTTTGAAATTATATATCAAAAACTTGCTAGTTGCACTTCTCTTTTTTATTGATGACAAAGGGAGAGAAGTTATGTTGATGATCATGAATGGAATGATGTATTGAAAAATTGATTATGCATGATTTTATATTGCTTGGACTCATAATAATTTCATGATTAAATTTGCCTTGACTTGAATTCAAGGTTCTATCAATATGACGTATTGATAATGGGAGTTAAGGTTAACTCCGTCATCAATTGGTTGTCATCATAAAAAAGGAGGAGATTGTTGAATCTCGGATTTTAATGATAAAATCAATTGATGAGTTTGTGTTCTAATTTACGTTTTTAAGTGACATAGGACTAGCTTCAATCAAGGAGAAGCAAATTGATTAAAGCGGGAAGAATCATATTGGGCCGGAGTGAACATGTCAGAAAATTGGACATTGAGCTGGAGGATCGATCGATGTGTCAACAAAAGACTCATGCTGTGAATTTGGGCATCGGGTTGAAAGAGCAGGCATTGCGCCAAGGAGAACGGAGTTACAGAGGTCAATATACCGATTGGGCAAAAGGCTGCAAAAGAGGACGATGCACTAAAGGATCGGATGAGTGCCGGATGAACCAATGACATATCGAAAAAAGGATTCATGCTTTATAATCATATATCTAAGATCGAAGTAGTTTATGGGGCTAATTGAGTTAACTTTTGGTGTAATCATACTAACTCAATTAGTGGCCAATTGGGCCATAATTGGGACTAATTTGGGCTCATTAGGAGGCCCATTCAGTGACCCAAAAGTTGGGTCAAGCGGTGGCACCGTCAGAACAAGTGGTGGAACCACTTGTGAGTTGAAAAACTCGAAAAACCCAGTCTCCAAGGCTGTCAGGTGGTGGTACCACCCAGACACAATCTCCCAGACTAGGCGATGGTACTGCCCAATGTCAAGCTGCAAGCGATGGTACCGCCCAGTGCAGGCGGTAGTATCGCCCGTACCTCGAAATCTCGGGGATTTGAATTTTGGGCTCCAAATTTGAATCCATTTAGGGCCTATAAATACCCCACTCTTTCCTACTTAGAATGGCATGAATTAGGTAGAAAGGGGGAAAGAATCCTTGATGAAAAAGAGTTGAAAAAGCTTGAAAAGTATTGAGTGTTCCCCTCCATCGATTAGAGTTTAGAGTTCATTCTAAGAGAGATGTGAAACTTGTAAAGGTTCTCTCCTAAGCCTATTAAAAGGAGAATAGAGTTGTAAGAAGGTGGTTGGTCTTTGCCTATTGAAGGAAGACTGATAGTGGATGCTGGTGGCCTCGACGGAAGAGGAATCGGTGGAGTGGATGTAAGTCATGACGATCGAATCAATATAAAAATATGATTTGCATTTCTCTTAAGCAATTTACTTTAACTGCAAACTGAATCTTTACTTGCCTTCCTTGCTTAACTTTCATGTTACACTCTTTCATTGGCTTTCAGTTTAAGCATCTTTATGAAATGGGTTTAATCGTATAAAAGATTTTCAAACCGACGTGATTTTACCACTACACTAATTCACCCCCCCCCCCTCTTAGTGCCGACTCGTTCCTAACATCAGCGATATGAGATATCTAATAGCCTTTTCCGCACTAGGATGACTAAGAGGATACCGGTTCAGAACCATGTTCTAAAGATGATTGAGTGGATAGAAAAACTCATAGGTCTAGGAGTGGTCCTAAAGGATAACCTATGTGTGGATCTTATGCTTCAGTCCCTACTAGATTCCTTTTCATATTTCATAATAAATTTTAATATGAATAAGCTTGAGGTGACTCTCCCGGAGCTCCTCAATATGTTGAGGGAGGTAGAGAGCACTATCAAGAAAGAGAAGTCAGTTCTCTACACTAGTGAGACCATAAAGAAAATGAAAGCAGAAAAGTCCCTTAAGAAGGGCAAGGGCAAGGGCAGACCCGGTAAAAAAAAGGTTACTAAGAAAGCCCCGGCAAATGACAAAGGCCAGTGCTTCCACTATGGAAAAGATAGGCATTGGAAGAGGAACTTCAAAAAGTACCTTGCAAAGAGGGCGAAATAGAAGCTTAAAGAAGCTTTAGGTATATTCATGATCAGTCTCCATTTGTTAGACTCTTATGATAACATATGGGTATTAGATATCAGTAGTGCTTATCATATTTACAATTTATTGTAGGCTCTGGCAAGGCCTATGAGACTGGCGAGAGGCGAGATGGACCTCAGGATGGACAATGGAGCAAAAGTTGCTGCAGTAGCTATTAGCGAGGTCACCCTACATTTGTTTGGTGGAGCTTTTATTGCATTGGATGCATGCTATTTTGTTCCTTCTATTATCAAAAAATATTATTTCCATTTCATGTTTGACAATTAGTGGATAGAAATTAGTTTTTGAGAACAATGGTTGTTCAATATTATTAGATGATGAGATCATCATGAGAGGAACATTGCATAATGGTTTGTTTATGCTAGACACTACTCCACATATCATGAATGTAAGTGTATCCAAGAGGAAATGAAATGATGTGAAATACCTGTGACATTGTAGGCTAGGTCACATCCATAAGGGAATGATTCAAAAGTTGCTAAAGGATGGATATTTAGATCTATTCGACTATGAGTCATATGCAACCTGCGAGTCTTGCCTTCATAGAAAACTGACCAACTCACCATTTAGTGGAACCGAAGAAAAAGCCACTGAACTACTAGAACTCATACATAGTGATGTATGTGGACCCATGTCAACTAATGTCATTGGTGGTTACTTCTACTTTATTACCTTTACTGATGATTTCTCAAGGTATGGATATGTGTACTTAATGAAGTACAAGTCCACGGCATTTGAGAAATTCAGAGATTATAAGAATGAAGTGGAGAACCAGACTGGAAAGAGTATCAAGACTGTTCGATTAGATCGAGGATATGAGTGTTAGGATCGGAGCGGCACTAAGAGGGGAGGTGAATTAGTGTAGCGGATTAAAACTCGTAAGTTTGAAATCGATTTCGTAAATATGTAGAGATTTCGATGCGACAAAGGATGACTTAGCTAAAATAGCTCGAGTAAAGGTAGTTAAAAGTAGGGAGATGAAAATTGAATGATTTGCAGCTAAGTAGAGAAATGGTTCAGAACATTAAACACTCACACATTCAAGGAACACCACGATGTATAGTGGTTCGGTCAAGTGACCTACATCCACTTTCGAAGCCTTCTTCGATAAGGCTCCCAACTTCCACTAGCAAATTACTTTGAAGGGAAAGGACCAAATACCCCTCTTACAACCTTCTTACAAGTGGTTCACACTCTTACAAATTTTTCAAAGAGAAAGAGGGAGGTGAACACTTAAGCTATTGAAAACAAGACTTTGCTATAGCTTTTTCTCACTTTCTAATTTGTCAAAAAGGTGTTATATCTACTAAGAATTGAGGTGTACTTATAGGCCCCAAGAGGATTCAAATTTTAGCTCCAAATTTGAATTGCTTTTCTGTTTTCCGGTGTTGGCGGTGCTACTGCCTGTCAGTGTCTGACACTGACAGTGTACTGGCGGTGCCACCGCCAGACCTCTCGGGTTCTGGGCGGTGCCACCGCCCAGTCTAGCTTTGTACTAGCAGTGCTACTGCTAGACCTCTTGGGTTCTGGGCAGTGCCACCGCCCAATCCGGCAGTTCCACCGCCCAATCCATCGGTGCTATTGCCTGGACTATTCTAGCTCACTGGTTGGGCTCCAAACTTTTCCCAAAATAGTCCAAACTCGGGCCTAATTGGCCCTTAACTAGGTTATAAGATTAACCCTTAATCCTAACCCAAATTATATGCAAACTATGAAATTAAGACATACCCTAAGCAAATTTTTAACCGGCAACTTCGAGTTTCCTTCCGGCGAGCTTTCTGGCAAACTTCCGGCGGACTTCCGATACACCCTCGGATTTCTTCCGGCGGACTCCCAGTAGGCTCGATCTGGTGGCGATTTTAACAAGTCTTTGGCAAGTATCCGAACCTTCTCGGTGATCTCCGCGAACCTCCGATGATCTTTCCGGCGGACTTTCGAAAACTTCGGCAAGTCCCCGATTCTTTCTCAATTGGTTCCGGCAGCACTTCCGATGATTCTTCGGACTTTCATGGACTCTCGAACACCCATCAAACTTGTCTCCGGTAAACTTGCTTTATGTCTTCAAGCTATCATAGTTAATCCTGCACATGTAAAACACACTTCGTTCTAGACAATTAATCGTAAGCATCTAATCAAGTTGTCCAGCATGTCATTGGTCCCTCGACGCTTCGTCCAATTCTTCGGCGTATCGTCCTCTCTTGCGGCCTATTGCCTAATTGGCCAGTTGACTCTGCAACTCTAATATCCTTGGCACAATCTCCGCTCTTCTTGGCCCAATGCCCGAATCCATGGCTCGAAGCCTTCTATCGATACGTCGACCGATCCACCGGCCCGACGTCCAATCTTCTGACATGTTCCTCCGGCCTAACATGATTTTTCTGCTTTAATTGTCTCATCCTGATCGAAGCATCCTGCGTAACTCAAAATGCAGATTAAAACATAACCACATATTGATTGGTTTCATCATTAAAATCCGAGATTCAACAGTGAGTACTTAAGTACAAAGTTTACCTAGTTCCTCAAGGACCATGGAATTCTATCCTAAGGGACACCTCCTTATACACCTTAGCTCAATGTTATATCTGAAAGAAGGAATCATACGCCGTTAGACATGGTACGGTCCATGATGAGTTTTGCTGAGCTACCCATCTCATTCTGAGGATATGCCCTAGAGACTGCAGCTTACCTTCTGAATAGAGTTCCAACTAAGTCGGTAGTGTTTACACCATTTAAGATATGGAAAGGGAAGAAACCCGATCTTAAGGTTGTTAAGATTTGGGGCTGCCCTGCCCATGTTAAAAGACACAATCATGATAAGTTGGAATCAAAGACGGAGTGGTGCAAGTTGTGGGATACCCCAAGGAAATTTATGGGTATTATTTCTATCATCTCGAGGACCAAAAGGTCTTTGTATCCAAGAGAGCGATGTTTCTTGAGAAGGAACACATTCTTGGCGGAGATAATAGGAGCATGATAGAGTTGAGCGAGGTTGGATAACCTAGCTCAAGCATCACTCTATGGCCCATGTTTGTTCAAGTACCTAACACACAAGTTCCGAGTTTACATAGGTCTGGCAGAGTATCCCATCCTCCTAAGAGATATGTGGGATATATTGGAGAAGAGGATGTTGAGGATATTGATCCTTAAACCTACGAGGAGGCTATTATGAGTATAGACTCTGGGAAGTGGCAAGAAGTCATGAATTCTAAGATGGATTTCATGTACTTCAACAAGGTTTGGAACCTAGTCGATATGTCCGAGGGTATTGTACCCATCGGTTGTAAGTGGATCTTTAAGAAAAAAATTGGAGTAGATGGAAAGGTAGAGTCCTATAAAGCATGGCTAGTGGCTAAGGGGTATCGTCAAAGATAAGGTTTTGACTATGATGAAGCCTTCTCACCCGTAGCCATGCTAAAATCTATCCAAATTCTGTTGGCTATTATAGCACACTATAATTATGAGATCCGACAGATGAACATAAAAACTGAATTCCTTAATGGCCACCTCGAGGAAGAGGTGTATATGATACAGCTCGAGGGATTTGTGTCCAAAGGACTACCCTGGTAAGGTGTGCAGGTTACTTAGATCCATTTATGGACAGAAGCAAGCTTTCTGAAGTTGGAACATAAGATTTGATGAGGCAATCAGATCTTATGACTTTGTTAAGAACGAAGATGAGCCTTGTGTGTACACGAAGGTAATTGGGAGCGCTATCACCTTCTTAGTGTTATATGTGAATGATATCCTGATCATTGGGAATGATGTAGGAATACTATCCATAATAAAGGCTTGGTTATCTAGACACTTCTCTATAAAGTACTTAGGGGAAGCATCCTATATCTTGGAGATTTAGATCTATAGAGATAGATCAAAGAGGATGCTTAGCTCGTCTCAATCCAGGTACATAGATACCATTGTCAAAAGGTTTAGCATGGAAAATTCTAAGAGATGTCTCATACCGATGAGACATGGAATATCGCTTTCTAGGAGCATGTCCCCAAAGACTCCTGAAGAAAGGGCAAACATGGATATGATACCCTATACATCAGCAATAGGGTCTATCATATATGTCATGCTATATACCAAACCTAATATCGTGCATACTCTAAGTGTCACGAGCAGGTATCAAGCGGATCCAGGCTTGGAGCACTGGAAAGAAGTAAAGTGTATCCTTAAGTACTTAAGGAGGACTAAGAATCTTTTACTAGTATATGGAGGTAGTAACCTTAGGGTTGAAGGGTACACAAACTCAAGTTTTCAATCTGATGTCGATAATAGGAAGTCAAATTCGGGGTATGTGTACTCCTTGAATAGAGGGGCAGTGTGCTGGAAGAGTTCCAAGTAAGATACTATTGCTGACTCGACCACAGAGGTAGAGTACATTACTGCAACAGAGGTAGCAAAAGAGAGAGTCTGGATGAAGAAGTTCATCTCAAATCTGGGAGTCATGCTAGGCAGCGAGGAGCTGATTCCCTTATATTGCGATAACAATGGGACGATTGCTCAAGCGAAGAAACCCATGTCTCATGAGAAATCTAAGCATGTTCTGAGGAGGTTCCACCTGATCAGAGAGATTGTGACCCGAGATGTAGTAGTGGAAAGAGTTTCAATGAAAGATAACAATGCAGATCCACTAACAAAGCCGTTGTCTCAAATTATCTTTGAATGTTATAGGGGTCTGATAAGGATCAGACACATAGGTGATCGAATTTAGGTCAAGTAGGAGATTGCTAGTCATATGTGCCCTACAAGCCAATCACGTGAGTGATGGCACGTGTGACTTGACACACAGTCTTTTTGCTTATTATATTTTGGCATTTATCACTTTATATTGCTTGTTGCATATATATATATATATATATATCCTTGGATCTGTGCAATGGGAATCAGATCATGATGAGATCACGATAATGAGACCGGTTCGCTTTTAAACACATATCCTAAATAATCCCAATCATAGGTTACAAGAGAGAGACATCGAGATAACCGAACAGATTAGTGTGTTGTATACCCATTCATATGATAGATGCAGTTGGTCTCATAGCTGCACGTGTGGGGACACTGGGGATACAATACAGATACTCATTGGGGAATGAGTTAACTGATTGATCCGCTTATGGAATGTTGAATGGTTGATGATGCCTTATTGTCAGATAGCGATTTCATAGTCCTAGTGGTATATATGGTCCTTAGACTTGAGATACCAAGGATATCCTGTATGAGTTCTCCACTCTTTGATACCAAACTTATAGGTTTGGATGTCCCAGATCTAGCATAGTCGGTTATCGAGAGTGGTAGTCAACATTACCAGGGCTATTGAGTGTCAATAGAGAATCATCCACTCTCAATGTCATGAGAAGAATGTCTCATGTGTTCTTGTTCAAACAAATCCTTGGCTAGGGTCATTCAGATTGAGAGAGAAAGAGTTCTCCGGAAGAATCTGATCAGAGCGAGACTTGAGTAAAAATCGTATGGATCTGACAGCACTGTGCCCGGCATATGGTATCTAGGATATTAGATGGATGAGGAACTATAGGTACATGGTAATTAAGGATAAATAGGTCCAATGGATTGGATACCCCTGTATCGTTTGGGCACTGCGATGTAATGGCCTAGTATGTCCATAGTTGTTGAGTCGAGTGAATTATTATGGAGATAATAATTCATTGAGCCAGAAGGAGTTCTGATAGGTATGACTCATGGTTAACTCGATATTGGGCCTAGAGGGTCAAACATATATGGTAGGTATTGCGATGAGTAGAGGTTCGGATATAGGATATCCGTTGGAGCCCCTATCTTATTGGATATCCAATAAACCCCTAAATTATTGGATGCTATGAATGAGATCTAATAAAAGCTCATGAGAGATTATTAGATAGAGATCCACTAATCTAAGAGACTTGGGTAGTAGGATGGAGATCTAATGCCCAATAGGGCAGGATCCATTAGGGTTAAGTTGATAGGAGACCTCTATAAATAGGAGGGAACTAGTGGTTCATAGGCTATAGTCTTTTTTGGTTGCCTTCTCCTATTCTCCTCCCCCTCTCCACCTTAGAGCAGGCCTGGAGTATTGAGGAGCATCATCGTAGCCCTGTTGTATGGATCACCGCTAGAGAGGAGGGCGCTTGACCTCCTTCACCCTCTCCTAGAGATCTACAAGGATTCAGGGATATATGATCTCCCTAGGTAACACAATCTATCTCACACATGGTTTTCTATTTCGTAGATTTTTGCGCACCAATATTCGCATGATGACGAACATATCTTTGGGAATTGGGGATTTTATTTTTTTGTTCTTCCGCTGCACATGTGATGTCACCCCCATGATTTCCCAACATATAAGTGCTCTACTCTTTAATACCAGATTTATAGGTTTGGATGTCCCAAATCTAGCACAATCAGTCATCGAGAGTGGTAGTCAACCTTACGAGGGCTATTGAGTATCGATAGAGGATCATCCACTCACAATGTCATGAGAGGAATGTTTCATGTGTTCTTGGTCAGACAAATCCCTAACAGGGTCATTCGGATTGAGAGAGAAAGAGTTCTCCGGGAGAATCTGATTAGAGTGAGACTCAAGTAAAAACCGTATAGGTCTGACAGCACCATGCTCGGTATATAGTCTCTGGGATATTAGATGGATGAGAGACAATAGGTATATGGTAACTGAGGACAAACAGGTCCAATGGATTGGATTTCTCTGTATCATATAGGGATTGCAACGTAGTGGCCCAATACATCCATAGTAGATGAGTCAAGTAAATTATTATGGAGATAATAATTCACTAAGCTAGAAGGAGTTCTGATAGGTATGACTCACGGCCAGCTCGATATTAGGTCTAGAGGGTCACACACATATGGTAGGCATTGTGATGAGTAGAGGTTCGGATATGAGATATCCGTTGGAGCCCCTATCTTATTGGATATTTAATAAGCCCCTGAATTATTGGATCCTATGAATAAGATCCAATAAGAGCCCATGAGAGATTATTGAATAGAGATCCACTAATCGAAAAGGCTTGGGTAGTTGGATGGAGATCAAATAACCAATAGGGGAGGATCCATTAGGGTTAAGTTGATAGGGTACCTCTATAAATATGAGGGCTTCAATAGATTATAGGCTAGAGTTTTTGCTTCCTCTCTTATTCTCCTCCCCCTCTCCACCTCAAAGTAGGCCTGGAGTTTTGAGGAGTGTTATCGCAGCCCTGCTATGTGGTTCACTACTAGAGATGAGGGCACTTGACCTCCTTTACCCTCCCTTAGAGATCTGTAGGGATTCAGAGATATACAATCTCTCTAGGTAACACAATCTATCTCACACGTGTTTTTCTATTTCGTAGATTTTTGCGCACCAATCTTCATATGACGGCAAACATATCTTTGGGAATTTGGGATTTTGTTTTCTGTTCTTCCGCTACATATGTGATGTCACCCCTAAGATTTTTCAATAATATGACTCATGGCCAGCTCGATATTAGGCCTAGAGGGTCATACACATATGGCAGGCGTTGCGACGAGTAGAGGTTCGGATATGAGATATCCATCGGAGCCCCTATCTTATTGGATATCCAATATGTCCTTAAATTATTGGATCTTATGGATAAGATCTAATAAGAGATTATTGGATAGAGATCCACTAATCTAAGAGGCTTAGGTAGTTGGATGGAGATCCAATATCTAATAGGGCATGATCCATTAGGGTTAAGTTGATAGGTGACCTTTATAAATAGGAGGGAACCAAAGGCCCATAGGCTAGAGGTTTTCCATATTGCCACCTCATATTCTCCTCTCCCCTTCTCTTTCTCAAATAGCAGGTGTCGAGTTTTAGGTAGTGATTTGAGGAGCGTCGTCGTAGCCCTGTTGTGTGGATCATCGCTGGAGAGAAGGGTGCTTGACTTCCTTCATCCTCTCCTATAGATCTATAGCGATTCAAGGATATACGATCTCCCTAGGTAAAATATAATTATCTTACATGTGAATTTAAGTTTCATGGGTTTTGCACACAAATCTTTACATGATGACGAACACCTTTTGGGAATTTTTGAACTTTTATTTTTTATTCTTTCGTTGTGCATGTGATGTCGCCCCTAAATTTCCTTATAAAAACTGCCTATATCTAAGCCCCCTATAGAATGACACCATTCGAGTTAGTGTAATTAAAAAAGACTAACCACAAGGATTGTTAGATAAGAGTTTTTTTATTCGGCCTAGTGTTTCATCATGAGATGCTCCGGTGTTGTTAGTTAAGAAGAAGGATGGAACATTAAGGATTTATATTAATTATAGACAGTTAAATCAAATGACCATCAAAAACAAGTATCCTATACCCAAAAGTGATGACTTGTTTGATCAATTGCAGGGTGCATAAATATTTTCTAAGATTGATCTAAGGTCGGGTTACCATCTAATGAAGATCCAGGAGAAGGATATTTCAGTCACTTATGGATGATTGTGTAATTATATTCTATTAATGAAACTATTTGGAAACTGAAGGAAGGAAATAAGGAAAATGTATCTCCATCTTTTCATTGATTGAGATATGACTAATTTAGAGGACAAAATTTTCTTTTAAGTGGGGGGAGAGTGTAATATCCCTCACTTCTGAAATTTATTTACAAGGACCTATCTATAAATTGGAGAACCTATATGTAAATATACAAAATTCAGTGATTAAACTATTATGCAGCAAAAAAAACCAAAAAATTATAGTTTTATCCCACCACCTCCTACACTTTGTTTCCCATATGAGAAATAGAGGAGAGGTAGTGTGTGCTAGTCATAGGTACTTTGCAAGCCAATCATGTGAGTGATGACACATGTGACTTGACACGTAGTCCTTTTGCTTATTATTATTATTTAATATTTTATCATTTTATATTGCTTATTTAATAAATATATTGTGATGTCCAAGGATCTATACGATGGGAATCGGATCATGATGAGATCATGATAATGAGACCGATTGGCCATTAAACACAAATCCTAAATAATCCTGGTCATAGGTTACTCGAGAGGGACATCAAAATAATCGGACAGACTGATGTGCTACATACCCATCCATATGATGGATGTAACTATCTCATAGCTACTTGTGTAGGGGCACTAGGGATACAGTGCAGGTGCTCATTGGAGAATGAATTCACCGATTGATCCGCTCACGGAATGTTAGATGGTTGATGATGCCTCATTGTTAGACAACGATTCCATCATCCAAGTGATGTATTTGGTCCTTAGACTTGAGGCATCAAGGATGTTCTGTATGAGTACTCCACTCTTTGATATTGGACTTATAGATCTGGAGGTTCCACATCTAGCACAGTTGGTCATCGGGAGTGGTAGTCAATCTTACGAGGGCTATTGATGTTGAATCTTGGATTTTGATGATAAAATCAATTGATGGGTTAATTGATCTAATCCATATTATTGAGTTAAGTGTGCAGGATTAACTACGATAACCATAAAACATAAAGCAAGAATACCGGAGTCAAGTTCGATGGACATTTAAGAGTCCGAAGAATCGTCGGAGATGCTGCCGGAACCAACCGAGAAGAAATCGGGAACCTGTCGAAATTTTCGGAAGTTCGCCGAAGAGATCGTCGGAGGTTCGCGGAGATCATCGAGAAGGTTCGGCTACTCATTGAAGTCGTCATAAGATCGGGAGCTTGCTGGGAGTCCGTCGGAAGAAATCCGAGGGCATATCGGAAATCTGCCGGAAGTTCGTCGGAAAGCTCGCTGGAAGAAGACTCGACGTTCGCGGTTGAAAACTTGCTTGGGATATTTTTAGTTATGTAGTTCACATGTAATTAGGATTAGGATTAAAAGATAATCCTATATCCTGGTTAGGGGCCAATTGGGCCCAAAATTAGACTTGGTTTGGGCTAAATTTAAAGCCAAACCAGTGAACCGAAGGGTCTAGCAGTGGCACCGCCAGATTGGGCGGTTGCACCGCCCAGCACCTGAGAGCCGGGTGGTGGCACCGCCTGGCTGGGCGGTGGCATCGCCCAGCACCCGAGTGCTAGGCGGTGGCACCGCTTGGCTGGGCGGTGGCACCGCCAGTCTACTGTCAGTGTCAAACACTAACAAGCGGTGGCACCACCAGCATCGGGAACCAAAGAGAATTCAAATTTTGGAGCCCAAATTTGAATCCTCTTGAGGCCTATAAATACCCCTCAATTCTCAACTGAGATTACAACTTTTGAGAAGCAATTGATTGAGAGAAATGTCTTTAAAAAGTCTTAGCAAGTCTTGTTTTCAATTTGCTAGAGTGTTCACCTCCTTCTTTCTTGTTGAAAATTTATAAGAGTGTGAACCGCTTGTAAAAAGTTGTAAGAGGGGTATTTACCCTTCCCCTTCAAGAGATTTGCTAGTGGAAGGTGGGAGCCTCATCGAAGAGGGCCACGTAAGTGGATGTAGGTCATTTGACCGAACCACCTTAAAATCGATGTGATCTCTGGTTTGCATTTTATTATCACTATTTACATTACTACAAACCTTCTTACTCGCTTTATTTCCTCATTACCTTTGCTGCATACCTTTACGAACACACGTTCAAGTTAAGCTTTTCAAGTTCGGTTTTTATCGTATCAAAAGATTTGTCGAAACCAAAGTTTTAATCCGCTGCACTAATTCACCCCCCCCCCCCCCTCTTAGTGCCGCTCCGATCCTAACAATTGGTATCAGAGCAAGGCTCACTCTCATATTTGGTTTGATACCCAAGAGAGATGGCTTACTCCGGCATACATGAGGGTCATTCTATCACACGTCCACCCATGTTTAATGGGTCGGATTATACTTATTGGAAGACTCGTATGAGGATCTTCCTCATTTCCATGGATTTTGAGCTTTGAACTATTATCGAAAATGGATTTCAAAAATCTTCTCTTCCGATGAGCGAATGGAATGAATCAGAGAAGAAGGTTTTTGCTTTAAATACAAAGGCTATGAATGCCTTGTTTTGTGCACTAGACAAAAATGAATTTAATCGTGTTTCAGTTTGTGATTCAGCTTTTGATATTGTTGAATCTCGGATTTTGATGATGAAACTAATTGATTGTGTTTAGATGTTTAACTGCATTTTGAGTGATGCAAGTCTACTCGATCAGGATTAGACAGTTAACGTAGGAGGAATTGACGTTGCGCCGGAGGAGATCACGTCAGGATATTGGACGGCAGAAGGCTTCGGACGTCTGGCATCAGGCCAAGAGTAGAATTGTGCCAAGGATATCGGGGTTGAGGAGGTCAACCGCCGATTGGGCAACAAGCCGCAAGAGAGGATGATGCGACGAAGAATCGGACGAAGCGCCAACCAATGACGTGTCGGGCAATAGAATGTCAATTCGCTTTGTAATAATTGTCCAGATCAGAGTAGAGTTTTGTCTTGTGTGTGCAGGATTAACTACGATAACAATGAAGACATAAAGCAAAACAAAGTGTCGGAGTCAAGCGCGAAGGATTTGTTGCGAGTTCGAGAGTTCGACGGAAGTCCGAAGGTTCGTCGGGAATGCTGTCGGAACTAGCCGAGAATGAGTAGGGAGGTTGCCGAAGGGTTTTTCGGAAGCTCGCCGGAAGGTTCGTTGGAAGTTCGCAGAGCTCGCCGAGAAAGATCGGAGCTTACCGAAGAAGCTCAATGGAACTCGCCAAGATCAAATCGTGAAGTCTAGGAGATTGCCGTGAGTCCATAGAATAGTTTCCGAGAGTTTGTCGGAAGACCGTCGAAAGTTCGCCGGAAGCTCGCCGGAAAAAGTCTTGACTTGTGGACTTTGTAATAGCTTAGAAAATGTCTTTAAATTTGCAGTTAGCACGTTAATTAGGGTTAGGATTAGGTATTAATCCTATAACTCAAGTAGAGGCCAATTGGGCTTGAGTTCGAACTGGTTTGGGCCAAGTTTGGAGCCCAACCAGTGAGCTGAAATAGTGTAGGCGGTGGCACCGCCTAGAACCCGAGAACCAAGCGGTGGCACCGCTGGACTGAGCGGTGGCACTGCCCAGCACCCGAGAGGTCCAGCGGTGGCACCGCCGGACTGGGCGGTGGCACCACCGAACTGGGCGGTGGCATCGCCGGACTGGGAACCCAAGAGAATTCAAAATTTGGAGCCCAAATTTGAATCTTCTTGGGGCCTATAAATACCCCTCAATTCTCAGCAGAGCAAACAACCTTTGAGAAGCAAGAGATTGAGATAAAAGTCTTAGCAAAGCCTTTAGCAAGTTTTTGTTTTCAATTGCTTGAGTGTTCACCTCCTTCTTTCTCTTTGAAAATTTGTAAGAGAGTGAACCACTTGTAAAAGGTTGTAAGAGTGGTATTTGTCCTTCCCCTTCAAAGTGATTTGCTAGTGGAAGTTGGGAGCCTCATCGAAGAAGGCTTCGCAAGTGGATGTAGGTCGCATGACCAAACCACTATAAATCGGTTTGTGTTTATGTTATTGTCATTTATATTACTGCAAACCATCTTCACTTTGATGCTCTACTTCTTTGTTTCCTTCTTACGTATCCCTTCAAGTTAAAACGCAATCGAAACGGTTTCAAACGAAACGTTGCTTTTATCGTATGAAGTTTCCAAAAGTGTTTAAATCGTCAAAAGTTTATCGTACTTTACCGCTGCACTAATTCACCCCCCCCCTCTTAGTGCCGCTCCGATCCTAGCGGATATTTGGAGAACTCTTGAGGTCACTCATGAAGGCACTAGCCGAGTGAAAGAGTCCAAAATCAACATCCTTGTGCACTCTTACCAACTCTTCCGAATGAAACCAATTGAGTCCATCGGAGACATGTACACCCGGTTCACGGATATCATCAATGGACTCAAAGCTCTTGGTAAAGATTTTACTAACTTTGAACTAGTAACTAAAATCTTAAGATCCCTCCCTAAAAGTTAGGATCCAAAAGTTACGGCCATTCAAGAGGCCAAAGACCTTAAAACATTCCCTCTTGAAGAACTTATTGGGTCTCTAATGACCTACGAAATGACATGTCAAGCTCATGACAAGCTCGAGAACCCCCTTCCAAAGAACAGGAAGGATATGACACTCACATCACAAGAAGATCACTTGAAAGGAACATCAAGTGATGAGGACAGTGACAATGACATTGCACTTTTGACTCAAAAATTTAAAAAATATTTAAGAATGAACAAATTTAAAAATAATACAAAAAATAAATTTGAACACAAGAAGGACCAAGTGATTTGCTATGAGTGCAAAAAACCAGAACACTACAAGAACGATTGTCCTCAAGCCAAAAAGAGAACATCAAAGAAGAAGGCGCTCAAGGCAACGTGGGATGATTCAAGCGCGTCCGAAGAAGAGGAGTCCAATACCGAGCAAGTTGCTCATTATGCCCTAATGGCCATCGGAGAAGAGGTAACGGATTTAATTGATGCAGATTTACCTTATCATGAATTATTAAATGCCTTCCATGAGTTATTTGATGAATGTAGGACAATTAGTAGAAAATATAAATTGCTAAAAAAGGAGCATGATAGTCTCACTTGTAATGTCGATAAATTAAAGACTGAATATCATGATAGTTTAGCTCCATGTATAAAATGCCATGATCTAGAAACTCTCCAAAAGGAGAACTTGCTACTTAAGGACACCTTGAAGAAATTCGAAGTTGGTAGCAAGTCTTTGAACATGATCCTTACAAATAAGGGTCACATTCCTAAAAGAAGTGGAATCGGATTTGTGAGAAGTCATCACCAAAATCCAACCACCTTCATTAAAGGCCCTATCTTACATGTTCGGCACCAAAGCAATTGTAACTTTTGTTGCAAATATGGATATAAAACTTATAAATGTCCATTCAAGAAAATTAGTCCGAACAAACTAATTTGGGTTCCTAAAGGAATCATGATCAATTCTATGCAATATGATGAACAAGTCAAATCAGTTTTTAAGGCACTCAAAAGAAAATCGATACCTAAAAATAATCCTTTCTTGTAGAAACATACACCATCACAAGCTAGGAGCAAGAGATGGTATCTAGATAGTGGATGCTCAAGACATATGACTGGAGATCTATCTCATTTCTCTATGCTCACTAGCAAAGAAGAAGGGTACGTCACCTTCGGAGACAACAACCAAGGCAAAATCATTGGCAAGGGAACCATAGGTAACAAATTAAAATTTTCTATTGATGATGTACTAGTTGATGGATTGAAACATAATCTTTTAAGTGTTAGTCAATTATGCGATAAAGGTTATATCGTTAGATTTGAATCAAATGTGTGTATTATTGAAAAACCAAACCATAATATAACTATGATTGCATTAAAACAAAATAATGTCTACACCATCAACCTTGATGAACTAAGTAATGAAATGTGCTTCTTCGCTTTAATAATGATGCTTGGCTTTGGCATAGGAGACTAGGCCATGCAAGCATGAAACTAATATCTAAGATCTCATCTAGAGAATTAGTGCGAGGAATTCCAAATATAAAGTTTATTAAGGGCAAAGTATGCGATGCATGTCAACTAGGTAAACAAATAAAAACTAGTTTCAAACCAAAAACTTAAATTAGCACCACTAGACCATTACAATTGATTCATTTGGACTTATTTAGACCAATTGACACGACAAGTCTAGGAGGAAGCAAATATGCATTTGTAATTGTGGATGACTATACTAGATACACTTGGACCTATTTCTTAGCTCACAAAAGTGATTGTTTCAAGTGTTTCTCTAAATTTTGTAAACTCACTCAAAACGAAAAAGGTTTCATGATTTCATCAATTCGGAGTGATCACAGTGGTGAATTTCAAAATCGTGACTTTCAAAATTTTTGTGAAGTTAATGGATACAATCACAACTTCTCCACTCTGAGAAATCCCCAACAAAATGGAGTAGTTGAAAGAAAAAATAGAAACCTATAAGAAATGGCAAGAACGATGTTAAATGAACATAGTCTACCCAAGTATTTTTGGGCCGAAGCCGTAAATACAGCTTGCTACATCATGAATAGGGTCCTAATAAGACCATCCCTATCAAAAACTCCCTATGAATTATGGAATAACAAAAAAGTACATTCGGAACAAGCCAATTTTTAGGACATACACTTGTTTCTTGGACTTCCAAGAAACAAAATTCAATTGCACTATCTACGGCGGAAGTCGAATACATTGTTGCAAGTGCATGCTGTGCACAAGTTGTTTGGATGAAAAATACATTAGAAGACTATGGAATTCACTTTAAAAATATTCCCATAAAATGTGATAATACTAGTGTCATATGTCTTACTAAAAATCCAATTTAGCACTCTAGAACTAAGCACATCGACGTTAGGCATCATTTCATACGCGATCATGTCCTTAACAATAATGTTGTTCTAGAATTCATTGACACAAAGCATCAATTAGCAGATATATTTACAAAAGCTTTGAATGAAGACCAATTTGAATTCATTAGAAGGGAATTAGGTATGTTAAATTGTCCCTAAGAATAAACTTGTTTGAATGGATTTTCCGTAAAGTTTTTCATCCTCTCTCTGTTCCTCGGTGAATTTGATCCTCCTCTTTCGATTCTAAATGACATGTTAAATTACCTTATCCTATCTTGAGTCAAACACCGCTCCCATCTGATCAAGATTAATGATTTTATGATATTTGTCTGGCAGTGGCACCGCCAGACTGGGCGGTTGCACCGCCCAGCACCCGAGAGCCGGGCGATGGCACCGCCTGGCTGGGCGGTGCCACCGCCCAGCACCCGAGTGCCAAGCGGTGGCACCGCTTGGTTGGGCGGTGGCACTGCCAGTCCACTGTCAGTGTCAGACACTGATAGGCGGTGGCACCACCACTTATAGGCGGTGGCACCGCTAGCATCGGGAACCAAAGAGAATTCAAATTTTTGAGCCCAAATTTGCATCCTCTTGAGGCCTATAAATACCCCTCAATTCTCAGCTGAGATTACAACTTTTGAGAAGCAATTGATTGAGAGAAAGGTCTTAGAAAAGTTTTAGCAAGTCTTGTTTTCAATTTGCTAGAGTGTTCACCTCCTTCTTTCTTACTGAAAATTTATAAGAGTGTGAACCGCTTGTAAAAAGTTGTAAGAGGGGTATTTGTCCTTCCCTTTCAAGAGATTTGCTAGTGGAAGGTGGGAGTCTCATCGAAGAGGGCCTCGCAAGTGGATGTAGGTCATTTGACCGAACCACTTTAAAATCGGCATGATCTCTGGTTTGCATTTTATTATCACTATTTACAGTACTGCAAACCTTCTTAGGTGCTTTATTTCCTCATTACCTTTGCTGCATACCTTTACGAACACACGTTCAAGTTAAGCTTTTCAAGTTCGGTTTTTATCGTATCAAAAGATTTGTCGAAACCAAAGTTTTAATCCGCTGCCCTAATTCACCCCCCCCCCCCTCTTAGTGCCGCTCTGATCCTAACAATTGAGTGTCAAAAGAGGATCATCTACTCTCGGTGTCATGAGAGGAATATCTCATATGTTCTTACTCAGACAAATCCTTGGCCAGAGTCATTCGGGTTAAGAGAGAAAGAGTTCTTCGGAAGAATCTGATTAGAGCGAGACTCAAGTAGAAACTGCATGGGCCTAACAGCACCATGCCCAGTATACAATCCCTGGAATATTAGATGGATGAGGGACTATAGGTACATAGTAACTTAGGATAGATAGGTCCAAAAGATTAGATTCCCTAGTATCGTCTGGGGACTGTGGCGTAGTGGCCTAGTACATTCGCAGTCGATGAGTCGAGTGAATTATTATAGAGATAATAATTCACTAAGCCAGAAGGAGTTCTGACAAGTATGACTCACAGCCAGCTCGATATTGGGCCTAGAGGGTCACAAACATATGGTAGGCGATGCGACGAGTAGAGGTTCGGATATGAGATATCCACTGGAGCTCATATCTTATTAGATATCCAATAAGCCCTTGAATTATTGAATCATATGTATAAGATCCAATAAGAGCTAATAAGATATTATTAGGTAGAGACAAACTAATCTAAGTGGCTTGGGTAGTTGGATAGAGATCAAGTACCCAATATGGTAGGATCCATTAGGGTTAAGTTAATAGGAGGCCTCTATAAATAGGAAGGAATCAAAGACTCATAGGCTAAAGGTTCTTTTTGGCTACCTCCTATTCTCCTCTCTCCCTCTCCTCCTCATATTGCAGCCTCTATTTGGGGCATGTGGACAGCAAGAAGGGGCAACCACTTCTTGATTGTATGGTACGTGCGAGGAAGAGTTTTGGGCAGTGATTTGAGGAGCATCTTCGTAGCCTCTATTGTGTGGATCACCACTAGATAGGAGGACAGTTGACCTCATTCATCCTCTCCCATAGATCTGTGGGTTTTTAAGGATATACAATCTCCCTAGGTAATTCTCTTACGCGTAGTTTTTTGGTTTCGTTGGTTTTTGCACACCAACTTTTGCACGATGATAAAACCTTCTTTTCTATGAAAATTTTGAGATTTTTTTTATATTCTTCTACTGCACATGTGATATCACCCTAGGTTTTTCAATAGTTGTATCAGAGCCAAGTTGCTCATGCAAAAGATTGGCTTTTAAACTACTTGTGTTGTGTTTTGTGCGATTGCTGTGATTTTTTTGTTGTAATTTTCAAATATGTGCTACACCTTTTCTTGTTGTTAAAAGGTGTTTTAGATAGGGTTTTTTTTATTAAATTTTTTGACACAAAAGGGGAAGAAAGGGCAGTAACTATTGCTGCCCCTTGGATTGGCCGAAGGTTGCTTGCAACCTTGGCCGAGAGCTCCAATTTACTGATCTTGGCCTAGCCAAAAGTAGCAGAAATGAGAGCAACATGGCTGCCCTCAACCTGCTGCATGGCAGGCCCTATAGCTAGGTTTCCTAGCTTCAAGGGGCACCCTTGGCCGTAGGGGTTGCCCAAGCGATCAGGAGTTCTGGCCGCATGGGGCACCTGCAGCCCTATAGCCATAGTTTCCTAGCTACAAGGGACTCCTTGGTGGTTAGGGTTTCCTAGACATGCAAGGCAGTCTAGTTGCCTAGGAGTCCAAGTTTTCAAGGAGTCTATATATGGTAAGATTTCCTTACTTAAGAAGGAACTACCTGCTATGTGGGGAACTTGCCATATGGGGTATCCTATGGTAGGGTTCCCAAAATACTGCATATAATTAATTAAAATAGTTTAATTAATTATTATTATCTAGTAGTCCTACATGGTGATGTGTACATGTGATGTGTGATGTGGACGGATGATCATGGACTATGTAATGTATGTGTATATGTGATGTGATTATTATTATTATTGGGGCCTGCGAGCCTCCAATTTATTTCTCATTCATTGTTGGGCCTGCATGTCCGTGATTAAGTTGTAATTATATAAAAATGCATAGTAGGAGCTATTAAATCTCATATTTTGATGATGAAACCAATTGACAAGTGTTTATGATTTGATCTGTATTTTTAGTGACGCAGGATGCTTCGATCCGAGAGAGACATTTAAAATAGTAAGAATCATATTGGGCCAGAGAAACATGTCAGAAGATTGCACGTCACGCCGAAGGATCGGTCGACGTATCGACAAAAGGCATCGGGCCATGAGTTCGGGCATCGGGCTAAGAAGAGCGGATATTGCGCCAAGGATATCGGAGTTGCAGAGGTCAAATGACCGATTGGGCAATAGGCCGCAAGAGAGGATAATGCACTGAAGAAACAAACGAAGCGTCGATGGACCAATGACATGCCAGATAACATGATTCATACTTAGTAATAATTGTCTAGATTGAAGTGTGTTTTACATGTGCAGGATTAACTACGATAGTAAGGCATAAAGAAAAATGAAGTCTTGGAGTCAAGAACGCGATTTCGTTGGGAATTCGAGAGTTCATCGAAAGTCCATACGTTCATCGGAAGTTCTGCCGGAATTGACTTAGAAGTCTAGGAGCTTGCCAAAGAAGCTCGTTGGAACTCGCCAAAAAGATCATCGTCAAGTCCAGGAACTCGCCAAAAAGATCATCGCCAAAAAGCTCGTTCGAGAGTTCGTCGGAAGTTTGGACGTTTGTCGGAAGTTTTGTCGGAATTGACCGAGAAGTCCTGGAGCTTGCCAAAGAAGCTCATCAAAACTAGCCAAGAAGATCGTCGTGAAGTCCACCGGAACATTGCTGAGAGATCATCGGAAGTTCACCAGAAGATCGCTAGAAGCTCGCCGGAAGAAACCAGACTTATCTTGGTTAGAATATGTCTTAGGAATCGTAGTTAGTACATAATTAGAGTTAGGATTGGGAGGTAATCCCATCAACTCTGTTAGGGGCCAATTGGGCCCAAAGTTGGGCTGGTTTGGGCTGGATTCAAGGCCCAACCAGAGTGCTAAAAGCGTGGCTGGTAGTGGCACCGCTTGAGGAACAGCACCCCAGGAAATCTGGGTGATGGTACAGCCCTGTTGAATCTCGTATTTTGATGATGAAACTACTTGATATATGTTTATGATTTAATCTGTGTTTTGAGTGACGCAGGATGCCTCGATCAGGATGAGACAATTAAAGCAGGAAAATCATGTTGTGCCGGAGGAACATGTCAGAAGATTGGACGTCGGGCCGATGGATCGGTCGACGTGTCGACAGAAGGCTTCGGGCCGTGGACTTGGGCATCGGGCCAAGAAGAGCGGGTATTATGCCAAGGATATCGGAGTTGCGGAGCCAACTGGCCGATTGGGCAATAGGCCGCAGGAAAGGACGATGCGCCGAAGAATCGGACGAAACGTCGAGGGACCAATGACATGCCGGACAACTTGGTTAATTGCTTAGGATTAATTATCTCGATCGAAGTTTTGTTTTACATGTGCAGGATTAACTACGATGAAAGTAAGACATGCAGCAGGAGTTGCGCCGGAGTCATGACAATGATCACGTTGGGAGTTCGAGAGCTCGATGGAAGTTCGGACAGTCATCGGAGGTTCTGCGGGAACAAATCCGAGAAGTCCAGAAGCTTGCCAAAGGAGCTCGTCGGAACTTGCCAAGTGGATCATCGTAGTCCACGAGTTTGCCGGAAGTCCGCAGGAGAATCACCGAGGGTTCATCGGATGATCGACGGAAGTTTGCCGGAAACTCGCCGGAAGAAGCGAGTGACGCACAGAAGCAAGCTGCAGAATATGTCTTAGGAAATAATCGTAGTTAGCACTTTGATTAAGTTAGAAATGGGAGGTGATCCCATTAGCTTAATCTTGGGGCAATTGGGCCCCTGAAGAACTCAAATTGGGTCGAATGGTTCAACCCATTCGGACCCAGGTTGCTGTGGGAGGTGCAACCGCCCAAGCAGGGAGGTAGCACCGCCTAGGTTATGTCTCCCAGCGAGACTGGGCGGTGCAATCACCCCAGCCAAGAGGTGCAACCGCCCAGGGCTTAGTCTCCGAGCGAGACTGGGCGGTGCAACCTCCTTTGTCAGGAGGTAGCACCGCCAGAGCTCAAGTTTCGAGCTCTGCCAGGCGGTGCAACCTCCCCAGTCAGGAGGTGCAACCGCCTGAGCTCGGTCTTCGAGCTCTGGCAGAGAGGTGCAACCGCCCCTGACAGAGGTGGCACCGCCCAGAGGCTCAGTCTTCGAGCTCTGCCAGGCGGTGCAACCTCTCCAGTCAGGAGGTGCAACCGCCTGATCCCGGAATTCCGGGATTTGATCGTTTTGAGCTCCAAATTTGAACTGGGTTGGAGCCTATAAATACCCCACCCATTCAGCACTGAAAAGATACAGACCTACACCGAATTCTTGATCTTTTCTGTGATTCTAAGAGCTTAAATTTGTGTAAAGTCCAAAAGTTCTCCTCTTTCTGTTCTTCAAGTCTTGAGTTGTAAAGAGAGGAGAGAAAGGTTCTGTAAGGGTTGTCTCCTGAGCCCGTCAAAAGGAGTGAAACTGTAAAAGGGCAGTTGGCCTTCGCCTATTGAAGGAAGGCCTCTAGTTGACGTCGGTGACCTCGTCGGTGGAGGAAGCCAAAAGTGGAGTAGGTCAAGACTGACCGAACCACTCTAAATCTCTGGTTTGCTTTTATTTTGAGCACTTTATCATTACTGCAGACCTCCTACATTGCTACTGCTCTCTGCGCTTTTACGAACAAGTTTCTAAGTTCTGATCTTTCCGAATCTACATTCAGACGTAAATCGGTGTTTTCGTACGATCTTTACATTGTAGTTTACATTTACGTTTTGATTCTACTTATAACTACAAACTGTCTTCTGCGCTTTTACGAACGAGTGTCTAAGTTCAGATCTTTCTGAATCTGAGCTTAGAAGTAAACTGCGCTTAGACGTAAACTGTGTTTAGACACAAACTGCGCTTAGACGCAATCTGCGCTTAGACGCAAACTGCGCTTAGATGCAAACTGCGCTTAGACGCAATCTGCATTTAGACGCAAACTGCATTTAGACGTAAACTGCGCTTAGACGCAAACTGTGTTTAGACATAAACTGCACTTAATCATAAGTAATCTTAGAATCAGCTTTTGCATCAAAATAGTTTTTATCGAACGAACGCAGCTTTCGTTTTTAATCGCTGAAAGATTTTCGCTGCACTAATTCACTCCCCCCCCCTCTTAGTGCTCTCGATCCTAACAAGCCCAAGCTGGGCAGTGGTACCGCCGACAGTGAATGCTGCCAATGGTGGTACTGCCCTAGTCAGGCGGTGGTACCACCCAATAGCAGATCCTACGATAGTAGTACCACCCAAGAATGGCGGTGGTACCGCCAGTACCCAAGAAACCTAGGATGAGACCTTTTTAGGCTCCAAGTTTAAATCAACTTGAAGCTTATAAATATCTCTCTCATCCCTAGTTAAATAACATATAATTGAGAGCAAAAAAGAAAGAAAACTCTGTTGCAATTGTGTGTGAAACTCCTCTCAAAGTTCTAAGTGTTAGAATAGTTTGAGAGAGGAGTAAGTGGGGGTGTAAGGGTTATCTCCTAAACCTGGTAAAAGGATAATTGAGTTGTAAAAGGTGGTTAGTCTTCGCTTATTGAAGGAAGACTGATAGTGGATACCGGTGGCCTCGACAGAGGAGGAATCGGGAGTGGATATAGGTCACGATGACTAAACCACTATAAACTCGGTTTCCATTTACTTTGAGCAATTTACTTTTATAGCAAACTTCATCTAGTCCTTATTGTGCTTTTACTACACCTACGCTCTTCTATACGCTTTCAAGCTATCTTTACGAATCGGTTTCAATGTACGAAAGATTTACGAATCGAAGAATTTTTCGAAATCGATGATTTTACCACTACACTAACTCACCCCCCCCCCCCCCCCCCCCCTAGTGTCGACTCATTCCTAACATGAAGCCTCCTCTTCGGAGTCCCGAAGTATGCTTTCTGGGGGGAACAAATGATATAGAATGTGCTGACATTAGCCTTGACCTGCCAATTGACTACCGCCAAGACGTTGGCGAGGGCGAAGAGAAGCCCACATCACCCTTCCCCAATGACGAACGATAAGGCTATTAGGAAATCTTAATATATCATCACATGCATAGTGAAAAATAGAAAACAAAACTAGTTTCCCAAAAGAATGATATAGGAACTTCGTGCGAAGATTAGGAGCGAAAACTCAATAAACCAAAAAATCTCATAAGATTCGTGAGACATTCTCACTTAGGGAGAGATCGTATATCCCCGTAAAATCACATATCTAAGTCCATGGATGAAGGAGGTTAGATGTCCTCCTTCTAGCGGTGATTCACACGGCAAATGAAGTAGTAACGCTCCTCCTTTTGTAGCATGAATCATCGTAGTCTTCACGTATCATCTCGTAGTAGTGATCAAGAAGGGTTGGCCCCTTCTGACTATCCTCTTGCACCACCAAGAGGGCTATCGATTGAGAAGGAGAGGGAGGGAGGAGAGTAGGAGGTGGAAGCCAATTAGGTCTAGCCTATGACCCATTTGGTTCCCTCCTATTTATAGACGTCCCTATCAACTTAACCCTAATAGATCCTATCCTATTGGGTATTTGATCTATATCCAACTACCTTACCATCTTATATTAATGGATCTCTATCCAATAATCACTATTTACTCTTATTGGGTCTCACCCAAAAGATCCAATAATACAAGAGCTTATTGGATATCCAATAAAATAAGGGCTCGACAAATATCTCATATCCAATACCGAGCTAGCCATGAGTTACACCTATCAGAACTCTTTCTGACTTAATGAATTATTATCTCTATAATAATTCACTCAACTTAGCAACTATGGATATGCTAGGCCACTACGCCATAATCCCCAAACGATACAAGGGAATCCAATCCATTGGATATATCTACTCTCGATTACTATGTATCTATAATCCCTCATCTATCTAGTATCCCAGAGATCATAGATTTGGCATGGTACTATCAGGCCATATAGAATCTACTCGAGCCTCACTCTAATCAAACTGTACTCAAGAACACGTAGAACATTCCTCCCATGACATTGAGAGCGAATAATCATTTATCGACACTTAATCGCTCTCGTAAAGTTGACTACCACTCTCGATGACCGATTGTACTAAATCTGAAACTTCCAGAACCATAAGTATAGTATCAAAGAGTGGAGTACTCATACAAGACATCCTTAGTGTCTTAAGTTTAAGGACCAAACACACAATTGAGACCATGAAACTCTTGTCTAATGATGAGGTATTGTTAACCATCCAGCATTCCGTGAGCGGATCATTCAATGAACTCATTCTCTAATAAGCACTTGCATTCTATCTCTAGTGTCCCCACACAAACAACTATGAGACTAGCCATCTCCATCATATAGATGGGTATACAATACATCAATCTGTTCGGCTATCTCGATGTCCCTATTGAGTAACCTATATAGTGAAATCTAGGGGTGACATTACATGTGCAGTGGAAGAACATAAAACAAAAACTCTAAATTTTTCAAAAAGTGTTCATCATCGTGCGAAGATTGGTGTGTAAAAACTTACAAAATTGAAAACCACATATAAGATAGTTATGTTATTTAGGGAGATCGTATATCCCTAAATTCCTACAGATCTATAAGAGAGGATGAAAGAGGTCAAGCATCCTCCTCTCTAGCGGTGATCTACATGGTAGGGGTTACGAAGATGCTCCACAAATCGCTGCCTAAATCTCAACATCTTCTATCTGAGGAGGAGAAGGGGAGAGGAGAATAGGAGGTGGCAACCAAGAACCCTAGCCTATGAACCCTTTGGTTCTCTCCTATTTATAGAGGCCCCCTATCAACTTAACCCTAATGAATCCTGTCCTATTGGGTATTGGATGTCCATCCAACTATCCAAGCCTCTTAGATTAGTGGATCTCTATCCAATAATCTCTCATTGGCTCTTATTGGATCTCATCCATATGATCCAATAATTCAGGGTCTTATTGGATACCCAAGATAGGGGCTTCGACGGATATCATATATCTGAACCTCTACTCGTCGCAATACATATTATATGTGTGTGACCCTCTAGGCCCAATATCAAGTTGGCCATGAGTCATACATATCAGAACTCCTTCTAGCTCAATAAATTATTATCTTCATAATAATTCACTCGACTCATCAACTACGAACGTACTAGGCCATTACACTATAGTCCCCAAACGATACAGGGGAATCCAATCCTTTGGATATATTTATCTTTAATTACCGTGTACCTATAGTCCCTCATCCATTTATTATCCTAGAGATCGTATACCGGATATGGTGTTGTTAGACTCATACGGTTTCTCCTCGAGTCTCATTCTAATCGGATTCTCCCAAAGAACTCTTTCTCTCTCAATCCGAATGACCTTGGCTAAGGATTTGTCTGAGCAAGAATATATGAGATATTCCTCTCATGATACCGAGAGGGGATGATCTTCTATCAACACTTAATAGTCCTCGTAAGGTTGGCTGCCACTCTTGATGACCGATTGTACTAGATCTGAAACTTTATAAGTCAAGTATCAAAGAGTGGAGTACTCATACAGGACATCCTTGGTGTTTCAAATCTAAGGACCAAGTTCACTAGTGGGACGACGGAATCATTGTATGATAATGAGGTATCATCAAAACTATCCAGTATTCCGTGAGCAGATCTATCAGTGAATACATTCTCCAATGAGCACCTGCACTGTAGCCTTAGTATCTCTACCCGAGCAGCTATGCGACCAACCACCTCCATCATATAGATGAGTATACAACACACTAGTCTGTTTGGTTATCTCGATGTCCCTTTCGAGTAACATATGACCAAGATTATTTAGTGTATGTGTTTAAAAGTGAATTGGTCTCATTATTGTGATCTTATCACGATTCAATTCTCATTGCACAGATCTATAGACATAACAATATATTTATAAATTAAGCAATATAAAGTGAAAAAATATCATAATAATAATGTGCAAAAAGATTGCATGTCATGTTACATGTGTCACCACTCACGTTATTGGCTTGCAGGACACCTATGACTAGCAACCTATGATCGAAAATATTTAAGGTATATGTTTATAAGTGAATTAATCTCATTATTATGATCTTATCATGATTCAATTCTCATTGCACAAATCCAAAGACATCACAGTATGTTAAGCAGGTAATATAAAATGAGAAAATCTAATAATAATAATAATAATAAGTAAAATGACTGTATAGCATGTCACACGTGTCATCACTCACGTGAATGACTTGCTAGACACTTATAACTAGTAAGGGTAGCAACATACTACCCCTGATAGATTGTAACTTAAGGGAAGGCGGTATAGATTGATCGTCAGGAGTAATAACCCCTCGGTAATAAGGCCTGTTTGCCCCCTCTCTCATTGGCTTGAATAGATGATCATCGTCTGCCTATCTTTGGTAGTCACCAGGACTGACAAACGACACCCCTATAGTCATCCTTCACTCGTAGGGAACTATGCCAATCCGTCGTTCGCATAAATGAGTCACAGGAGGGCGTGTGAACTAGTCCTCATCAGTTGTTGGTCTCCCTTTTATCGGCTCCCCAAGTAGAAAGTTGGTCTCCAAAGCCTAAGCAAGAGATCGAATTGAAGAGCCTCTACTATTTCTATTCCTCTAAGATTAACTTTACTATTGGAGGGATTGAGTTAAGAAATCCCTCTGACACTAACCTCTTGTGCAAGGTCCTTGATGAAGTCAAGGCATGCCTCGATTGACCCTTAGAACACTAAGGAGGTCAGGCCCACCTCGATCCGACTTGAAAGCGATCTTAGACGCTTAACCGCCACCTCGAGATCACTTCGGTCAAACCTTCCCCGACTTCAACTACCTCACATAATCGCCACGTGGACTATCAGAATGAGCTTATACCTTCAAGATAGAATCAAACCGTATCGACCCACAATTAACTACATCAGTAAAAAAAAACACTAGTAATAACTTAAAAAAGGACATAGAGTAGTTATATTCTCTCTTCCTCTACAGTCAACAGAAGGGCTTATGTCATTCTGCCAAAAACAAATTGATAACAGGTGAGTAGCTAAAACATTATTGTGAGGGAAAATAGAACGCACCAACCGAATGCTGGCATATGGTCGCTACCATAATTGTTACCTCATAAGCAAGTCAGCTAACGAGGATACAGGTGTCTCCCATCCATGCCTATGAGTGAGGTCTCCCAAGAGCATTAGTCGCATATCGATGCTACCCGGCAATGTCAATTTTGGCACCCAAGCACGATATATTTTATTATTATTTATTTTATCAACAGTGTGGTATTACTTTTGCGACATGTTTTACTCGATGTTATGTTTTACTCGATATTGTTCGTTCGGATTACTTACTTTGAGTTCTTTTCGATACTTTGAAAATATTATGATTGTAAAATGTTAGAAAAACTTTAGACTTTTAAATACTTGTTAATATAATTTTGTAATTTCAATAATGATTAATCATGATTAATTAACTAATTAGACCTACTACTATGTATACCGAGGATGACCGCCGACCAATATTCTATGTTTGTTATTAGCCGAGCGTCTTTGCCCTATTCGCCTTGCCGCACTCTAAACCCCCGCTCCGCCTCCTCCGCCGCTGCTCCCCTGCGTCTCCTCGGCAGGCCGCCTCGATCGTCCCCTTTCTTTCCCTTCCGTTTCCCTCAGGTCGGATTCGGAGAGTGGGTCGTAGATAATATGTTCGCGACGGCGGTTCGATGGATGGCAAAGAAGCCAAAGCCGAAGATGAAGCCCATCGAGCCCCGGACGCCGCCGGAGCAGACCCAGACCGTCACCCGCGCTATATTCGATGTCGTCAAGGAGCACGGGCCCCTTACTGTCGCCGACACTTGGGACCACCTAAAGGTAGTACTTGCAAGTCCCCTCTCGCGTCTCCCCGTTCATACAAAGATTCTCCTTTTACCTTCAGGGACGATTTGGTAGTGTTTAGTTTGGTTTAATTTGGTGTATTTTTAATAGAACCGCTCGGTTAATTGGTCGCATAATAGGAGTCCAGAAAGAAATGTTGGCTGCTTGTAAATGAATGCTTAGTATCATCCTAGCTTGATAAGTATCACCAAAGGAATGTATATGCAGTTGGTATTCACAAGTTATCCTCTTCGGTGATAATTGGAAAAAGGTAACTATGTACCTATATGTATGTATGTGTGCATGTATACCTAGCATAGTAATATTCTAGCTTGAAAACTATATATATCACCAAAGGAACGTATCAAATCAATGGGGCGAGTGAAATGGGGTTAAAAGTGATAATTTTCTTGATTTTATTAGTTTTAAATGATAATATGTAGTTAGTATTCACAAGCTCTCATCTTTGGTTTTAATTGTGAAGTGAAAACTACCCATATATACGTATGCATGCAGCTTAGTGATATTCTAGCTTGAAAACTATACATTATCACCAATGGAATGTATTAAATCAATGGGTCATGTGAAATGAGGTTAAAAATGATGATATTGTTCATCTTAAATGAGAATATGCAGTTGGTAATTGCAAGCTGTCATCATTAATAATTGGGAAAAAGGCAATTATACATATCTACATAAAATATGACTCATGTTAATGGGATTGCTGAGTTTAGAAGTAGAAGAAAGATAAGCAAGGATTGTAGATTTTTTGCAGAATTTGCAGTGTCAGGTTCTAATGCAGTATTATCAATGGCAAAAAAAAAAAAAATATATATGTCAAAGAAAAGCAATGTAATTGCTGGGAACAATTGTTTGAGCAAAAAAAAGTGCAAACAGAGGGTTAGGAACGAACACCTTAGGTCACATGTCATGTTACAGGATTTCTAGATAGCACTTGATCAAGTAAATACCTACTTCACATATAGTAAAAATTATCTTCTAGTTTGCAAACCTCACGACTGTCTCTTGTAATGCATGCAAGTGTTTCCTTTCCGAAAATTCTCATTACTTATAGGATTTTTACATTAGTCTGATGCAATTCAAAACTATAATAAACTTCTAGGGCCAATAATGTTGCTGAGCACGTGGAAGAATCTGGAGACTTAGTCTAGTCTGTTTCCTTCTTTGAAGGTGACCTTTAGTTAAACTTTGATGTTGTATCTTCTATTCTCCATTTTGGACTTCTTCTGGTTCTCAAAATCCCACTTGTATTCGATAAGATTGAATCCATCAAATAAAATCTGAAGGTCCTCAAACATGCCATTGTTACATTGAGGTGATATTTTATTATCTGGGACATGTTTTCTTACACATTCTCCTTAAATTCTTAAAGATCCAGCACATTATCCAAAATTTCCATGTTCTCACAGGTGTCCACAAATGAAATCCTTGACCTAAACTTTGTTGTTGTTAAGCAAGCTATGGTGATGTAACAATTTTCAGTTTAATGTTGACATTATAGTGGTTGACTCTCCTCGGGAGGTTTGTATGTAACATATCATTGTTAACTACAGGGAGCAGCTATATTTTTATTTTTCACATAACATAACAAACACTCTTGTTGTTGCTATCCTCAATGGATCTTGTTGTTTGAGTCTCCCAAACTTAGACATATGCCTTATGTTTGATCCCTTTGACCTCATTGAAAATAAGAAACTAAAATCCATATCTTGGCCTTGGGGCAAATGAATTCTATTACAGATAATATGATTTAGTCACAACAGGACAATTCTAATAGGTGCATGTAAGAATCTAAGATATTGATGTTTGCTACTGTCAGAAGTTTATATAGGATTTTTTTTTCACATAGCTTGAAGTGACATATGTGCAGCAAGTGCACTTTATCTTTTGACATTTATTTCATGATGATAAAGTATTGGATGACATATCATTGGTTCCACAATTTTGTTTTAAATATAAATCTTTTTTATTTTTGGCCATGCCATTTAAACACAGGTCTGTAGACGTTGAATATGAGGGGTTCCAGGTTACTTATTTTTGTCAGATATATAGACTTGCTGTAACCCTCATCACTTGCTTCTTTACTTTGTTATCTATGAAGGCTTAAGGTATTGTCATTTTGCCAGCACTCCAAAGTTGATAGTCTTTCAAGAATAAAAGAGATTGAGAAATATTAGAAGAAAAGGACCAAAAGACTAAGTCCAAGCCTATTTATTTGACATCATTAACTTCTATCAAATTTCATTAGTCCAATAGTTCACTAGTTATACTCAGTGATGGGGTGCTTGTGTCGTCAGACCACCACTCATTGGGTTGGTTGGCAACAAAGATTTTCATCAAGAAAAAGAAAAACTATAATCCAATGTATCCAAAGGTGTTAGGTACTAAAAGGTGCCAAGGTGCCCGAACGATGTGAAGCGCTCACAAATATTAAAAATTAAAAAAAAATATAATTAAGAAGAAATATGAATCCTAAAATAAAAATGAGAAATTACATGAGTTCTATCACTTTATATTTCAAATATCAGCACCAAAATGTCAAATTACATTCATTTAGCATACCAAAGTATAGTATTTATCAAAATATGCTCTAGCTCTCGCTTAGGTGCTTGAGCGAGATAATGCCCAAGTGCCTCACCCAAGCATCTTGCAAAATCTTAAGACGAGGCGTTTCAATTAAGCATCGCTCGGGCTCTTGCTCGAACCAAATTGGGTAGAGGTTTGAGCATGGTTCAATTGAACGTGCAAGCCGGTTCAATCAAACTAAGTAATGTACCCTAATACCTCGACCCAGTGAGAGAAACTCAAAGTGAAAGTGCAAAACCCTACGTCTGCTGTTGTTGCCTTCGTTTATATCTTTGTCCGCCACTGTAGCTCTATTCGTTGTCGTCGCCTTTGTCTACAGCTTTGTTCATCGCCATTCACTGTAGTAGCCTCGTCCGTCACCCTCTCCTTCCTTCGTAGTCGTCGGTTACTTCTCCTCTCAGCCCATTCTTTCTCATTTTGATTAACTTGTGGCACCATATTGAGGTGGTGCACTGTTACTCTATTAGGAGTTAAAACTGTTTAGCAATTAGCATCATATTAAAAATACTGTATAGCATAGGTGGTGCATTGCTGTAGCTTCGTCCGTCACCATTCACAGTTGTAGCCTCGTCTATCATCCTCTCCTTCCCCCACCTTCTTCCGTAGTCGTCAGTTACTTCTCTTCTCAATCCATTCTTTCTCATTTTGATTAACTTGTTGCACCATATTGAGGTGGTGCATTGTTACTTTATTGGGAAGTAGAACTGTTTAGCACTATATTGAGAAACTATTTAGCATAGGTCTCCATCAGTAGAACCTTGTTTAGCATAAGTCTTAATTTTAATGTATATTTTAAAATTTTAATATTCTAGAGCGCCTCGCCTCACTCAAACGAACGCTTAGGAGAGCACTTAGCGCCACGGGTATTTTCGGACCTTAGCACCTTTTGGCGCCTAACACTTTTAAAAATACTACCAAAGTACTATATTGTCCAAATATAATAATAAAAATATCTTAAAAATATTAATATTAAAAACCTAACAATTTCTCTCAAGAAAGTCGATGATCAACAAATTCATATACTATAAACCATTATTAACGATGATTAACATTACATGACTACGAGAGAAAAAGAAAGAAACATAGTAAGGGGAGGAGGAAGAAGTAGATAGAAGGAGAGGAAGGGGGACATGCTGCTGATTATTGGTTAGGAGGGCAGTAGGTAACTATTAGAGGGGGGGGGGGGAGGGGGAGATGCTGAGAGGGGGATTGTCGAGGTCGAAGGAGTTAGAAGATGGTGAAGGTATTGTCAAGGTTGAAGGAGTTGGAAGATGGTGAGGGTGGATTTCAGGGTCGATGAGGGGCTATGATGAAGTGGGGAGGAGGGAGGAGGGAGGAGGGAGGGGGAAGGATCGTGTCGGGGAAGGGGGGAGCTGCAATAATGTGGGGAAGAGGGAGAAAGGAGGGGGAAGGATCGTGTCGGTGGAGGGGGTGAGCTGCGACGAAGGGGGATGAGGGTGTCGAGGAAGGGGTTGAGTTGTGACGAAGGAGGGAAGAGGGAGGAGGAGGATGGTGGTGGGGAAGGGGGTGAGCTACAATGAAGGGGGTAGAGGAGGAGGGATTAGGGAAGGGTGGCTGTAACGAGTGTTTGTTTTTTGGTTGGGGGGGAGGATGGTGTTGAGGAATGGGGGGAGGGGGTGTTGTGATGTTATGATGAATGGTGGGAAAAGGAAGGAGGGAGGAGAAGAGAGGGGGAGGATGGTGTTGAGGAATGGGGGAAGCTGCTATGAAAGGGGGAAGACTGTCACGGATAAAATTCTAAACAGGATGTTTGATGTAATGCTTATGTATGTCCGTGTATTTTGGTTTGTTCATGCTTTGTACAGCATGTAGAGGGACGGTCGAAGGTTTAACAACCCTATTTTAGTTGGGTTTAGTGGCCATTTTAGGCTTGTAAATAAAGGTTGTGTCATGTGGACACTTGTGAGAGATATTCGGTCTGTAGTGGACTATTTTGACCCTTTGTTGTGCACCTGTTCAGAGCTTGTAAAGTCTGTTTGTAATTTGCATTGGTTATGAAGTGTTTTCTAAAATTTTTGCTTGTGGATCCCGAGTGAGGCGTTTTCTCTAACCTGTTTTCTCTTTTGTAGGCCCTAAGGGACCATAGGAGGTTTCGGAGAGGCTGACCTTTGCAGACGGACATGCAAGGGTATCGCACGACTTAGGCAAAATCATCTAAGTATGTGACAGATGGTATCAGAGCGGGCCAAGCACTTATAGAAACACTTGGCATACAAACGTGGGGGACCTAGCAGGGCTACGTTGAGGGCAGTCAGCACGTACGACCGTTTGGGGGAAAACTGGCATGGAGATGTAGGGAAAAGGAGTCGCTTGGAGGAGCGGATATCTGAGATTGGCATTTAGAGGAATGACCAACCCTTTGCGCAAGTGGCACCACGAGAACAAGTAAACTTGGAAGAATGCGTAGCGCACAAAGGTTGGGATGACTGAGTTTGAGTTACGGCTCGACGTTGACAACTATGCTTGATGGTGCTCAAGGCAAGCGAGGCGCTTGGTAAAGGATAAGACCATGCAAGGTAGAATGGGTTGCTTAGCGACCGAAAGAGTTGTGCAAAGCTCACAGAGGTGAGGGGAATTGCTAACTCGAAGAATTCGGTACTCATGCAAGGGCTTGTATGCGGACGATGGAATGTTCGTGGCCATCCCAAGGCGACCGAAACTTGGCGCCATGGAGCATTGAAACTTTCTCTTCGACATGAGAAGGATACGTCCGTAGGAGGCTGAAGTGTGCAACGAGTTTAGCATGTTGCTAGGCCTTGAGTCGTGCAGCGGGGGTTGTATTGACGTGGAGTCGCAATCTAACAAGTGCATTTGCAGGAGGCAAAACAATGCACAGTTTGTTCAGTAAATCGGAGTAGACTTAGGGGATGGTGGTCTCCAAAACTTTCAGAGGGAAGGAAACGAAGAGAGATGTTGCTCCAACGGGATAGATATCCAGAAGGGATAAGTCTCGGCTTTCTAGAGGGAAAATCATGTGTAACAGACCGCACATATTGAAGAGTACCTCAAAAACAACTACTCCACGAAGCTCAATGGACCGAGCGAGCGGCGATGAGTCATTGCATGGTCTTGCTTGAGAGAATGCATTGATCGATGCATTACGAGATTATGTGGGGGAGCGACCCAAAGCAACACAAATGAAGGCACACTTGGAGTCGATATAGAGATCAGACTCAATGGAGGGCTGACCCGTGGAATGGTGGGTGCGAGGGCCACCATCAACGCAATGCAAGACGAGGAGCGGAGCAACTTGGGTGTAACTTGACGAAGTACCCAAGCCGCATGAAGGGAGCCAGCATAGAAGATGGAACATGGAGCGGAGGCACAGAGCTTTCCTTGGATAGAGGTCAAGGACATAAACTCTTGCAGAGACAAGAGCGGGATCATGTCGTTCCATGGGTCCTTCATTTTAATGGAGCGGACTCATCTTGCATGGTGTTAAAGACGAAAGGAGCTTCTGGGCACATGCATCTTATCTCAGAGAAGCATTTGATGGAGGAACCAAGGAGACTCAACTTGCGGAGGCTAAGTTGGGTTCAGAAGGCCTTGGCACGGGGCAAGAGGACGCGAAGGCGGGTACTCTTGAAAAATATGCCATAGTGTTGCCATTCAAGTTGCCATGAAGGAAGCGGTGCGCAGCGGAGATTATGCTGGTAGGTGCAAAGGCCCAGGATCCAGACAATTGTGTACTAATTTCAACGAAGTCGGTGGACTTCGAGAGCTACTCGGCGACGGACTATCCTAGAGCGGTGCTTTGTCCAGGTGTGACATGAGAGCGGGGGGACGAAGGTCGATTGCCAAAGGAGCGAACACAATTGAAGGTGAAAAAGGCCCTGTGATGTGTTAGCAGAGGTCACACATGGAGGGATCACAAATCGAGTTTATCCCATAAGGATCAGAATATAATGGAGATGTCACCAGGAGGCGACATGGTGCAGCGAATCATGGTGGAACAATTCGTGGCAATGCGATACACACGAATATAGTTCAGTGAGAGATTATATTATATAGAGGTATGATCGAGAGCTATTGGGAACTTCACTTCGATGAACAACACGACGGCAAGAAGGACTATAGATTCAAGGAGTGAAGGCCATGGTATCGCAGAGGCGGGTTTTCCGTGTGTGCATCGAATTTTGCATCGGATGAAAGCCTTGGTCATCAGTATATAGGGGTTGTGTACCACCAAGGGAAAAGTTCGAATGTAAGTACTAGTGAGTCCCATGGGAGGGATTTGATCATGTAGAGGTATGATCAAAGCAGCTGGAGAGTTGGACTGCTCCAGAGCCTATATTCGCTTAAGGGAGCCCGGCAAGTCAGAGGATAAGGTCGAGTAAACGAACATTGCTGCCAAGGAAGCTAAGGAGAACATAATCGGCGTAAACCCTACAATATGATGGCAGAGGCCATACATGGGAGTTGCAGTCTGTCTTTCCATCGACCAAAGGGAGCTGCTTGGAGAACACAGAGTTGTTGAAGCATGGGGTCGAAAGGGGCGAGGAAGTGACGATGAGTCAAGAGGGACTTAGCTACCCAAAACCAAGTATTAGTTAGAATGGAGGTGGACTCGGAGGAGTGCCACAAAGACATATCTATTGATTGTGAAGAAAAGGGGATGCAGATGCGAGGCGACGGATAGTAGGGCCATGGGCATGGTAGCGCCATGGTACCGCAGAGGCGGGACTTCCGTGAAGTCATCGATCCCTTGCTCTCATGGAGGGAGAGCGCTTGGTCGTGAAAGGGGCCGAGGAGGTGGAGCATGCACTGGCAAACTGCAAGTACCGAGACAAGGTTGAAGGGTAGAGGCCAAGGAACTTCGTAAGATCGGTGTCAACGAGCTTCTCATCAAGATAGCCGAGAGTGAAGGACTTCGGGTTGTGCAAGAGTGCACGACCTAGGAACGAAACAGGCAGTACGCGGTGCTGTACCTTTGCTATTCAGTGGAGTAGGCGACAGGGTTGATGGAGAAGACGGTACAATCCCAGAGGCGACCAAAACTCTTAGAGACTTACTCCGTTAGGGTGAAAACTTCGTGCATTCCAGAAGTTCGATGGCATTGAGAAGGTGAATCACAGTAGCTAACTCAATGCAAGGAGTGCAAACACTTCAAGTGCTTCAAAAGTGTGAGCAAAGAGCAAGCGAATGTCAGTAACCAGCTCGATGCATGGAGTACAACCCTCGAGGAGGCGGGTGAAGTCAAGTAACTTTTGCCTTCTCAACTCTTAAGAGAATGGGCGAAACCGAGTACCCCAATTCTCTTATCTATCCAGCAGAGGAGCTTTGCACAGGTTCAAAGACCCTTCGAAGATAATGGAAGATAATAGTTGTCAAATCCTCACTAATGGTGATCAGTGCTATTGAGAGTAGATTATCCGCTTCATTTCCCAACAGAATGCTAATTGAAAGCGGAAGTGATGCGAATCTACTTGGAAGTGACAACTAAGTGAAAGAATAGTCGATGGGCAAATTTTGTGGAGGAAGGACCCAAAACTTCAAAAGTTTGCGAGGCGATGCTCGTTAAAGCTCCAACAAGCATCCACCCAGTTCAAGCAGCATGAGGCATTTAAGAGACTGGCGCATAGTAAGGATGGTCTTTTTCTTCATCTAAAGGATCCGCTGGAACCAACAGGGATCAATACAACTCAGCCAACCCTATATTAGAGTCAGAGTCATTGGCGAGTTGAAGCAGTATAGTGGATCAAAAGTTCGACTACTTAACAACAGCAGCGGAGAGCAGTTGGGAGCCAAGAGGCGCGTTGCAGTTGGAGCAGAAGATTGAAGACTCAGCAAAGACGAGGAGCTGCAGTGTCGACAAAGGCTTCGACGAGGACGTCGAAAGAATAAGTGGGGGAGAATGTCATGGACAAAATTCTAAACAGGATGTTTGATGTAATGCTTATGTATGTCCGTGTCTTTTGGTTTGTTCATGCTTTGCACAACATGTAGAGGGACGGTTGAAGGCTTAACAACCCCATTTTAGTTGGGTTTGATGGCCGTTTTAGGCTTGTAAATAAATGTTGTGTCATGTGGACACTTGTGAGAGATATTCAGTCTGTAGTGGACCATTTTGACCCTTTGTTGTGCAACCGTTCAGAGCTTGTAAAGTCTGTTTGTAATTTGCATTGGCTATGAATTGTTTTCTGAAATGTTTGCTTGTGGATCCCGAGTGAGGCGCTTTCTTTAACCTGTTTTCGGGGAGGCTGACCTTTGCGGACGGACACGCAACGGTGCTGCACGACTTAGGCAAAATCAGCTAAGTCTGTGACAAGACGGAGGAGGGATTGGGGAAGGGGGTTGCGATGAGGTGGGAGGTGGGGGGTGTGATGAACGAGGGAAGAGGGAGGAGAAAAGAAGTGTGCAACAACGAAAGAGGAAGAGGAGAGAGATATATATATCGGGAGGGGAAGGCATTGCCATCGTTCGCTGATAGAGACGAAGACACAGCAACCACCATTCTGTCACAGACAAATTTGTAAACGGGGTGCTTGATGTAATGCGCATGTATGTTCGTGTCTTTCGGTTTTGTTCATGCTTTGCACAATATATAGAGGGCTGACAGTAGGCTTAGTAGCTCCATTTTGGTTGGTTGGTAGCTGCTTTAGGCTTGTAAATGAATGTTGTGTCATGTGGGCACTTGTGGGGATTTCAGTCTATAGTGGACCATCTTGGACCCTTTGTTGTGCGACCGTTAAGAGATTACGAAGTCTATGATTGTAATTTGCATTAGCTATAAAGTGTTTGCTGGAATGGTTGCTTGTAGATCCCGAGTAAAACACTTTCTCTAACCCGTTTTCTCTTTTATAGGTCGTAAGGGATCATAGGAGGTTTCGGGGATGCTGATCTTTGTGGACGGACACGCAAGGATGTCACACGACTTAGGCAAAACCAGCTAAGTTCGTGACATTTGGTATCAGAGCGGGACAAGCACACATAGAAACACTTGGTATGCAAACATGGGGGACTTAGCGGGGATGTATTGAAGGCAGCCAACATGCGTGACCGTTTAGGGAAAGGGGCGTTGAGATGTAGGGAAAGGAGTCGCTCAAAGGAGCGAGCATCCGAGATTGATATTTAAAGGAATGATCAACCCTTCGCGCAAGAGGCACCACGAGGACAAACGAGCTAGGAAGAATGTGTAGCACACAAAGATTGGGATGGCTAAGTTCCAGCTACGCCTCAACGTTGGCAACCAGACTTGATGGTGCTCAAGGCAAGCGGGGCACTTGGTAAAGGATGAGATTGTGCAAGGTGGGATAGGTTGCTTAACGACCGAAAGAGTTATGCAAAACTCACAACAAAGGTGAGGGGAATTGCAAACTCGAAGAATTCGGTACTCATGCAAAAGGCTTGTATGCGGGCGATGGAATGTCCGTGACCATCCCAAGGCGACCAAAACTCGATGCCATGGAGCATTGAAACTTTCTTTTCGAAATGGGAAGGATACGTCCATATGAGGCTGAAATGTGCAACAAGTTTAGCATGTTGCTAGGCCTTAAGGGGTGTAGTAGGGGTTATATTGACGAAGAGTTGCAATCTTGCAAGTGTGTTTGTAGGGGTAGAACAATGCACACTTTGTTTAGCAAGGTAGAGTAGTCCAAGGGGATGGTGGTATTCGAAACTTACAAAGGGAAGAATGCGAAGAGTGAAGTTGCTCCAATGGGACAGATATCTAAGAGGGATAAGTCCCGGTTCTCCGGGGGAAGAATTATGTGCAATGGACCACACATGTTGAGGAGTATCTCGAGACAATAACTCCACAAAGCTCAACGGACCGAGCGAGCGGCGAGGAGTCGTCGCATGATCTCGCATGAGGTAATGCGTTGGTGGATGCATTACGAGATCAAGTGGGAGAGCGACCCATGGCAACACTAAATGAAGGCACACTTGGAGCCGATACGAAGATCAAACTTAACGGAGGGCTGACCCGTGCAATGGTGGGTGCGAGGGCCATTATCAATTCAATGCAAACCGAGGAGTGGAGCAACTTGGGTGTAACTTGGTGAAGTGCCCAAGCCGCATAAAGAGAGTCGACATAGCAGACGGAACATGGAGCGGAGGCACGAAGCTTTCCTTGGATAGAGGTCAAGGATATGAACTCTTGTAGAGGCAAAAGCGGAATTATGTCGTTCCATGGGTCCCTCATTTTGATGGAGCGGATTCATCCAATATGGTGCTAACGATAAAGGGAGCTTCGAGGCATATGCACCTTATCTCGGTGAAGCATTTGACGAAGGAACTAAGGTGATTTAACTTGCGGAGGCAAAGTTGGGGTCAGAAGGCCTTGGCACGGGACAAGAGGACGTGGAGGCGGGTACTCTTGAAGAATATGCCATAGTGTTGCCATTCAAGTTCTCATGAAGGAAATGGTGTATGGTGGAGATTGTACTAATGGGGGTAGAAGTATAAGATCTAGACATTGGTGCATCAATTTCAGTGAAGTCGGTAGACTTCTGGAGCTGTTAAGCGATCGACTTTCCTAGAGTTGTGCTTTGTTCCGGTGTGAACTAAGAGCGGGTGGACAAAAGTCGATTGCCAAAGGAGTGAACACAATTGGAGGTGGCAGAGGCCCTGCGATGTGTTGGTAGAGGCTACACATGGAGAGATCACAATTCGAGTTCATCTCCATTGATCAGTATGCAATGGATGTGTCACCAGGAGGCGACATGGTGCAGCGGATCATGGTGAAACAATTCGAGGCAATGCGACACATACGAGACAAGTCCCGTGAGGGATTGGGTCATACAGAGGTATAATCGGGAGTTACTAGGAGCTCCACATCGATGAACAACACGACGACAAGAAGGGCTATGGATTCAAGAAGTGAATGTCATGGTACCGTAGAAGCGAGTCTTTCATGTGTGCACTGAATTTTGCATTGGATGAAAGCCTTGGTCATCAGCATATGGCATGTACCACCGAGGGGAAATTCCGAGTGCAAGTACCAGTGAGTCCCATGAGGGGACTTGATCATGTAGAGGTATGATCGGAGCGATTGGAGAATTGGTCTGCTCTAGAGCTCATATTTACTTAAGAGAGCCTGACAAGTTAAAGGACAAGATCGAGTAAGCGAACGTTGTTACTAAGGAAGCTAAGGAGACCATAATTAGTGTGAGCCCTACAACATGATGGCGGAGGCTATGCATGAGAGTTGTAGTAGTCTGTCTTTTCATCGACTAAGGGGAATTGCTCGGAGAACACAGAGGTGTTGAAGCAGGTGGTTGAAAGGGGAGAGAAAGCGACGATGAGTCCAGAGTGACTCCGCTACCCAAAACCAAGTATCAGTTAGAATGGAGGTGGACTCGGAGGAGTGCCACAATGCTGTAGAGGTAGATCTACTGATTGCGAAGAAAGGGACGTAGATGCGAAGTAATGGATAGTAGTGCCATGGGCATGGTAGCGCCATGGTACCGCAAAGGCGGGACTTTCGTGGAGTCATTGATCCCTTGCTCTCATGGAGGGAGAGCGTTGGTCACGAAAGGGGCTGAGGAAGTAGAGAATGTAGAGGCAAACACCAAGTATCGAGACAAGGCTAAAGGGTAGAGGCCAGGGAACTTCGTAAGACTGGTATCAACGAGCTTCTCATCAAGATAGCTGAAAGTGGAGGACTTCAGATCGATGCAAGAGTGCTCAATTAAGGAGCGAAGTAGGCAGTACGTGGTGTTGTACCTTTGTGATAAGACCCTAGCAGGGTTGGGTCCTACTCAACCAAGAAGCAGCTAATAAAAACCCTGTGAGATTGTAATAAATACCACCTAGCCGCCTCTATCCTATAAAGAAGAGTGGCTAGGGTTTATATTTGGGCTTTTGGGCTTCCTAGCTGCCCCCCCTCCCCCCCCTCCCGTAACTCACTTAGGAAGCAGCCCCTAGGGCTAGGGTTTGGAGCCCTACATAAGTATGTAGTCTCTATCTCTTTGAGAACAAGATCTATCTACAATTACAGTCATATGGCCGACTTTTAGGAGCGTGGAACCCCTATAGCGTTTCAAGGATTGATCCCCCTCAAAGATTAATCTACATAGAATTCTTCTAGGGTTCTATCATATGGTATCAGAGCAGCGATCTTGCTGCTTTTACTGCCACCTCTGTCGCCCACCACCAGCCAAGCAATTCCCACAATTGCTCTTGACGTCGCCATCTTTACCTTTATCTTCTGTCGTTGATCAAATCAATCTGCTATCGTCACCTCCAATTGCATCAAGAGATATGGTATTCTCCTATCACCAATACCTTTTGCTGCTGTAATTTTCTATTCAAAATACTAAGAAGAAGCCTTTTTATCTATCCTGTGCTACGAATTCCTTTCGCCGTAAAAGTTATCATCTTTGCGAACGAAGGATTGCTGCAGAAAATTTCAACCGTATATTGTTACCTTTAATCGATTTGCTATCCTTTTTGAACGAAATTTCTTATACGCTTCATAGATCGTCTTGGCTTCCATCTGAGATTAATCTATTGAGGAATTCATCTCTAAACGTTCTTGTGTTGTTGTAAATTTTCGTCACAAACTGCTTTAATTTTTCTACGAGAATTCTACTATCGTAACTTGCACCGATTTCCTTGTTATTATACTATCGAAATCTTCTTGATCACATTTGTAATCATTGCTGTTATCTAAATCGAGATTTTACTGTCAAATTCCCTCCTTAAATCTCTCGGTTTTTGTTGGAAATTTCGTCGTGAAATTGCTATTTCTTTGACGACAATTCTGCTCTTACAAAACAGCCACAAAACAAGCCTAAACCGCAGCCTACATACACTAATCCACCAACCCTTTCGGCCACCACTTCTCTCAACCGATACATGCCTTTAACCCGACAACAAAAGAGAGATCTTAACATTACAGATTTGGAGGCATATATTATGACATCTGAGGAGGCAATCAATGCTAAATTCAAAGCCTTCGAGACGCGAATGAAGGATAAGATTCAAACTCTCTTTGCTGAACTCAGTTTGGGCCGACCACCGAGCCCGAAGAAATCACATCAAGGAGAGAGCTCTGATCGAAGAGATGACTTCCAGGAGAGGGGAGGCTCTATGACCGATCCTTACTATCCACGCATGAGGGTGTACTTCCCTAGATGGGAAGAAGAAGACCCGATTGGTTGGATCTCGCGCGTGGAGCAATATTTTCAGTACCACAAAACCGCGGACGCATCTATGGTGGAAATTACGGCTATACATCATGAAGGGGATGCCATACAATGGTTTGACTGGTTTAAACACACTTATGGAGTCCTCTCATGGTGACAATTCAAAGGACTACTGATTTGCTTTGGACCAACCGATTACGAGAACATTGACGGACAACTAGTAAAGATTCGATAAACCTCCACCATTCAGGAGTACCAAACCAGCTTTGAAAGGTTATCTAATCAAACTCGTGATTGGTCTGAAAAATAGCTATTGAGGACCTTTATTGAGGGCTTGAAGCTGGAGATCCGGAGAGAAGTTAAAGCGCGACAACCGTACACGCTTATGGTAGCCATCTCTTTCGCACGACTTCAAGAGGAGCGATTGAACCATGAAGCCCGGAGAACTAGGGTCGCTCCTCGACCAGCAATATCGAAGCCCTCAGCCTCCCATGCTGTCAGTCGAGCCCCTGCACCAAAAAGTTTGATAAGAGAAGAGCTTCGTGAGTGATCTACGAAGGGGTTATGTTGGCATTGCGATGAGCCATGGAGCCGCGAGCATCGTTGTAAAAAAGGGTGACTTCTTGTGATTGAACCAATAGAAGAAGAGGTCATGAGAGCCTTGAACATAAAGAAGAAGATGCGGAAGAAGAGCCACAACCAACCGACTTTATGGTACACGCGCTAGCTAGCTACTCAAACCCGCAAACGATGAAAGTTGGGGGGGCGGCTAGGAAGCCCAAAGGCCCAAATATAAACCCTAGCCACTCTTCTTTATAGGATAGAGGCGGCTAGGTAGGGTTTATTACAATCTCACAGGGCTTTTATTAGCTGCTTCTTGGTTGAGTAGGACCCAACCCTGCTAGGGTTGAGGTTTGTCCAAATCAGCCCGCCCTCTCCAAATCAGCCTTGTCCTCAAGGCTGAGGTTCTATGAACTCAGGGAATCGGGTCATCAGCTCCTCATATGATTCTCATGTGGCATCTTCGAGTGGTAAATTATTCCAATGCACTAGTACTTCAGTAGAGGGACGTCAGCGACGTATCACGATTCTGCGGTCGAGGATGGCTTGTGGTTCGGCTTGAATATCTCCATCATCAGTGGTGTTGGGCAGTTGGATCTGGGGTGACTCGTGTTCTCCTAACTTGGGCTTCAAGCATGACACGTGGAAGATAGGGTGAATTTTGGCATCTTCAGGCAATTTAAGTCTATATGCCACGACTCCAATACACTCTGTGATATGATAGGGCTCATAAAAACGTGGGGATAACTTCATAGAGGCTCGTGTGTTAATGAAGAGTTGCTTGTATGGCTGTAGGCGAAGATAAACCCAATCTCCTATTGGAAATTCTCTTTCGCTTCATCGTGTGTTGGCTTGTTGCTTTATTTTGGCTTGAGCGGTAGAGAGAGTATCCTTTAGCAGCTGTAGGAGTTTGTCCCTGTCAATTAAATCTTGGTCGACTTGATCTATCTTGGACGAGCCAATTATATACTTTGGAATCACAGGGGTCGGTCGACCATATAGTGCTTCATATGGGGCACATTTTGTAGATGAATGATATGTAGTGTTATACCACCATTCGGCCTAGGGAAGCCATTTCGCCCACTCCTTTGGCCGATCACTAGCGAAATACCGAAGGTACGTCTCTAAACACTTGTTCACCACCTCTGTTTAGTCGTTAGTTTGTGGATGATATGTTGTACTTATCTTAAGTTTGGTGCCCTGTAACTGAAATAACTCGGTCCAAAATTTACATAGAATTCCTCTGGGGTTCTATCACTTTGTTATTCAGAGGAGTAAGCGGTAGAGATGATGGAGAAAACAGTACAATCCGAAAGGTGACCAAAACTATTAGAGATTTGCTTCAAGTTTAGGTGAAAACTTCTTGCATTTCGGAAATTCGATGGCATTGAGAAGGTGAATCACAGTAGCTAACTGAATACAAGGAGTGCAAATACTTCGGGTGCTTCGGAAGTGTGAGCAAAGAGTAGGAGAAGGGTAGTAACCAGCTCAATGCATGGAGTACAACCCTTAAGAAGGCGGGCAAAGTTGAGTAACCTTTGCCTTCTCAACTCTTAAGAGAATAGGCAAAATCAAGTATCTCAATTCTTTTATTTATCTAGTAGAGGAGTTCTACATAGGTTCAAAGACTCTTCGAAGAAACCTAATAGAAGACAATAGTTATTAAATCCTCACCAATGGTGATCAGTGTTACTTAGCGTAGATTGTTTGCTTTATTTCCCAACAGAATGCCAATCGAAAACGGAAGTGATGCGAACCTACTTGGGAGTGACAACTAAGTGGAAGAAAAATCGATGGGAAATTTTTGCAGAAGGACCTAAAAATTTCAAAGTCTATGAGACGATGCTTGTTAAAGCTCTAACAGGCATCCACCCAGTTTAAGCGACATGAGGCATTTGAGAGAATGACGCATAACAAGGAAAGTTTTTTCCTTTATATGAAGGATCCGTAGGAACCAACAAGGATCAATATAACTCAGCCAACCCCACACCAGAGTCAGAGTCATTGGTAAGTTGAAGCAGCACGACGGATCAAAGTTCGACTACTCAACAACAGCGGCAGAGAGCAACTGAGAGCCAAGAGGCACGTTGCAACTAGAGTGGAAAATTGAAGACTTAGTAAAGACGAGGAGATGTAGCGTTTGTAAAGGCTTCGACGAGGATGTCAAAGGAATAAGTGGGGGAGAATGTCACGGACAAAGTTGTAAATAGGGTGTTTAATGTAATGCTCATGTATGTTTGTATCTTTCAGTTTTATTTATATTTTACAAAGCATGTAGAGGGCTTACAGTAGGCTTAGTAATCCCATTTTGGTTGGTTGATGGCCGCTTTAGGCTTGTAAATGAAGGTTGTGTCATGTGGTTACTTATGAGGATTTTGATTTGTAGTGGACCATCTTGGATCCTTTGTTGTGCGTCTGTTCAGAGCTTGCGAAGTCTATGGTTGTAATTTGCATTAGCTATAAAGTGTTTGCTGAAATTGTTGCTTGTGGATCCCGAGTGAAACGCTTTCTCTAACCTGTTTTTTTTTGTAGGATTTAAGAGACCATAGAAGGTTTCGGGGAGGTTGGCCTTTGTGGACGAACACGTAAGGGTGCCGCATGACTTAAGCAAAACCAACTAAGTTCGTGATAGTTCGTCAAGGAAAATGCCACAACGATAAGATCTCATTGGAGGAAGACATCATCCTTGCTGTTGCCATTTGTCGATGGAGAGGAAGACAACCGTCGTTCACTAAGGAAACACCACAATCACTGGGGAGAAACGTTCCATCGCATTGTTTTTAGGGCATGGGTGCATGCGCATGCAAAGGGGGAGGGGGATGTTAGGGTGAGATTGTTCTCATCTAGTTCAATTGAACCAGCGATCCAAATTGGCTTGACTCAACCTGAGTTGAATCAGGGGGGCCAATGCATGGGTCTAGGGGAGGGCATGGGCCGCACATGGTTGAAGTTGCCCACCCAGCCCATTTATTGGGTGCTCGGGCCTTGCCTCGCCTTGCGTAGGCACTCGATGACTTCACTGCTATGATGAGATTTCCTTATCAAGATGAAGTACAAGGAAAGCAATGGGAAGTGGGAACTCCCTAATAGTTATTACATATTCCTGTATTTGTTTTTTCTTAATCGGAGACCATTAAGTATTAATTGAATCACATGCTTTTAACAAAACTTAACAAGCCAAACATGGGTTCGCTAGATAACATAGCAGATAACAAACATTGGGATTATCATGCACATCCATGGATTGATAAAAATGGTACTTAGATGTGACTGTTTTTGAGTAATAAAACCATTTACAGACTTTGGTTTCAAATTAGAGATGCTGGGAACTGATGGTATGTTGATAAAAGCTTTTTCATTTCTTTCTACCCTTCAGAGAATTTTATTTATTTCGTCAGATTCATAGGCCAACCAGTAAGACATACTGGTTTTTCTTGATGGAGAATTTTATTTGCTTCATCAGATTCATAAGCCTTAACCAGTGAGACTTACACTATAATGATGATGCTTGCTTGAGGGATTGAATAGCGGTACATCAGCATCTTGAAAACTTTAGCAATTTCGGTCTGGCCATGACAATATTTAGTTATGGTGGATATTGCATATGCCAGTTCTTTGATAATTGTTTTTTCATGAAATCTAGTAGTTGAAAGAGAGGGATTGCAGAGTCTTATTATGGTGATTTACCCAATCTGATAGCACTGCCATATTTATTTAATCCATCATTGTCGACAAATAGCATAAAATTAATATATCATTCTTTTTTTTTTTTCTGGCTTACTGGATTGTTCATATTAACAAACATTTCAGGGAGTTGGTTTGAGAGGTTTGAATAGTAAAAGGCAAATGAAGATCCTATTAAGGTGGATGAGGGAGAGGCAAAAACTGCGGCTAATCTGTAACCATGACGGACCACACAAGCAATTTCTTTATACCACTTGGTTCACTAATCCCAGAACCATGCCACCAAGGCCAAGAATGGGATCTTCTGAGCCATGAGGTTAGGGAAATTTAATTCATATGTACTGTTCATTTCCCCAATGACTAATTTTACGATTGCTAGGATTTATCAACTGTTCAGCTCCCTTCAATCAAGACATTTTGGGCAGTAGATTTCTGTACAAAACTCCCAGATTTCTCAACTTGCTTAGAACTGTGCCCTGTGCTGGAATTGTAAGTTCTCTGTAGCCCTCAGGAAAGTGTTACAAATTTTTGTAACTGTGATTTGAATATTATTTTATTTGACTTTTCTCCTTTCCTGCATAAAACAAAATTTAACTTCTCAGATTGCATGAAATTCTTGTGATTCTTCTTATGATAGCTCAGTTGCTTTATTTGAAACTACATGCTATAATATTAAAGCTGGATCTA